>NW_019394268.1:0-361922 GCF_000612105.2 Orussus abietinus | reverse complement strand
CGAATGTAGCACATAATTAGCACATAAAGAGCACAAAATGTTAAGACAAAGAAATTTGAATTTTGTAAAGGTGGGGGTGCCAGCTTTACGCACCTTTTTCCTTTGCAGGTTCTCTTTACCGTCAGAAGGAAGGCCTTAAAAGTTAAGGGCCCACTATTTCCGGAGTCGCAGCACAAAAGGCAACTTTCGTCGGAAAAGTAATCTCGCCCGCAAGAGTCGGAGCGCAGAGGTGAAATTAGAAGAATCGTAGGGTCTCGTTAGGAATCTCGTTAATTGGCCGGCGGCTTAATGGCGCGTCTCTGGGCGCTGCGGCGGATACGTGTGGACGGGAATCGAGGATGAAATCAGCAGGGAGAAGCCGGAGTCAATCGGGCAGGGTGGAGATAGAGGGAGATGAAAAGGGGGAGAACGTGTGCGCAAATGTGGGTGGGCGCGCCGCACCGGGGACGGTTAACCTCGATCGTTACCGCAACCGCAGCCGATGACTCATGTTCGCTCTGCAAACTTCCCACCGGCCAAAGGACACCTCAAGTCGGAGATAACTAAGAATCCCCAAGTCGGGCCTGGCAAAGGGGAGTCCTGGGACGAGGGTGGATCCTGCCGGGCCACCCTACTCCGATACACTTCCCCTCCTGCATTTAATTTTTAGATCCTGCCACGTTCCCCACCCACCAGGAAACAAGTGACTCGGGCTCGTTGCAACAATTACGAAGTACTTCCAGCTGGGCAGATCCTCATCCATCATCCTAATTCCCGTGGCATGGTGCTAAGGCACCCGGTGGAATGGATCTGGACCCTTGCCAACTTCTTTACAGCATCTTCGCGCTTAATCGTGCCGCTTAACATGATTTACCTCGACCAAATGCAGATTTATCGCACACATTACGAGATGATCCAATTGAACCCCGACGCCTAGTTCCCACCCAGCCGAAGATCGCGCATTCCCATCAGCTCCCATCGATAGAAATCCGCAGATTTCTAAATTCAATAATTTCTTTCCCCTATAGGCGATCATTAAAAGATCTGGACCCGAGCCAGGAGGCCATAGTTCCTGGACATTTAATGGGTTTCCGCTCGGCAACGTTTCCGCGCTGTTACGATAATCCTCTCGCCGTTGGGCAAAAATTTGGACCGCCGAGATTTATGGGAAATGTTTCATTCAAATGGATCTCTCCGATAATACTGTCAATGTCGTAAAAAAAGAACCCTACCGGCGGGAGGAGAGTCGCGGAGATTTATGGGGAATTTTTTTATATCCGAAATGGAGACGTCTCGGTCTCTGCCGCGGATGATGGTGGCCCGAGTATTATATGGGAAGCTGTAAAAACGATAGCTGGGAAATATAGCGAAAAGTGGATCCGTCGTTTCGTTAGCATATTGCCGCCGTATGTGTACATGGATGGTGCGGGATATGGCTCGAGAATTACATATTAAATCCAGGAGCTAGCGGTCAGAATAGATGGCGAAGACTTTCATCGAGGATCGAGTGTCGCGCGACACCGATCTATGTGAGGTTTGCCACAGCTTCTTGTCCCAAGGCTGAATAATCTAGGGCCAAAGTCGAGACCGCGAAAGTCCGACATTTCCTTAAGAGAGGTTCTAATTATACGCCTTATGGGCGTTGCGACGTTTCCTGAACGTGCATTTAGTGTTTTGAGTTCCTGCGAGTACGGTGAAAATTCATGTTCACAATCCCACTTTGAAAAATCAGGCTTCATGGAAGATAGAAGGATCGTTGGAAATCAAGGGACCCCGGATTTAGTAAATTTTGGTTAACGTTTCCCCATCGCGTCGGTACTCGACTTGGATCCCAAGCCTGGAGAAGGAGCTGGAGTGCTCTCGATGTCCAGCACCTTCGACCAGGAGGGACGGAGTGGCGTGTCGTTTCATCCCCTCGAGCACATTCCGCACTCCGGTCGAGAATCGCGGACCGCCCCTCGAATATCGGCCTAACGAGTCGCTTGTGCGTGCACGAGCGACAAATTGGGCGAGCCTTGCGATTATCCCCGGCTTCGTCGCTCGGGTGACGATTTCATCTGGACGTAAATGCAGTTTCCGACGATCCTCTTAACGCTGGCCGAATTAGGCGAGTGCACGCTCTCGTAAGCGAATTACGTCTTATTCACCCGCGACCGATTACTCCATCGAGAAGGTACGTTTTTTTTTTTCCCGCGACGAGAGAAAAGAAAAAGTGGCGGAAAGGCGCGATGGGAACCGGCACTTCCGCCGGGGGTTTCGCCGGCGGCCATCTTGGAAGTTCCGAAAGAAACCCCAAGGAGGAGGGAAAAGTAATATAGAAAATAGTAATATAGAAATGAGACAAAGAGCTTTTTATTTCGAGACTTATATCCTCTCGAAGCGAGAGATCGCTTTGTGAATTGCACCTTGTCACTGTCAACCCCCTTTTTTATCATCCCCTGTCATCCGCCTCGCCTAAGGGGCGACGACTACAGAGGACCGCTGGAAATATATCGGGAAAAGTTAAAGGAGAAGCAGCTATACTTTTTACGTCTCCTGGCGAACTATTACGGAATGTATCGGAAGAGTTCGACTGTATATATTCAAATCTGGCCGCGCGACAAAGCGATGGGAAAAGACAGCTGCCGCCTTCTGGAAGATCTGCATATCGACAAATTTCCAGCTTTTTCCCCAAACTTTGCTCTCCTACGCCCGAGAGGAAAATTCAACTTTCCCCTGCATGTTTTCCGGCGTACTTGGAAGAATCACGAATTTCTCCCCGAGTACGAGATAAATTGAATTTCTCGATTTACGCACATTTCGTTTTCGTCGAACTTCTGCCTCGTTAGCATAAATCTCCCGTTTCGGCAACGTCGTCGGGGACTTTGTTTTTTTTTTGGATGCACGAGTCGAAAAAAAGGAATATTCCCATCGATCTACCCGCGGCATTTCGAATGAATAATTACACCTCCTGTTTAATTCCCTTTGTCGCTCCTTTTTTCCCTCTGTCGGGCACTTTCTTCCATTATTCACTTTCGCGCATTTAACACGGCTGTGGAGATGACAGAGGGAGCGAAAGAGAAGGCGAGGGTCGATAGAAAAATTTATGGGGAATCAAATTTTCGACGAGCTTGCTAGCCGACGCGCACCCGAAACACGTGGGCCGTCCACCCGGAAAACGAATTTTATTTCCGAGCTTTTTGTCACGGAAAGATAATCCGCAATTTTTAATAAAACCCAAAGAACCAGAGGACGGTAATGTCCGAAAGTGGAAGCCTGTAATCAAGTCCGCCGTCGAGTAGAAGCTTGTCAAAATTTCTGTGCGATTCTCTCCTTGTCCCCCTCGTTCGCTCCAACTTCAGATAGTGGGTTAAACTTAGTTGAAACGCCACTTCGAGTTGGGGAAGCCGATTCTCATTGTTAGGGGAAAAGTGCCGCAGTGGATCTTGGGGGAAACGAGGTAAGTCTGATTCCGATCGATCGGAAGGTTGCAGGAAGCCAATTGTCCGCTTAGAGAAATATCCCGAAACCTTCCACCTTCCATTATCCTCGCGTCCCTTCGAGGAAAGGTTGTCCGGCCTTTTGTGAGAGATTAATGCGGTGTACAACGCCGAGGAGGTTGTTACGTCCCTCCTCTGCAGGATCTCCAGGCCATTCTTCGGGATCGCGCTTTGCTCTACTTTGTCTGCTCTTCCTCTTTCTCCTTCCCCACTTTCGCCGCCTTTCCTTTATACGCGTCCTCGGATATAGACGATGCACATTCCCGCGACCGTTTCGCGAATTCCCCTTTGCATTTTCCATCGATCCCACCCTGAGTAAAAAATCTTCCTTTTGAAGAAATTATTTCCTTGAACGGAGTTAATAAAAATAATTCATAAATTCAAAGAAAGCCTCCACTAAAAGAAAAAATTCCCGCTTAGACTTTTAGCAAACATGGTCTTAATTATCTACTTCAATGGCGCCGAAGTGGATTAAATTAAATGTTGAATTAATATCAAAGTGAATTAAAAGTTCGCTGAATAGGACTCGACGCGCCTTACATTTATACAAATAAAACCACCGTAATCCGCATTTTCTTTTTTTTTAACTGGACCTTTTATTCGGGATACACCCGTGAGGCATTTTTAGTATTTGCCGCGCTAATTGTTATAACCGAACGGGTGAATGCGGTGCCGACCCCTGGTTAGATTATAATTTCCGGGACGAAACGGCCGCATACATTTCGTCTTTATGCCGGCTTTGTGGCATAATGCGATATGGACAGCGAATTGTCGCGATTAGGTTCGCAGGACGGCTCGAATTTGCTCAACGACAAAAGGCTCTTCTCGTTCCATGTGTTCAGACGATTGTTCACCTGTATGCAGATCAATACCTGTACTCGAGATCGGAGAACGTACATGGGAAGGGTCCATGGAGTGTCGAATTATCGAATGGTTCGCCCTCGATATCGCGGCGCGGCCGCGCCGGAACCGCCATAATGTTGCTATTGTTGCTCCACATATTCGAGAAGGTAGCTATATAAGTATTCCCGGGTACAATGGTCCACTTCGAGAGGGAAAGTGATCGAAAATCGATACGGAATTGCCGAGGGGAAAGAGTCTAATACCATCGGCTCCCCGAACACGGCGGGGACACAAATGGTTGCGGAATTTCAAATAAATAAATTGTTCTTAGACTTGGGAAATATTGATACGCATTTTCGCCGTTAATATCGTTTGGAATTAATCTCTTTCCCGATAATAGCGCGACGCGTCATTAAGTCCGTGGGTAAGTTCGGTCCATCGGAAGCGTCTTCCGGCTTTCCGAACCCGAAGCTTTCCCTGGAACTTCTTTCTCGTCGGAAATGACGGCTCCGGTCCCTTCGTCCCGAAGAAGCTTTGCTCTCGAGAGCGGCGGATCCGCTTGCCGCGAATCCGTCCCCAGAAGAGTCTTCCCTATCGCTCCCTTCGGCACTTCCAGGCCGTCGATAACCCGCTAGACCCTGAAAACCTCGCCGAAGAAGCTCCGCGATTCCGCGGGGGGCGAAAGCGCGTAATTAGACCGCGATTACGTCGTTCGAGTGGACTTTCGGCAATGGAGCTTCACCGGAGAAAGGCTTTCGAAATGTAGCGCAGCCACCCTCGAGATCTCAGACTCCATTCGAGATGGACTCGGGGCTTATTGTCAGATGCGAGACTCGAGCTTCCGATTTGCGACTTCCGTCTTCCAATTTCCAACTCGACGTCTTAACGTTGCTTCTTCTTATCATTTTACGTATATGGGGTATTTCCAAACTTTTTAATTAACGGAACAGCTGATCCGAGTAGTTCTCGAGATCGGCGGATGAAGAAACGGAAGGAAGACGTCCCGGAAGTGGGGTGTCTCCCGTTCTCTCCGTTTCGAGCCGAAATGCCGTTCGCGGCCAAGTTTCGGGCGGACATTAATATCCATGATAGCGTTCATTATACTCCGGCGTCCATTGAATGGCGGCCGTGGTTCTGGGGATCCCGGTTTATTACAGAAACGGAGAAAAGCCCCGCTGGTTGGTCTTGGGGGGGGGGGGATGAATTGATTCCCTCGAAGTTTGTCGGCGAGATTCGCAAAGCGAGCCGGTACACATTTCGGATCGATCGAAGTGCGGCCTGAAGTTTGCCGCATTAAGGCGGCACTTTACTTCACCCGCTCGTAAAACTCAGCTGGGACCAAGATACCCGATGGATGGGGTTAAACGTTAATAAAAGCGTAATGTCAAAGAATACACGCGTCGTACATGTCTTTAAAAATAAATGTCGCGTAATAAATGTCAGGGTGGATGAATTAAACTCTTTTGTCTCGTGCCTCGAAAGGGAGGAGATGCGTCTTAACGCGTCAATGTGTCAAAACTGTCCCCCGCGAGTTAGCGTTTACTTTACTCGCTTATAGTTGGCGAGTTCAGCCGAGTGTGGACATTTAAAGGCAGTTTCTTTATAACCGTTTGAGCCGTAACTCTCGCAAAAGCGAGGCTTTCAAGTTCTTCGCGAGTTTCCTCAAGATGTACGACACGTCCCGTAAAGGCGCCCGTTTCCTTTCCGGTTTCTTCTTTTAGGACGAAATGTCAAACACCCCGCGAGTAACGACATCCCGTTACGAACAAGTGGACTGGTCATGTCGGATAATCGCTTCTGCAAATACCCTACCCATCCCCCGAGCGTACACAGACGTAACGAGGGACGCGCGCCGAAAACGACGCGATATTTATTTCCAAGCTTCCCGGGAAATATTTAATATTAGTCGGGTTAAAGGAGCTCCCCTCGAGAAGGCCAGCAATCCATTTACACGGTTGTTGCATTCGATGTTTAATTCAGGAGGAAAATCAAATAAGTGCTTTCTATGAAAGAATCCCGAGGATTCGCGTCAGCGCCGGAATGGAATATCCGGGAAACTTTCCGCGGCCATTTTGCGACAATTCAGGGGTAAATTAAATCGAGTACAAGCTCTTTACGTCGGCGACGACACCTCGCTCAAAGGGAGCTAAAAGGGGTGCGACGGCCAATCGAGACGTCGCGAAGAGGAAGGACGTCTACGAGGAGGGGAATTCCTAACGAAGTTACTCCTTAATTAAGAATTCGCGAGGGAATTCCGTATTCGATGAAATCTCCCCACGGTCGTCGTGGCGGCTCGCGAGTCCCCATCCACGTTTTAACAGTTTCATCCGTGAAATTTGGACTGCGTTTCGAGATGTTCAGTAAATCCTAGTAATCATTTAATTCGGTGTCTCGGAACGGGCAGACTCGTCGGTTCTCGGCAGCTTTACATTTCGCATCACCTTCTCATGCATTCTAACGTAATTATCCCTGCGGAATACCGAATGAACGGCAGTTTCTTGGCCGTAGCGTAGTGCACGTTTCTACTTGACTTTAGGCGCTCTTCTAATGCACCTTAGCCACCGCCTAATGCATTCCGGTGGCTAGAGATGCACTGGAAACCAGCCAAAGAGACCGCAGGGAAGGAGGAGTATATACATGCCTCGAAAACTCGCTTTCAAGTCCAAGACTTTCCACCGTAGCGCGACCTTCTCCGGCATTTCTTGCAAAGAGGAAAAATTAAAACAATGCTAACCAGGAACACAGAATACGCGCCGGATTTGACAAACGCCGCACATTTCGGTGGATGCA
Organism: Orussus abietinus; assembly: GCF_000612105.2. Classification (NCBI taxonomy): domain Eukaryota; kingdom Metazoa; phylum Arthropoda; class Insecta; order Hymenoptera; family Orussidae; genus Orussus; species Orussus abietinus. The sequence goes on along the minus strand of NW_019394268.1, from coordinate 354,831 downwards.
TAAAACGAGAGGAAAAAAATAAATTGCCGGGATTGAATTTTCCAAATTTTAACATCGATCTCTATCGCGACGAGTGGCTGTCGCTCAATTTCTTTGAATGCGCGCTTTCCAATTATCCGGTGATTTAATTAACATTGATGGGGACGTATATATTGACATTTTACGTTTAATTAATCCTAAATATTTACGGGCATTTTGGCGGAATGCCGGAAATGGATGCGGGGATTTTGAGTCATCGGAAAACGGAGCATCCCATTTTCGACTTGGGCTCGCGAGCCGGAATTGGTAATTAAATCGCCGAAAGTTCGATGGGTCGAGTCCTCCATTGTGCAGGATAGCGATAGTGGCTCGGGTGGTCCAAAAGAGTCGCGATCGGAAGCTGGAGGAACGAAGCGAGTAAATGGCGTCTGCAAAGAGGTCGACAAGATGAAGGGACAAAGGAAGGAGCTGGAGGAAAGTTTCCTACAAGAGGCGCCAGTAGACCGGAACAAGGAACACTGATCAGCCTGTCTGGGTCCTCTATATCGAATTTGAGTCCACGGGGATTTCGTCTTCCAGAATTTATTCCCCGGCCTTTCTTCGGTGCGCCACTGCAGCGGAATCCGGGAAGAAGTTTTGAGAACTGCATCTCGAGAGGGACGCACGAAAGTACCGAGGAGAACCCTTGCCAGAGAGGAGGACGAAACTTAGAAATAATCTGGTACACGTCCGATCTTATCAAATCCCGAAATGGGAGCCTAGAATTTCCGAGTAATATCCGGGAAACGCGTCGCCGAATTTTTCCCGAAGTCCGGGAAAGGGATCCCTCTCGTATAAACTTGGACCAAGACGGAAGCTGATCATTTATGCATCCCTGCGTTCGCGGCGAATATTTGCCCGGAGATTATAAATAGAAACCATTTAATAATTTATGCTCCCCTACGATATGGGAACTGTTTCATGGTTTAGGTGAGCGTTTCAACGTTCGTGAGGAAAATCGGGAAATTTGGATATTTAGGGAACGACCCTTTCGTAACGCCTTAATCTCGTCGACGGCGATGCGGATCACGAGCCAGCGGGGAAGCTCGGATCGTCCTGCCGGAATGCCGACGTAGAATGGTCTGAATTAATGGCGACGATCGTCCCCGGTAATAACTGGGCTGGGGTGTCGGCCCAACAATTGGCGGCCGCCTTTGGGCGCTGCGAAATGCACGAGTCCGGATGCGCCATGTCGACCACTTGTCCGGAGATTCCTCTGCGTATGCTTAATTGGTGCCGTTCGGCCGTTTACACCGGATGACTGCAAACTCGGCCCATTGCCGTTGGGCTTTACGCACCCTTCGATCCCGCGATGCCTGAGAAACGCCGTTTACGCTGTTTACGCCTCGGGTCATTACAAAGTTCCCGGCGTGATCCTCGAGGCAAGGAAAATGGGATCGCGAAGGCCAAGAAACGCGGATTAGCTGCCGGGAGTTAATTCTCAAATTTACCGACGAGAAGAAAACCGAGGCGAAGAGCTCTCTATTCTGTTTTTGACCGTTTTTGAGAGTTTCACCCCGCCTTAAATACTAAGGGAAAAATTATGATAAATAAACAGACGCGTATAAAGCATTCGTGAGTAAAATCGATGTTCGTTAAAAATGATTTCTCCAAACTAGACGGCGTGTCAGCGTTAATGGCGAGCACTGAATACCAATCAACAATTAGTCGCGGCGGCGGGTGGGAAAATTATGAAAATTCAGCCCCCCGGGGGCGCCGTATATCACGGCCGTATATCAGTCGGGGCGACAATTGAACATCGCACCTCCCCGTAATGAAACGTATGCATTCCCAGCGAGATTATCTGCATTTGTTGCAAAAGTCACAAGGGGGATGACGAGGAGTCGAGCGCGGGGCGCCGGCAGCATCCATCTTGCACGCGCGAGTATCAACAATGGGGCGGGCGCAGCGTTTTAAATAATTAATTGGCTGGCAAATGGGCCGGCGGATATGAATTCGGGGGTCACTCGTTAATTTCATGGTTCATTCTGCCCTCTGACTGACGGTCAGCCACGGGGCCGTGAAATACGCGTGCAAAAAGTTGGCAAAAATTCGCATCGGCCTCGCGCGAGAGCTTTCCAATTTTTCTCACTATTGCGCGACCCCATTGTTGCCCATTAATTTGCAACTACGAAATAAAGTCCTCTACTAGTCAACGCGTAACGTGGAGATATGAATTCTTTATATATGTTTCAGATAAATTCGGACCGGAATTTTTTGCTGTTCAATGAAATTAAATTAAATCCTATTCATAATTTTTCCGACTCACATATCTGAGATGAGACCAGCTGGGCGAAAGTCCTTCTTTCCCTTCCGACCTGAAACAATGGGCGAAAACTGTGAAAAAGCGTTACCGGGGGATTTTTTTAATTTTAACAAGGACGCCAGAATTCTAATAAATTTTCCGAGGCATATTTCACCCGAGCTTTTGTTCACCGTTGCAAAATGAGCGCGCGTTTTAAATACCGCGCCCTAACGAACAATCCGTAATTAAACGGTATCTCGGAAAGTAATCGGCGGAAGCTAATTTGTCACGATAACGTCGCGATTTCGCTTAGGGTTTTCCGTAACTTAGTATTTATCAACGGTTAAATAAAAACGTGACTGCACGAGTACTTTGCAAAAAGAGTCCGTGGTCATGAAACACATCACTGCGAGTACTTAAGACTTTTTTACTATAAATGAGCATGAGTATCATTAAACAACATTATCGAACGTGCAGCCACGCGACCTATGTGCCTCCTCTTATGTACTTCCGGCTTCTGATAATCCGCTGTGAAATTATTATAAATTATTAAGGTAATTGGGTTAGGCATGCAGTACACTCAAGGCGTGTACTTCTTTACGGCGTAACTCGTCCCTCGCTTCCCTGGGAGACTTCCTAGCATGTTGAGAAAATCATTATTCCGACGAGTACTGCGTTATTAGCATTTACAACAGGTGTAACTATACCAAACAATGGCGTGCACCCAGCCGGGAGCGGAGGAGGCCGCGAGGTCAGGGTAAATCAATATTTTAATTAACAATCGCCGCTTACGGCTCCACTTTTAATACCGCCATTTTTCCCTCCTGAACTCTTACGAGGAACAACCTCCTCTTCTCTCATTTGGTGTGGTATTTAAATCGGGAGCACCTAGGTCCTCGTTATTTTCGCGCAGCCCGAACACAGTATTACTTTCCGCTTTGTTCGAAAAACCGGACAATATTCGATTTTATTTATTGTTCCGGGCTGGTCGCGAACAATGGGACGCGCCAATGGGAAGTGGCGGCCGTTGATGGTGCCCCGGATTAATTCGCAGCGAGGATTAAATTGTCCTTGGATTTGCCTGATAAATCAAGATTTTAATTAACTGCTAGAGGAAGTAAACGCCGACTTCTATATACCTGCCGGGGGCGCTCTCTGTCCGCCGCGTTTCCTTCCGAAACAATCTTCCCGTAATTCGCGCACTTCCCTCGATATTACGTCAAGTTATGCGAGAGAGAAAATTCTCCCGTAATTGAATCAAAACTATAAACAAAATTTGTGGGACATTTGCCGAGATTAATGCTTAAAGGCAGGACTGCCCCGGCGTAATTAAATGTAGTTGCTCAAATTCCAGTCGAACTTATCGCGGATCCATAACTTCTTATTGCGAGACGCAAACGGAAATCGCAAGGGCAGGGAACGGAGATAGCGATTCGAAATAGGAGCGACAAAGTGCGCAAATACGGACGATTCAACTTCCATCGTGGTAACGAAATCTGAATACGTAATCAAGCGACTCGTAACGGGCAACGGAATTAGTGAAATCGCTGGGAACTCGAAAAATTCGTAAAACTTCGTTTTCAAAGAAATCCCTAAGTTCCTCCTTATTTATGCCATTTGAAAATCTTCAGAAAATCGTGCAGGGAAATTAATACACACGTGGGTTTATCCATTTTATTTGAGATTTTTTTAGTTCAAAATCACAGTAGTTTTAGTTCAGCATCCCAGTTGTGTTCGGGTCGGCGGTTCGCGCGACAATGCGCGAGTTCGCGTTGCGGCGAGCACGATCGCCGCGCCGCGAGCAGATCGCATTAGTTCGCGGTTAGGGGGGTTAAATTGTTCTTAAGTTCGCCTAATAGCCGCAGGCAGTTGCTCGTTAGTCGAGCTAGTCGAACGGGAAATATTATATTCGAACTTCTCGCCGAGCAACTCGGTACCAGTACCATCTCGTCCTAGGGCGAGTGTCGAGGGAAAGCGCGCCGAAATCGCGTGACGTTTACCCCCCTCAAACGGTTCGACACGATATTTCGTATCCCTGTCTTGACACAAGACCGAGGAGCGTTGGATTTCATTTATTCGAGCTGTCGGAAGCGTCACGATCCGCGAAATTCTCCTTGATAACGGGTGCCATTGATGCCTCGACTCGTAAAAACGTATATAAATTTCTATCGACTCTTTTATCGGCGGAACCTTTACTACGACGCGGTGTTGTAAATCGAATTTCTGGATTTATTTTTTTTCGAGTTCAAGAGGGCAATTACGATCGGCTTGTGACAAATCCGTGGTCGGGGTTTCGAGAATGGTGTTCCTTGGCGTATAAACAAACGGCGTAGACAGTTACGGAGAGTTTGGCATCTTCGAGCCCTTCCGGCCTCGGAATAAGCAATACTCCGGTGTACTCTAAAGTCTAATTCCGTGCTCCTCTCCTTTAACATTGACATCTCTCCTCTCTCGAGGCCCTCGGCTCTCCAATAGCTGCCATTGGCTTGTTGCTAATAGCAACACCCGGCAACTGACGTGTCTGTCCCTGAATCCACCGCAAGGGATATTTGACATACGGAATCGCGTTTAATCCCAACTATTCGAGATCCTATCAGAGAAATCGCAACTTTTCCGACACTCTATCGCGGAAATAGAGAAGACAGTGCCGTTATTACGAAAACGTCATCGCGCGACCCTCTGCCAATCCCCTGGAAAATCTGTCACGCGATCGTTAATTGAACGGCACACAAACTTACTGGCAGATAAATCGCTTTACCGGCAAAGGGATAATTGCGAAACCGGCTCTGGTCGCTAGACTCTCGCGGAATATTTTTAAAGTCTCCGGTTTACAAGGCTACTCGATAGGGAAATGATTTCAACTCCCTGTCATTTCTTGACAGCGTCGCCATGTTAGCGACGTTTGATCGGCCGCGATTAAGACGATGTGAAAGTGACATGAAATCAGTCTCGGTGGGATTTTATTTTTCCCGATTCTCTCGGAGAATCTCGGATCCGGGATGTGTCACGATACCACGTGGAAAAGCAGGGCACTTTCGCGGTATCTTTATTTAATTCGCCGACGCGACAACCGAGATACGGACACGGGGCCAGAGATGGGAAGTGCGAAGCGATAGCGTCGATAAATCAAACATGCTTCTCGCCTCGAGCGGAATAAACGATACCGTCTGAAAGATGCACAAGAAGGGAGGAGAGTGCCAGAAATAAAAATATTCGGCGGTCGGGAAACGCGGAAAAGAAAGCGTCGTCGCGAAGAGTTCAAAGCCGAGGGGAAATGTCGAAATTCTTTGGCCACGGATTTCACGTCGCGTTAATGCCTCGTCTCTGAAACGGAATCCACGACTTTTATTATCGTTATTAATTATTTATCACTATCAATATCGAATTCGAATAGGGGTCAGATTTTTTATTCCTCTGGGTGATAAACCTGCAAATCGCAGGAATTGCGAGCGCTTGACGAAATATTCGCCAAAGTCGCGTCGACGACCAAATGAGGAGGTTTAATTCGATCCGACTTCCGGTCGGTACATGGCCGTACATGCCTCCGTTCGTGTACATACATACGTAGAGAGAATGTCGAGTACACGTGGAAGCCATCGAGTCGGGAAATGCGTCGCGAAGGCGGCCGCATATACACCCCAAGAATTCTGCCGCGGCGCATACTCAATCAGGTAATAAGGAGAGTACCGTCATGTACTCGAATATATGCCAAAAGGGAGGCTTTACATGGCCCCGGCTTTGAGATAGACGCATCCCTCGAATTCCGAACGGACGAGCGCGGAAACTTTTCCGCACCCGGGGCCGCGGCTTCGATTCCTTTGCCGCGGTGCGGCGTGCTCGCTTTTTAATAAGAATTTTTTCTCCGCCTTCCCTCGGCGTTCCGCATCGCGGAGGGAGCGTTAATTTCATGCAATTTAAGTTGCACCAAAGGGCTGAGGTGGATATATCGAAATGACCGCCATGGAATATGAAGGCGAATATCGGAAGTTTGGAAGCTGCCGGCTTTTTTCGTCAAGAAATATCCTAGAGGAATTTTAAGGGAGCTACTTGGATTATCAGAAATTAATTAATAACATTTTTAGAGTATTATTCGCGTCATGATTTTCCGAATCCTCGGTGTATCAAAGGATACCAGGAAATAAAAGGGGGGCCCCTGGAAAAAGCCGAAATAACAGGGAAATATTAACGTTGTATCAGCACCGTCATATCCCCTGAAAAATGGTCGCTTCTATGAATATAAATCGATAGTTACCCTCAAAGTCACCGTGATGAATGATCGAGAAGCGTCCGACGCGAAAGGTATACGCGGGATTAATTGATTTACTCAAAGGTTCTAGATCCGAGAGCTGAGATTTATGTTAAGACTTTACAAAAGAGCCTTGTCGACATTTGAATGCGAATAAAATTTCTTACGTGTATTATTTAATTCCTGAAATTCCGTGGCACCGCAAATTGCATGTATTTGCCCTCGAAATCGAGGCAGAGATTAAGAGGGGCGATCGGGGGGGGGGGACAAACACCCCGAAGTAATTGATTACCGTAAAAATGGAGATCTGCGATCGCCCACTTCGGGATTCAAACCGGCGACTTTAGCTGGTGGAATTATTCATGTCACGTAGTACATACTTTATGCGGCATTGGCGCCATTCAGGTTGTCACGAATCAGATGGCGCGAAAACTCGGCGACATTAACGCGGAAAGGGGAACGGAGGAGAAGGAGGATCCTTGATGGAAAACTACGACGTCCTTGCCGAAGGACTCCTGGATACGCGTCTTCTGCCTGGGAGTCCCAATTAGAGCTGCATAAAATGCAGAATTCCAAGGGGGAAGTTTCGAATTTAAATTCAGGAAGTTCGAGGGTGCAAGAAGGATTCGCCGGGCGGCGTGCTTCAAAATACTTGGATCAAGTCGTGCGCTTTATTTTATTAGCGCCTAAGTGGCTAGAGCGAAATTGTAAAGAAATTATAATTTTCAGCGTTGCCGTCCATCCGCTGGTAATTCCATCTCGGCGGAGAGAAAGAAAATTAGAGGCCTCTCGCTGTGCGCGTCAATTTCACCGCGTTCTTACTGTTCGTATCAATACATTTCCGAATTTGGCATGTAATTCGCGGATTTCTGTTAATAAAAATAAAAAATGTCCTCCACGTTTTGTTGACTCTTGAACCGATTTATTTACGTTTCCCGAAAATAACATGATACTTATGCATACAAATTTTACATACATTATTTTTTACTTTACATTATATACATACATTGTATTTAACATTGTTACACATATCATACATAACAACAACATACATTGTACATTGTATTTAACATTTATTTATATTATGTATACAAATTTTAAAATAAACATTTTCTACCTTCAAAAAGATATTTATTACCCTCCAAAAGTTGCTCATTTTCAGGTTCCTACTAAAATAGTTCAGGTACTTTTCCCAAAGGGTCACACGTACCTTTTAAGGATTTTCTAGTACCTTTAAAAAGTAGCTGTTTTCAGGTACCTACTAAAATGGCTCAGGTACTTGCAGCAAAGGGTAGCAGGTACCTTTTAGAGATTTTCAGGTACCTCAAAAAAGTACCTGATTTACGGATTTCTCCTAAAATGATTCAGGTACTTGCAGTAAAGGGTATCAGGTACCTTTTAGAGATTTTCAGGTACCTCAAAAAAGTACCTGATTTTCATGTACCTTCTAAGATGGCTCAGGTACTTGTAGTAATGTAACTTGTAGTAACCTGATTTTCGGAAGTAACGGAAGCCGTCGAGCAGGAAAAACGCGACGGTCGAGGAAGAGTGCGAGCAAAGAGCGCAACAATGATCGATTGTTCGCTGGCGGGTCATGTTAAAGGTAACAAAGGTGGTCTTGATTTTCCTTCGGTTTTTCAGGCTTTGACTTTTCACCACCGGCCCTAGTACCGATAGACTTTGATCTGCGCCCGACAAAAAGTCCGGACAAAAAGCGGGACGAAGAAGAGGCACAATGCGGATTGTTTGTTCTCAGGTTGCAGTCGCGATAACAAAGGTCCCTTCGAACGGTTTCCCCCTCTTAGCTATTTGACTTATAATCGAGCTTCTGTCCCCCTATCGTATTTACGTTCGTTGGCCGAACGTAATTCACCAAACGATTGACAGAAGTGACATTGTTTGCCGATTACTACTTTGCAATAAATCGATCACTTCGCTTATTTTTCTTATTGGTTGTCATCGCTTTCCTGAATAATATCCGATATAAAGAGAAACTAAAACAAGCAATGAGTGAAAAAATAAAAATAAAAATGTACACGAAAATGATTTCGAAAATGAGCTTAAGAGGCTTTTCTTAGCACTTTTTGATAAGTCGAGCGACCGACAAGTCGAAGCCTTCCAACAGCCTCCGACGACGGGGACACCCAGGGGAAATCGAAAGATGTTCCTTGCACGGAAGGATTACGAGAGTTTTAATACAACCCCGGCATTGTTAGAAGACAGACCCCTAACTTAGTAATGAGACCCGGTAAGGAAGCCAAGAAGGCGTGCCGAGGGAATTTGCGACCACTGTCCACGACTGACTGAGCCATTTAAGAAAACTGATACTCGAACCGAAACAATCGCGCCTAAATCGATGTAAATATCATCGACCGTAAAACACGTCTTGAAGGGTTGAATTTATACTTCTCGAGGGTTCAAAGTCAGAAAAAGGTTAGAACGTATCCCTTGCGACAGGAAGATTGATGTTCCCGGCCAACCGACCGTGGAATGTCGGTCATTTTTGCGATTGCATATATGTATAACACGCTAGAAACAAATCTCTAATTCTTATTCAACCATTTGTCAAGTGACTTCATACCTCACCGCGGAATCAATTACTCGTGAAATTCAACGGCAAGATTTCCAGTGAAATATCGAAAGAGGGCATTTCCTCGTTTTTAAATGAACCGCAGAAATTCAAGATTCCGATTGCGCTAATATATTTTATATTTCAAGAAGAGTGTCCGATAAGCCTCTTCGATAAGATACGAATTTCTTGCTAACCGAGTAAGACTCATTCCCAACGATACCTGTACGACTACCTTCCACAATCCGTGCCCCCACTATTTAAGTCTCGACATGTCCCCAGCAATGGCGTCTCTCGAAAGCCCCGAAGGTGGGGATTGAACCTTTTAATTTCTACCGATGACAATAATTCCGGCAAGCCGCGACGTGGCTTGGTTTCATTCGGAAGATAAAACGCCGTGACGTGGTCGGCATCGAAGGAAGATCGATAAGTTTCGAGAGGCGGGATATCTGCCATTTTTCCGATCGCGAACAAGTCATGGAACGAGTGTTGGACTATCGCGCCTCGAAGGTTCGGTTATCGATAGGCCAGCTCCGATTCGAAATCGATACACGCACGCCGGTAGTATCGATTCGACTGGCCGCGCTTCGGTGCTTTTTCGCATGTCGACGCACCGCCTCGAATTTCTCCATTTTTTCGTTAGAATTCTTCGCCCCTACTTTAGATAATTCAGCAAAAATAAAAAATGGCCTGTATAATTACTTTCGGAGTCCTCTCGACACGTAAACAACCATTTGCACATACGGAGGCACATAAGAGACATCCTGCCATTCATCGAAGAGAGTCGATTCCGCGTTAAAATGCGCACACGAGTACAGTGAAATAATTATTCCCTGAATTACAAAGATACTTCCTTGGTTCGATAGCATTTTTTTCTCCCTCTCCCGGGATTTTACTTTTAACGCGGTTGGTTTAATCGTAAAGGGGAAACGCAACAGTTTGGAGGTCGATTAATGGATCAAGCATCGAGGCACGATAAATGGATCAATTGATGCCGATTAAATTGCGGGGATGAGAAAACTCCAGCTCGACCACAGTGCGGTTGGCTGTGCGGGATCCGTAATGCGGTGACAAATCGGTTAACGGAAACTGCAAAACTCCCGATAAACTCGAGCGGGCTCCATTTTTTTTTTTTCTTAGGCAAACTAGTCGAACGGCTCTCCGGAGAACGAGAGTCAATGTTTGCCAAACTATTCGCCGTCGCGAGTGCGTTAGAACGTCGAGGACTCCGTTAAAGACCGCACCGGATTTTATGTGCGGATAGGTTAAGACTTTTCCCGATCCGAAGTCACGCAAGGTAAGAGAGCCGAAAGTGGCCACGTCTTCGAGTCACGAGTCGCGTCTCGTTCGCGGTTCCAAATTCGCGTACGCGATTTTTTTTTATCCCCATACAGGTGCATCGATCGCAACAAGAGAAAATGAAAATATCCCCGAAAAACCGAATTCCCTCTCCGGATTACGTCGAAACCTTCGATAACACGTGCATTAATTCACTTGCACCCGTTGCCATTAACGTCGCTTCAAATGATAATTACTGAATTTAATTTTAATGAGAGAATTGCCGAAGCGTTTAATCCGGTGTTCAATACGAGAGATGAATTGCAGATGTTCTTATAAGCCCTGGAGTTAAAACGAGCGGAAAGCCTCGACTAAGGTTGCGCTTTTCGAAAGTGGTTTCGAAAAATAGAACCCAACCCCCTAATATTGATTATCCGAGCTCTCGCCATTACTCATCCGTGAAAGGCGAATGGTAAAGCCTTTAAAGTCTCGGTACTGCACCTTTAAGAGTTCTAAGATGCTTAGCTCGCCGATCACATTTCCTTTCCGCCTCTCCCTCTCTCCACGGGGCGTTCGCCAATCGCGCTCTCTCTCCCACTCCCGGGTCTCCGGGTTTGACGTCTTAATCCTCGGACTTTTTTCTCGGTGAAACACGAGCCCCGGATAGATGGAGTGCAGAGTCATAGAGGACGTCATCGATCGTCACGTTTTCATCGACTCTTCATCCAGGGGATATACATCCTCGACGGCAAACCATAAAAAATATGCATCGATTTGAATTTCACCCCCGCCTTAAATTCTCCTACTTTATCCCCATAAACAATTTTGGTCCACGTGCAAGATGCACTACTGCATTTGGACAAGGATCTCCGCGACGCGTCTAGACGATATACCCTCCGGTATCGATTTACAAGAGGGTGGAGGTACCCGAGAAAAATGAGCCGCATCCGTTCTCTGGGCGTTTAAGTCCCCGAAAGAAAAGAAAGCGAAACTGGTTACAAGATGCGCCTGGAGACGTAGGTGCGGACGTGGGTGCAGCCGAGAGTGCGTCGTCGCCATATTGGATCCCACGTGCGTACCTACGTGAACGCATCCACTTATGCTTATGGGTGCCTTGGTCTGTCCGATGGAGCGGGAACCGCAGTGATTTACAATTTGCATTTTGCGGCCAACTTTCTTTCCGACTTCCCGATGCGAGGCTCATTCGAGGGTGATCGGTGACTATCGATCCAAGAATTCGACAAATTGGACGTCGGATCGTATATTCGCCGGCAAAAAGGGCCGCGATTATTCCTCGTGGGAAAACGCTCGCTCGTGTCGCCCGTTAGAAGAATGGCCGTTAATTACGGGGCGCGCAATGATAAAGCGCTTAATTAGCGGCGAATTGCGCAGACAACGGCAAAAGGAGCGGCCCGTAACGAAACGGTGCGAGCCAGAGATGGCACAAACGGGGCCAATTGAAGCCAATGATCGGACAACGAGACAAAGCCGGGGACAATAAGTTCGGACAATTGTCCGAGAGAGCCGATTAAATTCCGATTAAATTCCGATTAACGTTCGGCCCGCCTTCGTTGCCTTGAATTTCCTCCCCTGGTTATTTCAGCGACTTATCCGGATCAATGGTTAATAGACTCGGTCGTAACTTTTCCTTAATCAATCTCAACGATAATAACCATGACCTAAATTAGAAAGACGATAATAACCTTCGGTTATATCTCCATCGGTCGGAGGAGAACAGAAATCCGCTCGCTGTTAAGGCGGGACGAAAGCGGAGGAAGAGATCTCGCTTGCCTCCTTTCCTGAACCGGGTGTACCGAATCGTCCGAAACATATTCTTTTAATTAATTACCTTTAGTATTTAAATACCACGGGTGTCGAGACCTTCCTTATAGCTTTTATATCCATGGGGAAAAAATTTCAAACGATTCGGCAGACCCAGTCCGGAGAAAAGCGTCATATCGGCCCTTTAGATGTCGTTTTCATCCTACCTTAAATTATCCCATTAGAGTGGCATGCGATTAAGGGTCGCTCTCGTACGATAAGGGTCGATAGGAATGGACACGATATCGGATATCGGATTAAGGGCGAGTTCTCAACGACACTAAATAACAGGTCGCCAACATGGCCGCGTCAGGGACGTAATTCCATTCGGTCGACGGGGTTATTTGCGGTTGCGGGGCTCTAAAAAATGGAGGAGAGTCTCTAAATCGCTGGTAAAAGAGTCGGACCGAGTTAGGAGAGGGCCCGGGGAGGTTACCGTTGACGGGGGCCATAATAACCGCGGTAAACGCCGCGTTATGCCGCGCTACGGCCGGAGAAACGCGGCTCGCATGTTCCGCCCCGGGAAAAAGAGAAGGAAAAGACGGGCCAACTCTGTGAATTATTTAACATCGCGCCCTCGCGGAAGGAGAGGAGTAGCTACGAGTCCCTCCTATGAAGAAGAGCGAGGTCTCCATAGGTTACATCCACCCCGTTTCCCTCGTGCCCGTTCATACGGTTATTTCTTATAATAAAGAGTCACCGAGCGATAAGAGACGAGGGACAATGTTCGCGGATGGAAGGAAAATTCGACGTTCGATTCGCGAACAACGGCGACATGGGATTCGACGTTAAAACCAGGCCATGCTTTCCGGCCATGGGAATCGATGCACTCCCAGTTTTTCTCCCTTTTCTCCTTCCTGCTGTTAAATACCCTCCATTGTAGCGCCAGTTTTTCGAATAATCTCTCGCGAACGAGACGGACGTGACGTTGATAAACGAACTCGCGAATCGATGCGATTCCGGAAAACACCTGGAGGAAAATGCATCCGGATTTGTTATTTTGATGCCGGAATTAATTGCAGTAAAATGACAATATCTCCGTAATATCACATTCGGCATATATGGTAAAAATGCAGGATGACGTTAAATATATCTTTAGGCCGGCGCATAAATATAGCCGCGCAAAGTGCAAGGCTCGATTGCAGATCGCAGTGCGGCTCTCCTTGCAGGAGAGAGAGGAAGAGGCGACTTACGAGGCACGTGCGCCGGCGAAAGAGAGAAAAAGATCTTTAGAAACTGGAAAGGTCGTAAACCGCATCGAATCGATACGATTCCGATTAGGTGCAGCGCGATGGAAGGGGATGGAGTGAAAACGAGGTTAAAGGTAAGGGAGAAGGAGAGACACATTTCCGCGTTAGACGAGTCGCGGACCTCCGACACCTTCTCGCCCCTAACGCGTCGTTATCCTTGCCAAAGAGGATCCAAGTACTTTGCCAACTTACCTATCCAGGAATTTATTATAATCGCTCTAATGCCCCCGTAAGTATCCGAGTTGATTGAAACTTCCAGGATATCGCTTTGACTTGACTCCCGAAACTTTCGCCCCGATTCTCGACATTCCGGGGCTAATTAGAAGCGGGGCACGTAGTGATAAGGATACCGAGTTCATTTATCTTCACCTAGGCACGTACCGCCGCAAACGATTCCGAGGACTCCCTTTTGGGAATCTCATGAATACTTTTAGCAATGCCCTTCGAGGTTCAATCTACCCCAGATCGGAAACGCAACGATCGCATTCACGCACGACGGAGAAAAAAAATTCAAACACTCACCGAGACTTCGATATTCGACGCCAGGGACGATGGTACCGGATTTTCTGGACAAACAAGCGAAATTAAAATTAGTACCAATTGTTTTTTAATTTTTTTACGAGTCGATTACGAAGCGTCTCTCTTAGGGATGCCCCTGCGATCGCTCTCGGAGTCCCTTCGTGTCGTTATTAAAATAAGAGTAAAGGGAGGAAGAGTCGCCCACGTCAGAAAATATTGCCTTTACGTGCGTTTCCCTATTTCGAGGGCCATAACGCTCCTCCATATCCGCATCGCGCAAGGGTCGAAGAAACGGAACCGTCACGAACTCTTACATGCACGTGCTGTCTAGGTAATGGCCCTTTCTGATAGCTATTCATAAAATTGCACGTGGACGATAACGTCGTGCCTCATACGCTGTATAATGGATAACGTCTGCACGATCTGCTCATTGCGCAGTTTAGGGGCCAGTATAGTGTGACGGAGACGGCGATAATCCCGGAGGGGGCGGAGAAAGAGGGACAGAGACGACGAGAGGGAGACAGGGACGGAAAGAGAGACGGAGGAACGAGTAGATTCGCATAATGGCTTGGAATGGCGGGTCGCGGAATAACTCGACCTCTTCTCGTCAAGAGCAAGAGAGGGTATGACTCCTCTCGAGGCTTATCCCGAGCACCGCGACAGGGACCGTAATTGTGGGTCAAGAAAATCGAGGACGTATTAAAAAATTGCCATTTTCATTAATGATAACTAGAAATCTTTTAAAAAGGAATATCTAGGGTTAACTGGAATTTTTTAAGAGCGTTGAGGAGGACGCGGCCGTATCCGAGGAAATCGCGGAAAACCTGCGGCCAGTTCCATTTTCGACGGACCCTGGAAGCGCCTGGGATTTCAAAATTAATAAAGTAGAAAAACATACGGATGGCGAGTCCGTTTCGCTCTTTTTCCGCCGGAAAACACGTTTCATGGAACGCTGGATTTTCATCGAGACGAAGCACTGTATAAATAGGAGGAAAAATACGTCGACTTCGAAAGATGATTAATCAAATTTGTTCTCAAAAACTCGTCCATGGGCTTTTACCGTCGCGGTTTGACCACTGAAAGGATTTCGGAGTAATATCAATTACTGATAATAAATGATCGCGTTTCCGCCATGACTGTCGTTTGACTTCGCGGCGCGCGCCGCCACTTTGAAAATGCACGGTTTCAGTTGATTGAAAAATATGGCCAATTATTATTCACGCTCTTATCGTGCTCCATCTGTTATCTCTGTCGTTCCATTCTTTGCGGACAATGAATTGTTTGGTAAAATCGCCTCGTTTCTCATCTCGAAATTATCGACAGTAAAAGGAAACCCGTCGAACTCGAACCGCTCCGTATGTAGAAATAAATCTCGCGACCGCGACTTTTTTAACCACGTCCTTTTCCATTTATAACTCCGACTGCCGCCCATTTCTCGCAACGACTCGTGTCCGTTTTTTCCCTCGTTTGCTTTCGTTTAAATCACGCAGACGTGGGAGAGGCCGATAACGATTCGATCCTTGAAATCGCGTACGTGACAGGGGGCGGTAAAGTGTTAATTCAAGGAATTGAGATCCTATTCGCGTCGGCGAGGAAAGGAGGGAAATAAAAAGAAAAGCAAAAAGACAACCAGGGAAGCCTCGGCCGTCACTCCTCGCCAAGTTTTCCAGTTTTAGCCGAAAATTCGTTTTCCGGAAATTTTCCACGACGCCGCCGTGCTCGCGGCCCGTCAAATTTGATAAGCACGTTCTCGCCGGTAATCCTATTATCAGATTTCATTATCTCGTATCGCGTGAAAACGAAATATTTGAATTTCTAGCAGGGCCGAAAAATGGCTTGGCGGCTGGCCAGGTAAATATTTCACCGACGCGATCGCAGATTTCCGCGATACCAACACCAGTTCGATCCGTCACTCTTTCTTCTCCGATTAAATAATTACGAGAAATCTGAAAAACAGGGTAACCCAAAAAATTCAATATTGCAATTGAAGAAGACAAAAGTTTGGCGAAATCCAAGGCAAGGAAATAAGACACGAAGGAGTCGACAGGAAAGAAAAGGGGAAAATCCGATTAGAATCAGCCATCCCGCCGAGCAACAGACTGGAAGAGACATTTAATACGGCGCTATAATTTATCCCTGGCCTTAACAAATGTAGGTCGTTCATTTTCTTCCTGAATGGGGTCTAGGTGGGAGGATAAAGTTCGCACGGCCCCCCCGATTATTCCAAGTTAGACACGGGAATTTCCGGATTAAGCTCGTAATAGAGGAAATTTTGATATCGACCGTAATGGGACAGTAATCCAGCTGCAATTTCACTATAATCGGTGCATCTACTTCGCGAGTTAAATCATGTCCACTCTTAAACGGCATAATTAACCAAGAAATGAACTATTATCCCAAATGTTAAAAAACAAGCCTCTGTGTCGCACTTTAGCCATATTGTTATATTCTTTAGAAAACCCGTGACAAGAGAGAATCGTATCATTTCGGTGGGGATATCGCATGACCGACTCGATTGATGTCATCCGCACGGATCGAACATTCGATTGCGACGATCTGTGATCGGCCAGGGGATATGCAATTTTCCAATGACCGCGGGCAAGGGAAATCTGATTTTCTTCCGAGGATTATAGTTTGCAAATTAGGTGTCGTCTAACCAGCGATATAAAGGCGCAATTCCATCGAGCGAGGTCGCCGCATGGGATGGATCGCATAGCGTTCGGGAAATTGCATTTCGTTCCAATATATACCCCTTTCCCGGGGGTAAAAAAGGACGCCGTAGAAGCTAAAATGACGAAGATGACGAGACACCGAATTTCTCTCCGAAACTTTTCACCGACGACCCCCCAGCGTCATTTTTAAGTCGACGCGTCGATGGAATGAAAAAGTGTTTCCCATGAAAAATGTTTGGAATTCTGTGGGCAACAACTTTTGTTTCGACCGTTTTTTAATATAACCACTGGGTCAAGTGGAATTGGAGTCGACACACGGAAGGGCGCTCGTGGGTATCCCTAGGTCGGGCCTCGTTGAAACGCATCGGTTGCATATCTCGCCATTTTTAATGTGTCCCGGTTCAATATCGTTGCAACCAGGTAATAAACATGTTAATGCAACCCATCTACGACATACAGGCGATTGCATAAAAAGTTAGGTCTGGCTAGGTATGACTGCAAAGTTCTGTAATACCCACGTCATACAAATTGCGGGCGTACAAGCTGGTATTTGCGGGAATATGGCTGCAACGCACGCCAATGCACCAAGTGCAGCAATCTCATCGAGGAAATCTCGAAGATGCCGATGAGAGCCCCACGACGTGCAATCCCGAGGATTGCCTGGTCTCAAAATTGGAAAAAGGGGTCGGAATTTCGAGAATGGAACGATCGAAAACCTCTGATTGACGGCTTTAATCCCACGCGGCGAAGGAGGCAAAGGGGATATCCCGGGAAACTGGAAAAATGCATTCCTCCATGTACATACGTGTATATGCACATACCTCCCGGTATATATGCATGTGCAGCGGAGACACTGCGCTCCACTGCGTTCTAAAAAGTGGGTCGAGCAATATTTTGAATTCTCCGATCGACTGGTATCCCTCGGAATATTCGGAAGCGTCTGTCGATACGTACAATGGAAATATTCCCGGACAATAAAGATTCCCGAATTGGATATCCCGTCCACTCTTTACACACCTCCTTCCGATTTCGAAACATCCCGCCTGAAATAACGACGCCGACTCGAAACTGATCTTTCAGAGAGAGATTGGAAGAGGGACGTTTGTCCCATTTCTCCGTGGAAGAAAAACTAGATATCGAATGCACGGAGGGTAATTTTTTTTTTAAACGGAAAGAAGTTAATCTTGATCTCTCGAGGGTCCATTATCAGAGGTCGAACATATTTCGAGGGAAATAAACGAGGCGCGTCGATCGCGAAAATCAAACCCGAGCTTTTCCGTGCGTGGCACGCATTCGGCGACCCCTCGGTCACCTGTCGAGAAGCAGTCATCCGTCATGGTCGTCATGCACCGAGAGATTAGCGTGACAGTCCATTATCGTTGAGTATCACCGCGGAAATTGCGTGCGTTCTGTTAACGACGCCTCGTCGTATCCCGGCTTTGGGCTCGGCGCAACTCACGACAAAAGGGCGCGTCGCGCTGCAAATCCGCGCTCCATATAAACAAAAAAAAATGTGAGAGACGCCCATTTTATCCCAAGTATTTAAATAGACCCACCAAAATACCATTCGAGTATTAGCTGTGTAATAAAGCGCTCTATGTGAAAAGAAATCTAAAAAATGGGAATTATGTATGGATTAAGCCTTTCATAACGCCTTAAAGGGTCCTCGGGGGAGGGGCGGGGATCTTTCTCTCGAGGAAATTTTTGCAATACCTTCAATTCATGGGAATGTGCGAGATGCCGTAACTTGACGCCGGGCTCGGCGAGATAGAAAATTCGTCTCGGTTTTCCACTCGAGCGGGGTCGACCAGTCGGATTGATCCCCTCCTGTGGTATGACCCCACGTGGGGGGAGCTTTATGGGACGCTTCATGGGACGCAAGTCGAAGAGGAGCGTGCTCTCGAAGGGGTGGTTGAACCCGCGTAAAATTCGAATGCTCTTCGCGTCGCGACAAAATGGCCGGAACGTTACTTTCGCGGCCGCGACCCTATCGCGATGCGGTCCTCCGTTATAGATTTCCTATCCGAGTCTCGTGTCGGTGTTCGCGGGTGTTCATATAGTCGTGGCCGATATTCACGATCGAGCCGGGGGGGCCAAGGGGACGAAATTCGACAGAGGCCCCGTTTTCGAAGAGGAAGGGCCAGCCATCTTCCAAGATGGCCGTCCGGCGAAATAAGGGGTCGTAAAGATCTTCCTTATAAGATCTTCGGAACACCCTGGTCACTGGGTCGTAGATTTCGCCAACTCGGCCACCGTGGACCTTCGGCGTGAAAACAATGAGATGCCGGGAATAAACCAACCCGGGGTTTCCATTGGACCGAGGAGAGAAATTATGAAACGACCGGAAACCCCGAGATCCAGGCGTAAATCTTGACAACTCCCGGGATTTTTGGAATTCCAACTTCGTTTCAATATCCGCGGAACGTTATATGAAATTTTATATACATCGAGACGTCGATACGTTTATAGAACTACTCTCGAAATTAGGTGCACCGAATAATTTGTAACTTCAACCCGGGATTACGAAGGCTGAAATTTTTATTTCGGCGTATGGAGAGAAGCTCGATAAATATTTTTACGTTTCATACGTATGGAATGACCCTTTCGCGTCGCCTTAAGGGGTTAAGCTCGCCGGTATTTTCCGGGGTGGACCTCGTCGTTCTTCCTTAGGGGAAGATCCGGAGCGGAGAGCGCTGCCCCCGGGGCGAAGCGGAGATGTCCAGGGGTGCGGCGTCCGGGTGAGATATCTTTACACGCCGGGCGACTCCTTGTCGGCGGACGGCCAACATATCTAATTCACGAGTTCGCACCGCCCGGGTCGCGCACCGCGCGTGCACGCGCGGATCCCGCCGGCATTCCGCCACGAGACCGCCGGATGAAATAGGATTTCTCCGGCCCGCTCTCAGGGAGATTCTTCTCCCGGCGCGTTCAATCTCCCAAATACCTCTCGCAAATCGCCCCTCCGACCGAGGAGTTGACTCCGAAGGCGACCTAAGCGTGTACTCGCGGA
This sequence comes from Orussus abietinus, assembly GCF_000612105.2. Classification (NCBI taxonomy): domain Eukaryota; kingdom Metazoa; phylum Arthropoda; class Insecta; order Hymenoptera; family Orussidae; genus Orussus; species Orussus abietinus. The sequence goes on along the minus strand of NW_019394268.1, from coordinate 335,203 downwards.
ATGAGAATTTTCGAGGGGTCGTTCACTCTCGGGAAATCATGGATTTTGATACTAGAGATCACACAAAAAGGTGTTCATCGAACCGAAGAAACATTGATTCGAATAGCACCTAAGAAATATTTTCTTCATCTGAAGAATAAATATTTGTAAGAAACTTTGTCACAATTTTTAGGCCGAACGTCGCTTATTACCTAATCGCATTGTCGATCGTACAATATTGAGATTTTGCGTACACGCGCGCTGGCTTAATTCCGCCTTCGGGGAATTTCAGTTTGCATGGCGTTAGGCGCATGATCACAAGCTCGTATTCCCTTTTGCTCGATGCTCGTTTAAACGCATTCTCGACACCTCCCGGTCAAACGGCATAATTCATGACGCTGCATACCCCGGTAGGGGTTTAGTCGAGTTGAAATAAAGTCGCATGCTTGGACGATTTCATCCTCGTTTGCCCAGAGGGGTATCATTCGCTTTGCGAAAATATTTGGGTGGCACGAGAGAAGTCTTCCGACACCGCTCGTCCTCCTTGCATCCGGATGCCTCTGGATGCAATGCAGGGCTGGGTGCATCCTTGGCTGCGCGTGTGGGCGCCCTGGATAATTAATTGTATACCAAATAGTACAAGGAACTATGCGGCGTTCCCGGCGACATTCGCCCCGGAAACACGAGGACAATTCCGGAAGTACTCGCACCTAGGCGCGAGAGGGGGATTAAAGTGCGTCGAGTTCGCTCCCGGGAAGATTGTGCACTTCCGGGGCGGCCGCGTTGCACTTGCAATTAAGCCAAATTGCGAATTGCCATTGGCGTTGCCATATGCAAGGCGCCGATTCGTCAAACTAACCCTCAAAATGGAAATTCGGGCATTTTGAGTGTCGGCGGGTAAATCTGCAATTTGCATGTGCAATCTGCCCCTTCACTGAAGTCTGCTCGAATATATGATTATTTTAATCGGATTCCTAATTAACGAGATGAACTTCTTGTCCTTCCACCCCGAAATTCTTTTCGGATTTGCCAGAAGAGCTTTCACCGCAACCGGATTTTTTTGGCAAACCTCTTTTTCTCTTAATTGAATTTTTTTTTAGGGAACGTCCACGCGAAACCGATGTCGATCGTTTTGGACGTTCCTGGAGGGGAAGTTCCTCCCTCGGGAAAGAGTTAAATACCTCGACGGGCATTTAAAGCCGGCTGACGGGAATCGATATCACGGGTCGATTTACCCCGAGAAACTGTGCGTGACAGTCGGTGCAAACTGAAGTTGGGCACGAATCGCCGTCAAATTCATGCCAACTTTTCTGTGAATGACAGCACCGAAAGACAACCCTCGTTAACGAAACATTCTTGCCTCGAGCTTTCCGCCGACCGATCCAATAATTCAACGCATTCCCTGGCTGTTATAAACTTGGAATTATCTCGAAAAAAAATTCGCGGCCCTAAATGTATCCGCAAACTAGTGCAACGAAATATCGGAATGAAATAATTTCGAATCATCCGGTGCAAACTTTAATTATAATCCGAGCTGGCGGACGTCAAGGAGATTACGATCTTCCGTTGGACGAAACGAGGAAAACATTCGCGGAGATAAAGCTTCCTCATAAATATGTTCAAACGGAACACTCGGGAATTATGGTAAAATATACAAAATAGTCTCCTCGATACGGACTAGGGAGATAACTCGAAATCGGCAGAAATTAATTACAGCCGGGGGTGGAATTAAATCTTTTTATTAACGAGAGCTTCAACCGCCGGCTTGAATTCCGGTAATAATATCTATCCGGGGCAAAACGCGGAAACAAAGGATGAGGTTCGGGGAAAGACTGACAGGAAGGGGGAAATAAAAGGGATGAACGGACTCGCGTAAATACACGGCAGATATGCAGGATATACATGGGAATATATATATATATGTATACGTGCAGAAAGAGAGGCGAAAGAGATGGGAAAAGATATTCCGTATTATGGCTCCGTTGATCTCTATGCAGATTTGATTTGTGGCTCGCTCACAGCCGAGTGCCTCGATCCTGCTATCGGGATAATAACGTTTCTCCTAAGAAAGGAAGGATAATGATATTCGCATCCATTTTTGTATTTTAAGAGCGGATGGAAATACGTGCTGATAGCGCAAGAGGGGAGATGCTGAGTAGTGGCCGGAAGTGAGGCAGGTTAAGTGGGGTACTTAAAAATGGAGGCTTAAGAGGTCATTGAATTTTTAGCAAAACCACCTGACTCGCTAAAAAAATATATATACACGGTAAACGCGAGATACCACCTCCGGACAAAACTAAAACTTGACTCTTCTCGACGACAAGGGGATGCAAGATTTATTAATCTCCGGGCTGAAACTTCCCCTAAAAGCCGAAGTAATAAAATACCCGGTCAATCGGGCCACTTGCCGAAGGGATGGGGTTAAGTACAAGAATTTTCATTTTAATTTCAATAATGAAGAGTCCGCGCTCAATATTAAAAAACTTTACCGAGAGATTCGTGGACACGGACAAGGGAGTTACCGTGCAAGCATCAACAGGGCACCCTGGGAGGGAATAACATTTCTTAGGCAAATTTTCGACTCCTCGGAGGGATCACCATGATGTATAAAAAGGTACATAAAAATCGCCCAGTTAAAAATTCGTTACGATCTTATGACATCTTATTCATACATTTTACCAGCATTCGGGGAAAAGTTTGACGAGCGATCGACTCTTCGAATCCCCATAAAGGGGGAAAGGGGTGTTTAACCCCTTCGCCCCTCGACATGGGGCCAGGGCATTTGAGCGCGCGATTTTACGGGCGCCCGATTAAACCTCGGGGTTTAATCGGAGATGGAAATTCCCCGGTACCGGGGAAAAAGAAAAGCGTAAGCGAGGTCATACGTGCTCCTCGGCTCGAGGAGGACGCCAAGAGGGAGGCAGTCATCTCGACGGAGTGCATTCTCGCGACGTCGTCGTCGGGACGTTATAACGACGTGTTTTCGTACTCCGGCGAGTCGTCGGGCCCGGGAAATCCGTGGTTTCAGGGGGCGGAAACCCAGACAGAAATGGCACATATGACGGGAGGGAGCCGTCCGCCGTGAAATCGAAGCGACGTGCCGAGACATTCGGATGTATCGCCCGGGAACTTCTATCCGGAAGCTGATACTTCCCCCTCGTCGACGAAATGAATTCTCCCCATGGGACGGGTAGTCGCTCTTCCATCTACGGATTTATGGCGCGGGTCCGCTCGAATCTACGTAGAGGTAATTCCGAAAATTACCGGGCAGAGTGGGTACTTTCGCGTACGGGTGACATTTTCGGGGTTAACATTTTCTGCTGAGCCGTGAGTCCCGGAATAGGATCGACGCGGAGAATATCTAGTAGACGATCTTTCTCCAACGGGGAGGACGAAGGAACTCTCCTTCCAGAGGACTTCTTCGACCCGGGTTCCGTCAGCGCCCGTTTCGGGCTCTTTCTCTCACCTCGAGGGAAGACACGAGCCGCCTCGTTACTTCGGAAGATTAACGAGGCGATTATTATATCGCAGGAAGGCGGAATGTTCGGAGGAAGGAGATCCTCCCCCGCAGCGGGAAGAACAGAGGGGCGCGACGAAGCATTTTGTAGCCAGAAATTGCTCGGCGCTCCGACTATTAATATTTCCATTAAGGCGTCCCCGATGCAGCACCGATGGGGGCCGACGTCGTCGATAATGACGGCGACGCGACGCCGCGGGTGGACGCGCCGATGGTCGGCCTTCTACCGAGGGAAGGACGACCCGGGCTCGACCTTTTGACCCATCCTGAATATCGAGTTAAGGGCTGGAAAGGAGGGAGGCTTCCCTCCGGAGAACCCGCTAGTACGTCTATGACCATGAACTATGGGTATTGGTCTATGGCCAAGACCATCGGAAGACCTTTGATCGACGCACAACGCCATATTTTATATCGATATGATAACACCACGGTTATTGGGGTAAACGAGGTCTTCAAACGAGAAGATCCTCGAAGAGACATCCCACTGCCCCCCAATGATCGACGGATTCGATGGATCGGATCGGCTCCACCGCGCTAAAAAATGCAACAATGCCGGCGGGCCGCCTCGTGAAAGATTCAGCCCCACGTCGCCGGGTTCGACCTGGATTCGGTAAATGAAGAGAGATCAGGGCATCGAGATTTGAGAAACTAAAAGGAGGTTCGTTTACGGAGCCGAGGGTGTCGTCGTGGCCGATAAATAAAGCGGACGTCCCACATTCGCTGGGCTCACCCCCTTTGGGTGGTAGTCGGTGATAAGCGACCCCGGTTAAGGGAGTCCCTCTTCTCCCCGGCACCGGCTATGGATTTTCACTCGAGACGAGAGGAGCATTCTCCGGCAACAATGCTCCCCCGGTTGGCCCTGTATAGTTGCAATAAGTTCCACCGGGTCTTCCGGAGTGTCGCCGGAGAAACAAAAATCCATACCAAGGTGCAGGTTTCGAGGAGCCTGCGAGATATGGGACGAAGGGGGTAAAATACATTAACGGGATATGAGCGAACTTGGTGGAAGGAATTGGCCGAAACGTGGCCGGACGGCCATTTCGACCTCGTGGATCCCAGCAGGGTGGAACGTGAGGTTATGGTCGCTGGCCACCGAGACAAGGGCTCGTTTATCAAGCACGATGAAGCCGTTCGGCCCGGTTACGTTAGCATACGTAAGCTCTCCTGGTCTTATCTGGATCTTGCTACGTCTTGTTAAGCGTCTCCGACGTGTAACGCTGTACGTAAGCTGCACGCGTCACGGACGCAAGCGGTTGCGTCTCTGGGCACGTAAAGCCGAGCTTATGTTTCTGGCTTACCTCGGACCGAGGAGGTCCACCCTCGTCCCCGTAAATTCTGATTCCCACGGATGGGAATGTTTTCAATATTTTTACGTCGAGATCCTCCCATAAAGGAAATTTCACCCCGTTTTCCTGTTTTGAGGGGGAGTGAAAGTGCATCCGAGAGGACAAACCAAACTTTTCCGTCAACTGGGAGTACCGAAACATTTCAAACTTACGATACGCAAAAATTCATGAAACGTATGTTGAGTGTTACATGTGTTGTAAGAGACTGCCGTTTGTTGATTCGCGAAAATTCCGGCGGTCCTAAATCAAGCGAATAAATTTCAGTTTATTTCGCTCCGATCCTTCTGTCTGCAGTAAGCTAGAAGCATAAGCTCGGCTTTACGTGATTCGGGTCGTTAAGGCCGCTTTGCGAAATGCAATCCCTCGCAGTCATACGGCGTAGGTTTAACCGGATGCAGAAGCTAACTTTATGAAAAATGATTAAATAACGGCGAGGTAAACTCCAGACCCATGCATTACCGTCTGTGCTCTGGAAATGAATTTTCTCTCGGATCGCTTCTGGCGAGGCACGAAATGTATAAATTTCTATGTACAAATTAAAAATAAAATTGAAATTCCATGGTCGTCAAGACCTTTCCTATAACCTCCGTGTTCACGTTGTAAAGTTTGAAACGATTCGGTACACTCGGTTCACTCGAATGTTTTATAAACGATTAAGATGCCTCTTCCGTATCACCTTAAGGGTTTGAAACGGGGGCGGACGACGTATTAATAAAACTTATTTCCTCATTTTCTGCTCCGTGTATTTTAAATCTGCATTTAGTTAAGCGCAAGTGGCTGCGACTCGTAAATGGCCGTAACGACTCGAAGCACGTAAAGTCGAGCTTGCGATTCCGACTTGAACGCCAAGAAAATGTCAGATTTATCCGTCCATTGAGAGAAGAAGCTTTTCCGAAAATTGCGGAAACCGGGGATTTTCGTTCCCAGGGGAGGTCCGAGTCGGCAATATCTCCCCAGTTGTTCGTGTAAACCACTGTTTTACCTTAAAATGTACCAGCAAAGAAACGACCGTGGGATAAAGCACACGAGATACGCGATTTTCCAGAAAAATGGAGCCTCGGGCGTTTCCGTGGCCACCGACAAACCCAAACCACTGTTCGCGTTCCTGGCTTAAACGTTTCCATCGAGGGATCCAACTTGAGTAGGACATCTCGACGGCAAGGATTAATTGGGGACGTCCAAAGGGTGGTTCAAGAGGTCCTGCAGGAATCTGGAATGGTACTTGTCCACGGATCGATTCGAGGAATCTCGCTTCGACCAAACCAAGCTCGCCAACCTGATCGACCCAATGTTAACGCCCGTCGCAAAAGTGAAGAACAATATTCATTAGGAATAAAGAAATTATAACTTGTTATCCGGGATCGGATGCAGATGCCCAGAGATCGAAGAAGGTAAAACAGAGCTCGGAGGGGAGGCAAATAAATCGGGTGAAAGGGGGCCAGCAGCATGATCAAAGGACCTGAGGGAACCTACTCGGGGATACCGACCTGCCCACCTACCGTGACTCGCTCGCGTCTACGTCGGCCTCGTAACGAAGTTTTATTCGTTACCTTAAAGGAGAAACGATGTCCCGGCGCTTCTTTGCGTCAATTTATTTCCGAATAGTGCGCCTTGCATGCCGACGAGCCGGCCCGGCGGCCAAAGGGGACGACAAAGGGACGAATTAGGAGCCCGGGAGCACAAAGTTGGCCCGACCTCCACGAAAAACCTGAAACTTTGTGCCCCGTAGGCCAGGGAAATCTTTTCGAAATGATCCTGCCCTCCTCCACGCGCGACGCGATCTTTCCATCGACTTTCACGTGCCTTAAAATATTTGGCATTTTTTTTTTTATCGAATTTTCTTGCGATTTTCGGAACGCTACCGTGTACCCAACGTCGCCATTATAACATTCGATTTCACCGCTTCGAAATAGACGTAACAGAGAGAAAAAGGGACGCGTCGAATTCGGCAGCCGGACGATTTCATCTCGAAAAATGACGAATCGACCGGAATCCCATGTGCCGGGAAAAGTGGCAAAAGCTGGGAGCTAAAAGCCCTCCTCGTTCGAAATTTCGAGATCGCAAATATTTCAACAATTTCCATATTTTACATTCGAAATGGAATTCTTTTTCCACGTTTAAAGGGGCCGCGTCGCCTGGAGTCCGTTTAAGCGAACGAATCCGTTGTTCAATTATATCGGTCGTAATTGCGTTAAATTCCGCAGACAGGGGAATAGTTTTCATCCCTGATAAATACGCATATTTGCGCGGGGCATTTTGCGCGAAGCACAGAGGAAGAGCACGTCGAGTTTCCGGTCGACAAAACAGTTGCAAGTACTCGGTAATTTCCCTCGCTCCATTGGAGCCTCGACGTTCCTCTCCGGCTTTGTCGTTAATAATGCCTCGTTAAGGGACAATTACGAAAACAATATTACACGTGTCGTCCGACCGAACGCGCCATGGCTAGCCGGGGAAGAATGCGAAATATTTCCCAAGCCCCGCTTTATACGCTTTGTACATTGTGCGGCAAGAACCGCACGAGGCCAGGAGCCAACAATTCGTGCACCCACTTCCGGTCAGGCTAAAATCCAACAAATGCCCGCTAATTTCGCGAATTAGTGACTCTTCGCCCCCTACGAGTAACCACGTTGAACAAAAACGAGCCCCGGAAATCGAGAAACTTTCGAATACCGTTTTAATTGTTGCCTCGCGGAGGGTTTATTAATTTCACACGGCAAAGTGGAGCACTTCGGCCAATTATTGTCCCGAGTATGTACCTCCTCGTAAGGTTTCGAAATCGATGCCGAGTTTATTAATTCTTTATTACGCATGAATTGCTGCAGGCACGAAGGGATTATTGTCAATATCTGTTGCTTCGCCCTCGCTTCAGCTCCTCGGTTTCGGACCCAATAATGTCTCGTTAAGCGACAATTACTAGATATTACCACGTGTCATGCCGAGCGACGTTAAAGCTGCGTGCGAGAATGCGAGACATTTTCCTCGCTCTGTTGCGTCTACGAGTTCGTTGTAGACAAACATTTTCGAGAGAAAGGCAGAAAAGTCAATAAAGTGTACGGGTACATTTCGAAATTACAGGGAAACATTTACTCATAAACAGAGGACTACTTTCCATAAAACCGCGGGTTTGTTCATAACGTGGGAGTCCGTAATTTTTTTCACGGTAACATTTTCGCCAAATGAAAAGTCTGTTAATTAAATTGGAAGACATTCTCCCCGCAATTCGGGCTATTCGGGAAACCACTCGTGCTCCGTCGTCTCTATCGAACTTGGCCGACAGGGCGATTACGGCCGGTACAAATAATAATCGAATTAACAACCGAATCGAACATGTTAAACACGAGTCGGACCATCGACACAGCCGGACCAACCGCAACAGAGGTATAACAAATTCGCATAAATCACAAAGGACTCGCGGAATGTAGATTAAACATGGCGCCGTGCCTCGCGCAAATTCAGACAGTGGATACGTTGTTAATGATAATAGCTAGCATTGCGGTGCAACGCCAATTACGCGCAATAAGGCCAATCTTTCCTATCGCAATTAACTCGACATCGGTGGAGAGAAACATAGAGAATCGATGGTTAAGGGCGAAAAAAGACGGGAAACTTCCGTTCGGGATTTATCATCAGCGGTCCGAAGCCTGAAGGCTCATCGATAAAGAACCGAGAACCCATGAAATTAATTCCGTGCCAGATGCATTAATGGGGCCGAAATTTATTTGCTCCACGGCGGCCATCGCGGACATTTCCGTTTTCCCATCGAGCCGATACCGCCCGATAAATCTGTCGACTCTTCTATCGGAATTTCATCGTCCGTCGCAATTTCCCGGTTTCCTTGGACTCCACTTTCCGCGAAACTTTCGTTTCGCGAGTACCCATGACCATGGGGGAACACACTCCCTCACGACTTGTGTTATTTTCGCGTTCGTGCGCACACTTCATTAAAAAAAAAAAAAATTCGAAAACCAAAAAAAGGGAAAATTCGAGCGAAGTAAACCCCGTCATGCACCGCGTTTCGAAAAAAACGCTACGCGGCCAAGTTCGAGCGCGAATGGGAAACGCGCACAGCCGCTGTCGGAATTTGTTTTTTTTTCTCCCTCGAAAAATAGAGGAAAACGCGCACGGGAAAAAAAGGCCGAGGACTCGAAAAACATTCGGTCGCAGTTGCGACCTCGGAGACTTTTTCGAAGAATCCACCAGCGAGGCGACAGAGCCAGAATGTCACTGCGAGTCCAACTCGGTTAGACCATTTTACGGGAGAATTTTCCATGGCAGGATATGAAAAAAAAAAAAGAGAACGGCAAACCGGGCTGACCACGTGAAAATGGATGAGACTAAAAACGACCCTGACACTTTCTCTAGGGACGTGTCCATAACCGACGACCACAACGCCCTGGAAAAGGCCCGTTTAAACACTCCAATTATTTTCCCCAATTCGGCCTCGCGAGTGAAAATTATTTTCCCCCGTATTTTCAAACGCGGAAATGACTCTAGCAGAAATATCGGCACTATTAACGTTCTTCGGCGTGAAAATAAAATGGATGACAATTTAGTTCCATTCTGGGAATATTTTTTAATTTTTTCAAGGAGGGAAATTACTGGTACCGTCTGCAGGATCGCGTCAACGTCATACACCGCCATTTTTTGAATGGACTCGCAGAAACGAGAAAACGTTAAAAATGAAAGCAGAGGGAAAACGCGAGCGTTAAGAGGTGCTCTGTTATGTTTAAGAGTTAACTAAGTTCCTTTAATAAGGTAATCTCGGGATAATTTTCTTCCGGAATTGCGAGACGTATGCTAGGTCGCGAATGTAACGACAGAGAGTATTTACGCGAGCGATCCAGCTGTACTTCTGCGCATGTTCACGTACGTATAAGGAGCCGCAAACGTAAAGTGGGTCAACGCGTTTCTTTCTTGCAACATTCTCTTTTCTCTCTCATTATAAGTAACAACCTGTACATTTTTAACACGCCGCAGGGATCAAACCGCATCAGTGCGCTGAATTTTTCCGGATTAATGAGTCCCAGAAAATCTATCGCCTCCCGTGCATCTTCGCGTCGTTAATTTATTTATCCCGACAAGGACGACGTAACTAACGCAATTAAACCTTCGTCAGAAGGAAAGGAGCGAAAAGAAGAAAAAGAAAGAGAATTTCAAGAAATCCCGATGGTCGCTCTCGAGTGCTCCAAAAAATAAAACGGCGTCCCTATTTCCCAGCAGTATGATAATAAGGTTACGTCCTCGATCTTTACTTAACGAATCACGGAAAATAATGAGAACAGAGAGAATAGAGAGTGAGAAGAAAGCGTGATATTATTCTAAAAATTAGATATTAATCTGACCTTTCCTAGGATTTTCGCGACCCGGGAGACCTGCATTTTTTCTTCGACGTCCACGGTTTTCATTCTCCTCACGTGTTGCCGGCGAAGTAGGTCGGTCGTTCCTTTATTACAGGATCGTCTTCTTTTCGTTTTGATTTTCCAGCTCGGAGGAGGTCACCGATCGAGGAGACGCCGCGGCGAAACAAGATGGCCGCCGCGCCGTCGTCGACGTCGTCGACGTCGTAATTACTCGAGGCGTCTTTATAATTGACAGCGAGCCGCCACGTTCTTAGCGTTCGTTACACGGCTCGGTGGAAACGGCCTTAATCAGTAATAACGATGCAAGGATAACGACCCTCGAGACCGACAAGTCCTAAGGAGATTCCGAGCCTTAGGTGGCTCGGAAGACTTTACGACGTCCCTCGGGGTACGCCATCTTGGAAACCGCCCTTCCTCTCGGACGACGGAACTTCGACTGCTAATTCGACACCTACTGTCCCTTGTAAACAATACCTGGGCTAAAGTACCCCGGAAAGGATGCAAAGGTTCAAACTACCTAGCTATCGCTTCGCGTGATCACCTTAACCGCCGTTTACCTCACCCGCGATTACCGTGAAATTTCTTAACTGTCGGTTAATCTCGGATTAGTGAAATTCCCTTTTTGCCCGGCGTCTCATTTTCTTGGGGTTCGCGTAGAAGGGAAGAACCGGGGAAAGAAGTTTCTCCGTCACGGGTGGGGCAAGTATCAAATAATTCGGACGAGCACCTCGGGAAAGGGGGATCGAGGAAAAGAGGGTCAAGGACCAAAGGAGCCGAAAGGACGAGGGAAGGAGATGCTCTCAGGGCTCGAGAAATTGCCGGAACTCAGAATTGGCTGCTTTCGGCAAGTTCGACTAGACCGAAGCTTTTGCTTCGCCACCGTTTTCCGGAGTTGGGGAAGGTCGGAGGTGGTCGGGAGGTGGGCATTCAGAGAGGGCGAGGTTGCACTCCCCTCGAAAAAAGTCCAGCTAAAGGAACCGGAATCCCGGTTCTTCTAATTCGATTGGATCGTTAAACATGCCCTCGGATACTTCCAGTAAAACATTACCTGATTAATATTTTTCCTGGAAAATTCGGAAAACTCACTCGAGCTCTTGCAATTCCTTAAAAATAAAAATTGACGCCCGTCCGAACATTTCATCGCATATCGCATGAATTTGAAAATTATCCGAGCCGTCGAAGGTGGTCGAATTTCAATGCAATCCCGGTGCAGGAAGGAGAGGATTAATCCGGGATCGATCGGCGATATTTGCGTTGACGAAAGGTGAGTCGCCAAGACCTTTTATGCAATATCGATCCTTCTCGGACAGGTCCGCTCCAATTAGTACACGTTCGCGTCCGCAACTTTTGCGCGCTCGAGACTCACGAGGGAATTACTTTTTAATTCGGTTAACGGCGCGGACAGGCCTTGATGGGAATTCTTCTCGACTATCGGAGTTTCGCTGCGCGTGACATCGGCTTTACGCGCTTCGGGCTTAATTCTTCGGAACGCACCAGTGCGGTTTAACGGATCTTCCGGGCGGCACTTTTTACTCCGCGATTGACGCGTCGGTCAGAATTATTCCGCCAAACGACTTTTATGGGTCTATCGACTCGATTAAGACTTTGCTCGGATAAATTTGCGGCCGCGTTTCCACCGAGCCGTTTAACGGCCTCTTTCACCCCCGTCCAATCCGTTACTTACATTTTCAGCGATGCTCTAAAGTAGCGCGAAACCCACAAAACCAGATTCGAATAAAGTATATATATTTTTTAACGACCCCGAAGTTTTTATTTAATACTATTCCGGACACATTCGATACCGATAACGATTGATAATCTATGGATGATGGAAATGGAATGATGGATCGATCCAGGGAGATCCAACCTGGGAGGTAAATGGGCTTTAGGAAATCACTCTTCCTGCATTCCCGGGCGATATCGTAGGATTCTCGGGAAGACTGATGCATCTTTCGCGGACAATGTGTTCGTTCTACCGGGAACAGACATTTTGAAGATGACGTCACGAGCTTTAAAAGCGCAGGAGCGAAACGCTAAGTGCTCGGATGTACCTATACTCTCTCGTAAGCCGCCGTACACGATAGACACCCGGGGTGTAATTCCCAGGATCGACTAAAATGATTAATGTACTCCTGGAATCCCTTAAACAAGTGTCCGGGTTCATCGCGACCATTGTTGCGCCTTATAAAAAATTTAACGATCCCCGAAAATATTGCTCAATAATTTACTCTCGCTCGACATACACTTGTCAAGAACTGTCGACCTTTTTATCGGCGCGGCAAAGTGCATGTTTCTTCGTGTAATCTACGCGTTAATGGACGTCGGTCCAGTCTTTATCGGAGCAACAAATTGAACTCGGATAAAGATAACGGTTAGACTGTGGACGATATCGGGTCGATTCATGAGTTTGTTTCTTTTCTTCCAAGTCAATGGACTTTATGCGTCACTTTAACAACAAATGCGGTTGAAGCATGGCTGAGTCGCTTATTTAGGAAACAAAGGCCTGGGCGTTCAATCGAGATAATTGAGGGTACCATTTCAATATTAACGTAATAATAATTATTACATGCAACGTTTAAACACGAGTAAATGAATACCAGATTATTTTGAGTGGTATTTAAAGCTCCATCGGAGAACCCTGAAAAATCTCGAGAGCGTCGTAACGACGATGAGGTGGAATTTGAAAAATGAATTCCTCGCCTCCACGGAATTCCTTTCGGAATTCGATCGTCGAAGGTCGAGGGAAAAATGCCTCGTTAAAACCCACAAAGCGAAAGGAATATACGCGGCTAAGGTAAAGCTCATCTGAAATTGTAAAACTTTTCGAAATCTCGTAGAGTCGCGCGGCTCCCGGAAATGCAAAATGACAAGGGAAATCCAGGGTATTTAGGTTGCGCTTGAATTTTCAATGAGTTTCCCCCGGGAAAATACCGAGTTCGGAAGCTAATAATAAAGGTGAACTTCCGACCTTTTTCGCGAGGAACTTCGATCCTACCGACCTCCGATAATCTGGACCCTCTTCGAGAGCCGCCTCCGGTCGAGCTATCGGAATTCGATTCCACGTCTACGAGGGTTGCGCCACATAAGCGCCCTGTAATTTCGACAAATTAAGATACACCTTTCCCAAGGAGCCAATTTCTCTCCATCGAGCCCTTCGGACGGTGGGATTTTTCGCTTCCATTCGGCGAGTCGCTGCTAACCGAGTTTCGGAAAGTACCAACGAAATTAAGGCGATGCGAAAGTCGCATCCCTCGTTTATTAAACTTTTCTTCAAAACCGGGCATACCGAAACACGTTTGAAACTTTACAATAGGAACATGTTCGCGGCTCGATGAATACCGATTTGAAAGTGCAACTAATTACCAGGGAGGAAAGTGGTGATTAAACGAGCATCGCTCCCGTGTAATTGGTAATTTGTGCCCCCTGTTTGGATGAACATGTAAAAATGGGGAAATGAACAATAAGGGGGGAAAAAAAATCGCATTTTAAAGCGCGCGGCTTCGGGGGCTATTTTCTACGCAAACATCGGGCAGCGTGTTGCAGTGCGTGGTTTACTTTCGAAATCAAATCAAATATTGACGAATGGGGCCTCGGTTCGAGGGGAAAAGTCGCGGCGGGAAGAGAAACCTGGAATAATGGCGGAAAGGGGTAACGGCATTGTGCCGTAAACGCTGGAGTGATGTAGTTGAAGCAATAACAGATGGGCCGAATTAAGTTTGCTCCGTAATTATGCAGCCCGCCTCGCAATGCACTTATTACTTCATAAAGACTGCACGTTGCACCGAAAGGAACCCTCGAGCCAATCTACGCGGGGGAAGAATAATTCGGTTCATTGACCAAAATCGTTTGATCACCTGCATCATTGATTAAACAAAGATGTTGTAGTTAAATAAACCGAATTTTGGTTCACTTGACCAAGCAGTCCCGTTGGTAGAACCAATTTTGCTGTTTCAAACGAACACTTTCGCGTCGGTGAACTACGTTGAAAAATAATTAAAAAGGATTAAGTCGCGTCGTTAGCGCAAGATTTATCCGAAGTATAAAAATGTCGCGTTAAAGTAAGAGGCTTAGAAATGGCCGACGCCCTTAAGGCCGGGCAAGTGCGCTAAGCGGTTTAAAATATTTAATTGTTAATTGAGAACGAAGTCCGAGGATTCGCGATCGAATCGATCCGTGGATCGCGACTTAACGATCCGTTCTTTATGCAAAACTTGCATGCGCAGGAAAGCGAGGCCGGAAATAGTTTCAGCGTCGTAAACGTTGGAAATGATTACGGGCAAAATTCATTAATTACCGGGACGCTAAGTACGCCGTTAGTAGGGAAGGTAAAAGGTGAACGGACTTATGCCCTGGATTCACTTACGCGCCACTATAAAATGTCCCTATATCATATGGTGCATAATTTATCGCAGTGAGATATATCGCGAGGTAACCGCGAACACACGCGGTGGATATACCAGTTTTAATATCGATTATGACCCAAAATGAAGGCACGTCTGCTGCACAAGATCAACGCTAAAATGATTTCAGACCTCGGAACCCCATTATTTATTAATTGCATCCTCTCCTTGAATAATCTTCTCCGGCTCGTGCAACAGTAATTATTTGCCTGGAATTATTGTTTGTTCTTAACGATTCGTTCAAATAGGGAGCCGGTGTCTCTTTTCTCGGTGACGCTTTGAAACAGCAATTATTGTTCTTTCGGGGGCGAGAATTTAAAGGGACGAAGTTTCCAAGAACGTCGCTGCAGCTCGAGTGCACATACGTGCAGTCGTACAATGCACCGTTCAGCCAACTTGGCTCGGCCTGGACAACGGAGCAAACCAACCTCGACGGTCATTAGCGCATACATAATTGCAACTGGATACATAATGTCGAATAAGTACGCAGTCGACCCGAGGGTTTACCAACGACGGACTCATCGTTACCGAATTAACTGCCGGGGCGGGAATCATTCGTTAGAAATTAAGCGAAGCGGTTCTAAAGCTCCCAAGATGGAAAATAAGAGTAAGAAAAAGTTTCTGGGTTTGCATCCGTAAGATGAGCGCGCGGAAAATCGAAGGAAAATCGGTGGAAATCGCTCGGCGGCTCCACAAGACGAGCCGGCTCCTGATTGGCGCATTTTTCTGACGGACATCTCGGCAAGCAGCGGTCTCTCAAAAATTTTCCAAAGGAGGTTTTCGATTCAATTTTTCGCGAGGATTACTCCGGTCAAAGGAAACACGGGGATATTGAATATGCATATGTGTTCGCTGTTTACGAGCGAATTATTCCCCCGGTGGACCCGGAAAAACTGGCGGGCACGGTTGCTCTCAAAGAGAGTGCGCTTGGCCTGTTTCGAGGGGCATTTTGGAAAATCGAAAACCGCCAAACTGGTCCCTTTTAGGGCTCTGAAAGCTCCGGCTTCTAATCCACCGCTCCTGAATTATTCGGAACTCGGAAGTGCGAACTTCGAGGAGCGTCCTCGACATTCGGAGGGCCATTTTGCCCCAGTGACAAGGATATCGGTCCTGGACCAGGAACCGCAGGAGAGAGGACACTCCAATTTGAATTATTTTATCATATATCAATAAAATTGTCTCCTCCACGGGAATACGTCGGCGCGACAAAATATGGTGTCCTTTGGAACCCAATATCGCGACTCCGATGTCCCCTGGGTGCATCGGATGCATCGGGTGCATCGGGGTGGGGGTCGTTTCAATTTAAGTAATTTACTTCCTGATTAAAATGAGACACTACTTCGCTCTTAACGAACACTGCCCGACTTTTTCCAGAATGCCGATATCGAATACAACGCGAAACGCACCTGCCTTTTAAACTGGTAATTCAGAATTATCGGAGAAGCTTTTGCACTTTTTCTTTCCCTTTTATTTCTCTGCAAAATCGGAACAACCTTCAGCCGAGTTGCGCACCGAAGCATCGAAAATAAACGAGGACACGCGATCAATGTGTTGCATTTTGAGGAAAAATCGATGTTTAAATGGTTCCCAGCACCCCTAAGTGCACCCATCGTCCGACCCTGCAGCTCCGAATTAACGGCTGATCCGACCGCCGTCGAGCGTGGGAAAAGCGCTCATTTTCCGGCCCCCGAAGCTTTTCCAGCGCTTTGCCCGGCACAAGAGAAACGGTACATCCCCTGGAAAGAACGAGAGGAAAGGGGAGGATTTTCGGAAAGGTCCAACGAAACGAAAACATCCTCGGACACTTACGGACCGCTCGTTCCGTCCCCCGGGGCCCATGATTGTTTTCCCGAACTCGTCCAACGGCTTTTCGCGATGAGCACAGGGAAAGCCGGGGTTCGATATGGAAGGAACAAAAAGAGACACGCGACCCTGCAGCTCGCGGATCGGTGAACACGAAGAGAAGAACCCGACGAGAAGAACCGATGCGCTCTCGATGCTTTTTGGGGCACAACGCGGTGGGACCCCATGACGATTGCATTTCGCCATTTTCTCATCCCCCAGGAGGGAAACGAGGATGGATTCCGAATCCATTATCCATCCGCGCCAAATAACAATGATTTTTAATTGAAACTATTCGATGAAGGGTTTCCCTGTCCTGTCATTTTTTATTTAATTTTTCACGCCAACGTGAAGCCGTCATGGGGAAGAAATAAGTCTTGAGGGTCGAAGGCTGGGGAGGGTCATGAATTTTTATCTCGTAAACGGGAAAACAATTTCCCTTCGCGTTTGGGGAAGTCGTGATTATTTTTCACGTTTTATTATGTTTTTTTTTTTTCATTTTCCCCGGAAAAAGCTGCAATGAAGGGGAGAAGAGAGGGAAGGCAAACCTGCATCCGGGGATTCCCGAAACCTCCGGATTCATCCCGAACCCGACAGCTTTGAAACACCCCGATGCCTTTGGGGTGAAAACAACCCCCGAACGTGTTTTGGTAATTTCCTGCACCGAACACCCCCGCAGACGTTTAACAACATCCGATGGAAACGAACGAATTCGCAACCCGTTTCTGACACGTTCTGATGCGAACGCAGTTTGAGCAATCAAACGCAATTTCCGGGGAAAAAATGGCGTGACTTATCTCGTTGGCGTTTATATCGAAGAACGTATCGCATCTATCGAATTCCAGTTGTGCTTTATGAAGCATTTTATAAAACGGGGAACTTTCGTTATGCCGTAATGATTACGGGAGGTTAAGAACTCTTCGTCGGTTCGGATCGATGAGAGCTGCCCTTTAACCCACGTCGGAAACTATTAAGTATGTAAACTAATACATTATACTTAGAAATAACCGATAGCAGCAATTACCAAGTTTCTCCCTTCATTTTGCAATTATACCTCGACTCCGCCCCCGTGGATCCTGCTCGAACCTTCCGGCAAACTTTTAAAATTCCTATCTGCAAATGGAAAACATTTACCCGACCCGGAGGGCCAACTTCCGCCGTTAATTTTCCTGCCCGATTCCCGGAATGGTCCTGGCGGGATACAAATTTTGAAAATTCGAGAAAGAACCCGGGCCCTCGTTTCGCCAAAGAAGCGATTCTGGCTCGGCGCCAAAATTGCGGCGGTAATTGTCGGGCCGAAAAAGCGCGAAGGAGTCGCACGTTCCTAAATGGAAGCACTTGGATGGAAAAGTAGAGTACCCGAGTCGAAATTTTTATCCTACTTGGAGCCTCCAATTGTCGGTCTTAAAAGGGCTCGGAAGTGGTATTTACATGAGCTTTACATAATCGAAATTATCGTGCAACTGGACATTTCACTCTTTTCGCTGGAATTTAACTTGTACGACCGTACCCTATAATTTTAATTTTAAAGAAAAAAAAAATCACTCGAAAGGGGGCGAAACGTTGAGTTACCTCGAGTTGAAAATGTTGGGTTTTACTTTTTCTTTTCTAGCACGGGTTTTAATTCTAATCAGCTAGTGCTTTACTTATCGCATTGCGTCGGCATTAAAGGCGTGCATTTATTTACCGGACGCAAGACTGGGTAAGGTCTAACGACCCGCCTTGTGGATACGAGGAAAAATCTTGGAAAAACGTATGTCGAGGCCGAGGTTTTGCATCGGCAAGGAAAACCAAAGGAAAAGTATAAATCGTCCTCGTTAAGTCGAGGTCGACGTCGTTTCAATTATCGCGTAAGCCCGTTGCGAGTGGACGTGATTAAAATTTTTACCTAATTAACCCCCTTAAAAGGATCCGAAAGGATTTTTTAGATCTTTCCAGGGGGCTGTTCAAGGGGCTCGAAAAATAGAAAAGTCGTCGACGGTTCTCCGGAAGTGAACGTTCGGTGCATAATACCGTGGAGATCTTTCTCGAGAGCTCCGACCGTGAAATAAAACCGCCCGGTCTTGGCCCGTTCGATTTTTCTTGCCTGTCTTGCGTTTTATCCCTAGGAGTAGCTACTTTCCTCTAGGCAAGATAAAGTGCGGCGAATGTCGATTGCAAGTACCGCGAAGTCGCCGCAAGACGGGTTCTGTTTTTTATTCCCGCCGGTTTTAGAGCGCAGAGAAGGAAGCTTACCGGGAACCCGCGGTCGAATGAAAAATGAAACTCTGTTTATAATTCGTTACGAACCAAAACCACCGCTGGTGGTTGCGCAAAGAAAATTTTCAAGGGAAACCGATGCTCGTTAGAAAGAAAAATATTTAGGTTTTCCGCGGTACGAGATCCCGCTTAATTTTTTCCGCCCACCCGGTCCTCGAACTCTAAGACCCGAATCCCCGCGTTTCCGCCCAGTCTCTTCCCCAGGCAAGATAAAATACAGCGAACGTCGTTTTCCAGCAATTCGAAGTTGTCACGAGACGCACCCGGGCTTTTATTTCCACCCCTCCAGGGCGAAGGGGGTAAAGTTAAGATATAAACCCGGGGTGGCGAGATCTCGCCGTAATTCGCCCGTGTCCCCCTGTCAGGGCAGTCCGAGTGCATTAAGCATTATTAAACACCCAAGAGACATCTGCCAACGCGAAAAACAACAAGAAACAAAGAAAGGCTCGTATGGGGGATTATTATTCTACCTCGCGATATTATCCTTCCTTTTCCATATTACGATTCGAGTTGCCTCAGCTAAATTCACGACTCGCGCATCGTCGAATCCCGAAAAAGCTCCCCGACAAAATGGCGGAAAATCCGAATAAGTCGGAGGTAAATCGAACAACGCCGACCTACTCGATCAGCAATCGCGCGGACGCATATCCCATCCCTCGGGAGGAATCGATAACTCGCGATTAACCACCGCGGCATAAATGAATGATAATGATAATGCCGCGAGAGTAACGCTGACGTCGAGTATTACCAGCGATAACCGATAATGGATTCTCTCGGTCGCGCCGATGGTAAATTTGCGCTACCTACATTCGACTGGCTCGAACGTTCCCCGGGAGTCTCCGTCGAAAGGGTCTCAAATGGAAAAGTCTCAACTTTAATTATTCTTCCCCGGTTAAATCGAGAACTTTTCCCGATACTTTTCGTATAAACGCCCGGCGAATCCTCCTTATATCGTCTAAAAGTCTGCACCGACGATTCCCCGCGCCAGGATACGCCATTAAGGCGGGACGAAAGCGGGACCTCAGGAGTCGATCGTTAATAACATTTTTCTCCAAACTGGACGAGACGTATTTTTTTTCAATTCCACCACGTGAACGTGCAAGCCCTAAGAAAAAAATTTGAGACGAGGTGAAGGACTTTTCTTATTGTCTCCGTATTCGCGCCACCTCTCCAAATGAATAAATACCTAATAAACAATCGCGTATAAAATATTAACGATCTTTACGACACGAGCGAATCCTGAGTTCCTGAAAAATGGACTTCGGGAGTTGGTGCCTCGCACCTGGTAACTTCCGAGGTCTGAAAGTGCATCAGACTGCAGTGACCCGGGGTCTCGTCCCGAGATCTCCTCGATCCTGTTTATAAAGCCTTCCAGCTTTCTCATCCGGAGTGCCCAGAGCATTCTCCTACTCTTTTGAGCCCCCGGGCCGAGGTTTCCACGGAATATCCGCGGAATACACGCGAGATATCCTTGAGAATCCCATCGCAAAATTCCTGCAACGAGCCCGGAATATCACCCAAGGCGAGACGCGCGTCCAGGAATTTTTCGAATCCTCTCCCTTGCCCCTCGTGGGAGGAATACCCGAAGTTAGGACGCTCTTCGTAAACGCGCCGCAACTTTTATCGATCGCGTCCCGGCAATAACCTGTCGGGTTATCGTCGGTAAAGCAGCCATGACACGAAAGCTCCGACGAGTTAATCCTAAGGGCCGCCTCGACGCTCGACCCGGCACGAAACTTCGCCGGACTTTTGCACTCCAGGGGAGCGATTTTCACTTTTTAGGGATTTCACCCTTCCAGAATGTCGTCGAAGAAGTCGGAGAAGGACGTGAAATACCTGAACCGAGGGCACCGAGATACCCGTGCTCGTTATCGCGTACTCATTAGACTCTTGAAGCTCCCGGGTAGGCTCATAAATTCGTATCGTTTAAGGTGATACGTCAAAGAGATCACGTTCATGAATTTCTTTTTTTTCCGAACTAGGTGTACCGACATCTTCGACGAATGATTAGCAAAATAGTAGACTCACCGAAGTTGCTTTTTAACCCAGATTAAGATGGCGAATCGGATGCCGCGCGTGTTCGTCACCTGGAAAGGAGATCGCAAAACTGGAGACGCTTGGCGAATTTGATCCGGCGATAAGATCTACGTCATCGAAATTGAAAGTATGTCCGACAATTAAATATCCACCTTCGGAAGTGGATCCGAAGATAACGCGAAAACGGGAACAGCGGAACCGTCCGCATCCATAGAAAAAGGATCATGAAAGACCTGTCCCAGTTCGGGATGTATGGCGACCTGCTTTACGGAATGAAGAGGACAGAGATGGGGAAGGGAGATAAAAATTCCAATCACTTACGTCCCGATGTGACGTGCCATTGAACGCCATCGGTTTGCTTTCTCTCGATGACGCCCGAAAGCTAACCCCGTACTATCCGGCTAGTCGAACCACCACGGATACGGATAAATGAAATTTAATAATGCGGAAATAAAAAATCAGTACTCTCGGCTTTCACGATTTGTTAAGGTCTACCGATGAAAATCTCGCATTTTCGAATTTCCGGGGAGAGATTCAAAATCCAGCGACAGAGCCGAGGAAAAGAATCCGGGGAATGGCGGAGGCTGGACAAATATGTGCGTAGCGTAATTGAGCATCCCAGGACGCAGATATTCCGGGCTAGCGTGTAGACGAGCACGTGGCTTTCCATATAGATGGGCTTACGATTGCGCCGCCCACGCAAGCTCGACTTAATCCACGAAAATCCGTCGTAACGCTCCCGGTAAGTACGCCGCGCAGAGCCCTTGCTACAACTTTCCACCGGCCCTTGTAATGCCTTCGTTACCGCGTCCTGATAAATTCCCACCAAAGAGCTTCCCGCGACTTCTTTAAGACGACGCGAAAGGGGTCTTTCCGCAGCTTCATTCGAGCCTGGATGTCTTATAACGAAATTCCCCGTATCATCGAAATTCCTCTTATCATCGGCGTCCCGACCTCGCGAGGAAGTCGACGTGTATATCGATTTTCGTCCTCTGAATTCCGAAAGGGAGCAACACGCGGGCGAGACTTTGGTTGTATTTTCAGGACGAACATCGGGGAAGCGCTGAAAATCCCGGTAATTTTTCAGGTCTCCCCTTCCCTTCCTCGGAGCAAGGCGCGCGAATATGATTTTTTATCTCCGGATTAACCGAGGCGACGGAAATCCTACGTTATTCCATCCGCGAGATAGAAGCCGAACCCGCGGGGTGAAAAGGAAAATGGGGTTTTTCGGTAAATTGAAAAAGGGAGAAAGAGATGAAATCCAGAGGAAATAGAAGGTGCGGTCGGGACTTTAGCGCGATACTAAGTGCGGCCGGCACTTTGGCCGGCGGTGAAAAATCGCAACGCGATTCGAGGTGACATAATCGGGCATGGGGGAACACACGACTGGGCCTTGTTGGTAGAAAGGTCACACCGAGGGAAACGTACATGAAAAGAGAGGAAAAACGAGAGAGAGAAAGGCGGGCGCTTTGCCAAATCACGAAGTGCCGAAAGGGACTCCGTAGGGGAGAAGGTTGTACATCATTGATGACCCCATAGGGGGAGACTTTCCATGAAAGAAATGGTGTTACTCCACCCTAGGAAAATATCACCCCGTCTCGGGCCGAAGACGAAGAGGAAGAAGACGACTTCGAGGGGAGACGCGGAAAAGGGCACAAAGGGTTGAGACTCGAGAAAGAAACGGCGGGCTAGAAGAGGAGAGATATTAAGAAATAAATGAAATTCGAGGGGAGGCGAGGGTAGGTAGACCGGAAAGCGAGGAAGGGGATTTAAATTGCAAAGGTTCTCAAAAATTGCGAGGTCGCGGGACGGTCCAGTGGCTTCGTCGATACGAGATCAATGGGAGAACAGGTCCAGAAAATCCGCACAATTAACGGCGGAATTGGAATAACGATCCGCTTCGCTCAGAGACAGAGAAAGGCGGCCGCGCCTAGGGAATTATTACTATGAATAAATAACGAGCGAAAGTGTCGTTTAATTTTGAAAAGAGATGTAATTCCGTAATGGGCGAAGGTGGGTCTTAAAGAGCGCTCGCAAATCGAGCGTTAAACTCACCTCTTCATTCCTGCCTTGGAAATTCTTAGAAAAGTGATTTAAAAGTGACGTTAAGAGAATGAAATGAAAGAGAAATTGTCACTCAATTTTTATAAAACGACGGTAAGACCTAATAGGGAATTTTCGCGGGGGATTAAAAAATCAGGTGAAGGTCCATCCGTTCGTCAGGTGGATCGCAAAAATGACGCGATTTCATTTTTTTTTTTCACGGGTTCCCGTAAAACGCAAGCTTTATTCCGGGCATTAGGCGAGAGTCAGCGCGCAATTTGCGAGAGGCAATTTCCATAAAAAAAGGGCCGGAAAAAAAAGGAGGGGAAAAACGTTCGGGACTAAATCCTTTTGCGCATCCTCCTACCTCGTGCGCTCTTTTACTCCCTTCGCCGCATTCCTCGTTTTCTCTTCCTCTCTATCTACCTGATCTCTCCACTGCGTTTAGTAGATCAAAGGAAGATGCTCCGGCGAGGTAGACTATCTCGTAATAATTCATAAGAACGGGAGTTGTTCGCGTTGTTTCACTGTCTGCTCTCGAGACCGAGACCCGAAGAGAGAAAATGGGATGGAAAAGAAGAAAGGAACAAACTGATATATTTAAATCCTTCGAGTGCGTCCCGAAAATTAATTAACGAGTGATCCCGAAAAATATCCTACACCGTTAAGAAAAATATTATAATTTTATAATATTATAATATTTTTAACCGGGTACAAGGGATCCCTAATTAATACAACATCTATATTAAACCGAATAAAAATTTCTAGCCACAGAAATTCGAGCTCTCCTCCATCTTGCGAATAATTAACATTTCGCGGGCCGCCCTTTTTACGTGTTGCATCCAACTCCCTTTCGTTTACGAAGCAGCCGTGGTAAATTAAATTCAAAGTAAACAGGCGATGTACTTCGCCCGCCGAGACCCGAAATTCTGGGCAACAAAGGCACTTTTCGTTCGGTTTCCGCGGGAGGACGAAACGGGAGATTTAACGAAGTTGAGGGAGAGAGGGGAAAAAAGACAAATGAATAAAAATGTGCACAATACCGGAAGAGAGGAGGTGAGGGGAGGGCAGCGGAGCCTCGACGGCAAAGCGTCACTTTTTCGGGAAATTCCTACAGGGAGACTCCCAACGTCCTTTTAGCGGATTTTCGCGTGACAGCCGCGAGTTCTCGAACTCGGGAGGAGTGTCGACGTGGAGCCAAAAAAAAAAAAGCGAGAGAAGTTCCCGAGGACTGCGGGCGAGAGAAAGAGAGACTCGGATTGAATTCGTTCCTTTCAACTTTCATGTGGAGGGGCCTTCAAAGCGCATTGTGAACGGCCCCTGGTGGCGCGAGTCAAATGGCGCCACGTCGGCGAAATTTCCATTCGATTTCAATTCGAGGGACACCGCGATTGGCTAACACGCTTCTCGATCCACCGATCGCGATCCTAATCGCAAACGGATTACGAATTCGGTGGTGCTCGATAAACATCTACCAAGGATAAAGGGCTGATAAAGGGACTATGACCGAAACTCGCCGGCTATAAGAATAATATCGGCTGGCCGATAAAAAATATTGGAACGTGCGCTTAAAAAAATCCATATGCAAGAACCAGAGATTCCGGATATTTTAACGTTCTTACTAATATTAATATGATTTTAAGAGGTGCACCCGCGATAATCTTAAACGCCGAGCGGAGTGACGCTCGGTGCAGCTGCAACTGCAGTCGCAGCTGCCGCGTCGGGTGATTTCCGTAAGTCCAACCGGATGCGACTGCACCGCGGGTTACCTTTCGAGGATGCGATATGCATATTCGCGCGTTTATGCAGCGGACCACCTAGAGAGTCCGTTTCCGTCTTTTTATTTTTCCCCATTTCTCTCCCCTTATTTTTTCCCAGAGCCATCCGCGATTAACGCGAGATTTCTTCGCCACGGTTAACTAATCTCGGATTACTGAAATTCAAATAGTCCCGATAAAAATTAGATTTTCCAAATTTTGCTTAAGGACTTTCATCCGAATTTTGGCGCAACCAGTTGAAAGACGTATTTAGAAAATGTCGAGCGAGAGGAAATCGTCCAAAATGTGAGAGACATCAGGGTAACTCGAAAGGGCTAGAGGGGATTGCGAAATCGCGCAGTTCTCTTCCCATCGCTCAACGAGCCGCGGTTTTATGGGCAAACAAAGAGGGTTTCTCGAATCTGTCGAGGAAAACTTGAATTACAGTGGACTTGTACGAGGGGGCAGGGTAATGCGCGATCCACACGCCGCGCCTTACGGCGGCCATAAACTGCAGACCCATAAATCCCGCAATATGCAAACTCTTCCACTGTGAGTTCTCCCGTTCCGACGCGGATTCTGCCCCGTCACACCTATGGGCACAATCCGGCGAAAGTCTTTCGAGAACAAGTTCTCGCATTAACGTTGGGGAATCCGACGTGCGACTCGAGCTAACGCCCCGCGAAAAATTTATTTTCCGGGCGAAATTTTTATTTCTGGAAAATGATTTTTTTCTCGATGTAACGAATCTACTATCCGAGCCGATGCCACGCGCGGCTCGCGGCTGGTGCACGTAGATGCACCGCGGATGCACCGGAGGTCCGATCGGCCTGGTTGAAAGTTCCCTTTGGAGAACGTGTAACAGTTTCCCAAAGGCAATTAGTGAGATTTCGCTCGACGTGTGGCACCTGTACGTGACCGCTCGGGGATGAGAGTCTCTGTTTGCGGATCGTTGTTACTGGAATTCATATTTCGGCTAATCGAATTTTCTACATCTCTGATTTTTATTTTTTTTTTTCAGGGCGAGATTCTATCTCCTCTTTCTCTCGTAATTAATGCGTAGAATTATTTTGCAACAACGTTAGGAATTCTTATTTCACGGAAGCGAATTCTGTACATCGACTTGCTCTTCAGGGTGAGGTTTTACTTCGCCTTTCTCTCTCACTCCCGTAGTTAACATACCGATTTCGAGAGTGCCATTATTAAGCCTAAGTGGCGTCATTATATGCTCCTTATCGTTTCGAGGTTTCGCGTGCATCGCGTTCTCGACCGCCTCCATTATGCCGACGCCATCTTGAGAAGGATCACTGCAGTTACCTATACGACATTCATGACAACCTACGGATATATTCCGAATTTGCAACCCTAATCAGATAAGGCTCTAAACTCTGATTTAATTCAAATACGACGTCGATTCTCCCCTCTTTCTTTCCACGTACTATTTCTGCGAATTTCCCTCCTCATTCTTAAAATGAATTTTTCTTTTAAGAACGCGATTATAGTTTCATTTTCCTCCGGTCAAATGACTCAACGCCGACGGAAATTTCTCTTTCCGGTTTGCCGTTAATGTATATATATAGAAAGAGAGAGGCATTATTTACGGAACATTAACCCTTGCCTCGGAAGAATCGAGTCCTTTCGGGCTTCCGGTGCATCCTCGCGTCGCTCGAAAAGGTAATCAGAAGGAAGCGAAGAATAGGAGGTTCGCCGAATGGTCTCATTTCCCCATCGATCATGGAGCTGTCTCCTTACGGGGCTAGGATCCATAAACTCTCGTATCCAAAGACGATCCGACTCTCTTTAACACAGGAAATTAAGAGACGAGGGCATCCGGATAACCTCACTTCTCGCATTACCTGATCACCGGTGATAAATCCTACCGTTAAGGGCTTCATCGATCTTTCTTTTAAGTCCATCGTTAGGTGTTACGAAAATGGCGCTTTAGGGGTCGATCCTTTGTGAAATTTAATTAACCGGGTTTTATTAACATACTTATGGGTACGCGAGGCATGCGCGGGACCTTTAAACTCATCCATGGTGCGGTGCATCTCGGCGGGCGTTGCAGCGCTTATGCATTTTCCGGAGAGGAGAGAGGTCGGTAGGCTCCCGGTTGGAGCTGCTTTCGTCGGGGCGTTGTATCTTTCGGCGTGTGTCGCCTCGTAAAAAGTTATGCCCGGAAATTCATGGTGCACGACACGCATATCTCTCCTCCCGTTCCCGGGAAAATCAGAATGGGGCGCCCCCACGGAGAACTTCATCCCGGAGGCGTCTCTTTATCCGACGCCGGCGTCATCCGCGCCGCCATCTTGGCCCTTCGGAGATCACCCGAGAAAAAATTCCCAAGAGGTATTTTCGTTAGGAAAATCCTCGCGTTAAAAAATATGGAAAAAGCTGTATTCTCTTGACGCTTAATATCCATTTTTTATTTCCACCCATTATTTTCGCATGCCTGCTTTTGATATGCAGTTCAAGGAGAGAAATGCATTTTTCGAGACGATCGAATCGAGTGGCGTTTATGGGAAGAAATTTATTCCTCGGGACGGTGGGGCCAATTAAACAATTTGTATCGAGCGTTTCTCGAGGACA
Organism: Orussus abietinus; assembly: GCF_000612105.2. NCBI lineage: Eukaryota > Metazoa > Arthropoda > Insecta > Hymenoptera > Orussidae > Orussus > Orussus abietinus. Next base: position 308,077 of record NW_019394268.1, on the reverse strand, counting down.
CGGGACTTTGTGTGTACGCGGAGCGCCGCGTAAAAGGTACTTCGCGAAAAGTGGTATTGGATTTAGAGCAGCCACCACGGGGGCGAGAAAACGGGGGGATGTGTAGGAAGTAAAAAAGACAACTGCACTTTTATCCACGGAGTTACCGTGACTATAATGGGCACCCGTTACCAGCTCTCAGGGAATTTAACGCGACGGCGAGTGTCCTTTGTTCCCGTCGTAAATGGTAATTCGAGGTTACCGCAAAAGGGAGCGAGAGCTCGGGTGACTGGAGGTATAACGGAGAAAAGAGAGGACGAAAAGGGCCACAAGAGTGACGGACCCATGAAATAGGTCCAGTCATGAAGAAAAAGAAGACGGAAGGACATGAATTAGTTGTCCAGAAGGAAATAAAAAAATACTCTTGATCCGAATCCAAAGTAATTTCGTCCCAAGCTCTCCTCTCCTTTCCCTTTCTCGGCATTTCAAATGTTAACGAGGCCTCCTTCGGAAGATCCAGGAATAAAACGAAAAGAGCACCGAAGGGAGGGAAACAGATTCTCGAGGAAGAACTTCCGATGGCTCCAGGAATTTATTATCTCCCCGCTTCTTTAATGAATCCCTCGCGAGGAAGAAACGCGATACCCTTTCGGACGCAAACGAGGTTATGCTAATTTTGGGAAAAAATCTGCCTACATTTTTTATACCTTCTGGTTTCTTCCTATTTTTGGCACAGGGTACCGTTTCGAGGCTGGATCGATGAGAGAAATAAACCTCTCTCTTCCTGTCATAAGATTATGCAATTTATCCACGCGCCCGTCGTTCGTCTCTTCGAGCACGTGGCCGAAGTTTATCGCCGATTAGTATCCATCGAATACGTTTCCTGCATACAGTTATCGTTTCCTTTCTCTCTTTTCTCCGTTTGATCGCCACCGACCGCGGTGCTTTCATTTAAATGCAACTTATTTCGATTAATTGGAAATATCGAGGAAATCCCGGTGATTTCAGAAATCTACTCTTCGAATAAAACGATTTTAATTGTCTCCATTTAATCGCGCGATTCCTGGAAGTTCTTAACAAAGGGATTTACATCCGAGGGGTGCATAAATTATCCGTATTCTCCCATTATTTTGGCGCCAACATAAAGGCGCCTTTCCATTCAACATGGGCGATTCTCACGTACATCCTCGCACGCGACTGGCGCGACGTCGCGCATATATAAATATTCATACGCGGCACCCATCGAGAATATAATTACGCGGACCAAAGAACCCCTTCCGAAATTATCCAGAACCGCGAATCCTTATCCCATACACGTCCCAATTTGTCAACCATCGCTATACATCCCCCAAAAAAATTACAAACGAATAAAAATCACGTTGGATCGTATTTCCCTAAGATCGCTCTGAGTTATATTTTCCCCCCGTCAAAATGACGAACCGATACCTTCCTAAGTGGCGTAATCAGAAAATCGCGCTTTATTCCAGAGAATCCACGAGTGCAATTTCTGCAATTCGCGGGGGGCGGTGTCGTTCTCGACTTAACCGCGAAATACGAGGTGCGCTTCCTTCGGTAATCTCGTTCGCCACCATTACCGGGACGACCGTGTCGTCATTAGCCCAGAATTGCGACACGCGACTAATCGTCACCGAGAATTGCAACTCTAGGTGCAATTACTTGTACCGATGTCACCCGAAATGGTCCCCGGCTTACTCGATTTACCAGGGAGTCTCGACATACGGCTTCGATCGAGCGGGACACCTTTGTCACGCCGACATGTCGACCGAAGCAGTAAAATCTGTCCCAAAAAAAAAATTGGTGAACGTTGAAACGACTCGGTACACCCAGTTCAACGAAAAGTCTCATAAGCGAGACCTCTCTGACGCATCGCCTTAAAGCGTTCATTACGTCGTCCGGATGTTTTATTAAACGCCCCGGATGTCGCGGGGGGTCCCTCGAAAGCCGGCATTTATTTTCGGGGAAAATAAAGCATCGGTCAGCCCGGGTCGCGCATGCCTTTATTTCGCCGCCGACGAAAAAGTCCATTACGCCGGCATTCAAATAAATTTTTATTTGCTCGGAATAAACATTTCTCCGACTCTCTTTCGCGTGGCCCGAGGCACTCGGCCTGTTTACGAGGGAAAATCGATGCGAGTGCGACAATAGTTCGGCAGAGCACGGGCAAATATTAGCGACCCTTAAGCACCGGAATTCGCCCCGGTTTGGCTCGCCGCATTCCCAGAGGAGATTACCAGAGGGAATCGCTTTATCGCGGATATTAAATTTTCCTTCGATCTGACCAGAACCTCAAATCTTAAGGGCGTTTCCGATTTAACCTCAAGGCGCCGAAATTGGAGCGATGAGCCCACTAATCCATGCAACCCGAAAAAGGGTTCTGCTTAATGTCTTCCATTTAGACTCCTTGCGATCGGATCGACGGAATTCCAACCTTAAAAATTGTTATCGCGACTGGAACCCACAATCGACGCATTTGTACCGGCGCGATTCATGGCGAAAATTGCCGAGCAAATCTGGAATTTAGCATCGACGCGTCGTCACGAGCGATTCGCACGCGACCATCGACATTCCGGAAATATCGAGCGGATTCCGCAGTCGATATACACCGGGGAAGAAATACGACACTAGGAGGGAAGAGACGTGAAAAGTCGATTCCTCGACACCGGATCCCCGAGGCTCGAAGGACCCCTACGAAGGACTCCCGGAAGTCCTGTAAATCTTGACCGGATAAGACAAGACAAGACGTAACGAGCCGTAATCGGAGCGGTGTACGTTTCGGCATCGTTAGTAGCCACATAAGGTTCGCACTCGCGAATCCCTTTATCGCGGATATTTCGAGGCGCCTCCAGGGTAAACTGCCGCCATTTCAGAACAAAAAACCCTCTTAAAGTGAAAATGAATTACAAAGATTATTAATAAACGAATTCGGTAGAGGGACATAGTCAGAATTTCAATCTCAAAATTTGGTGAAATTTTATAGTTAAAATCGTAGTGGACTCTACGATCCCATTAAGGCGACGTTTACCCGGAGGCCGATTAAGTCAGCAAGTAGAGGTCCAGTATAATGTGACAAATACGACGTCAGGGACTATACCCCTAATTGGAAGTCAGAGTCGCCCTGGGACCCCATGAGCAACGTCCTCCAGAACACCATTCAGGGTACTAAGGGGGTCCGAGAACGCCAAGAGAAAAAAGCGGACAAGCGCGATAACGGGAGGCAGAGGGATAATTTTCTGTTCCGCATAATGCGGAGGCGCGTCCTTTGGCTCCCTCGCCATTGCGGGGGAGATTCCCCCTTAAGGCCGTGGGGGGTGACATTTTGGGGGCCGTGGAAAGGACACGATAAGGGCTCGGAATTGCGTGCCGTAGACGTCGCGGGGGGCCCCCGGTTTCCCTCGGCCCAGGACATGGCACCGATGCTCTTTATCGGCGGCCATTGTCGCTTTTTCCGCGCTTTTCCCCGCTTTTTGCAACTTGAAAAGCACCGCCAGATGCCCCACTCCGCGTGGCGTATCGGCGGGGCGGAATTGCGATGGTCGGCCGGCGGGCTTGCCTCGGCTTTATCGGAATGCACCCGAGATACAGAGGAACAATGCCCGGATATTGTTCCGGAATTGAAATCTGCAACCGGGGTGGAAAACGGAACCTCCCTCGTTTAGCGACTCGTATTAACTTTTCAAAAAGGGCGCCGCGCCGCGCTCGGACGCGACGATTATTGTAATTGCGATCGAAAGTCAATGAAGTTTCACTCGCAGCTGCGTGAAATATTCACCGTTTTTAGGATAATATTCCGAGGGAGAAGTGTCCGTAAATATTTCCGGGGAAATCGCATCTCATCCGGTTACTCGTTTTCTGCACTCCTCGCGTCCATGACTGCACTTTGGACGTCGCACTCCACGCGGGCGGGTATTTCGCCTGCATTTCGCGTGCATTTCGACACGTATCGAGTAATTAGCATTTTTAACGGACCCCCCCCTGGGTCGCCCAGGATCGGGATTCGCGTATTTCCTGGTGCGGATCACTCGCTTCCGGTTTGTTTGTCCTTATGGTCAGGCGGACTCGGTCCTAATTTCCCACACGCGGATGCGTTCCGATTGCAACCGTGTTCGCGTCCCCCGAGGGCCTTGGGTTCTTTACGCGATGGCGATCGATTTCGGTCATCAAGAGCAACGACTGAATTTATTACCTCGGTTCGACCTGCTACTTTTCCCGGCAAATTCAAAATTTATCAGCGATTTGAAAAAATCCATTCCGAGGCCTGTGAGGGTCGAGTCCTTGCATGTTATTAATTCCGCGGAAAATCGTCCGGTTTCCCGAGGAGGGGCGAAAAAAAAACCATCCCCTGCCCAGTATCGGGTAATCGTGGCCGAATCGACGGAAAAGAAAATCCAATAGCTCGCGTTGGAAAGGATGGTCCCCCCTCGAACTTCGATGTTTAATCTCGTTCGAATTTCCACCCGACGGTTTTCGAGAGCTGAAGTGTTATTGGGCGGATACCGAAGGACCATCGAGCCTCATCAGGCGCCGAAATTAACGGAAGTACGGCCGAAATACCCCGGAAATACCCGGAGAAAAAAGATGGCGGCCCTCTAGGGCGCGCGACATCGACGCCTGTTCGGAAAATCAAAGCCTGCCGGAATTCCATTAACTTCGAGGGCAAACAAATCGAGGACGAGCGATTTGCAGAAAACACCAGGACGTGCTAAAAGCTCCAGCAAAATTACCGTGACGTCACGCCGCGATGAAAGAGGATAATTATTAAAATGGCTGAATTTGCCCGGAAAGGGTAGATTCATTTTTAATACGAGGATCGTCACGGGCTTTGCGATTTGCATGGAACTTTTGGGTATGGTATCCACATTCGAGATAAATCGAACATGTACGATTTGCATCGATGTGGTCATTACCAAAACTTATTATAGATACGCTGGCTTCCTTATTTACTCGATTCGCTTTACATACTACAAATAATCTCTTCATTTATGTGGCACCTTTTACGTGCTCTCATTTTCCGAGGTTCACATGTATATAATTTGTTAATAATAATTCAATTTATTACATATCAATCTGGGCAAAATTCTTACATACAGCCTTCCCTCAATTTACGCGGAGTATCGATTCCACGTGAATTCGTTTTACGCGAATGAAAATTCCGTAAAATCTACCAGGATAAACGAAGAGATATGGGAAATGAATACTAGGACTAACTTTATTTACAAAATAAAATTTCTCGCAAGAGAGGCGACGTAATTCAACATCCAAAATCTTGTATCATTCGAGGGAATCTTGGAAACGTTCCTCTTCGTCCGGCAGAGAGTTCTTCTCGTATCCGCCGAACTTGCAGAGAATCCAAGGAGACTTGGTCCAGTAATTGGAGTCCCTTGACAACCTTGAAACTCGAGACGATCGGCGATACTGCACAACGGCGAGGGGAATGAAAATTTCATGTGCCCTCTCGTAGGTGGAACCTATCGCGAGCACGCACGACCCAAAGGTAATCACTATGTTTTAGCTGCACTTTCAGACAAGTTTCAGCATGAGGAGGAAAAATAAGCGACGGGCATGTTTGTTATTTCGTTATGCTCCAAGTCGCCGACTAACTAGGCAGCTTTTCGCCATACTTGAGATCATCCCCTTGTGGGATGATCAAGAAAATGGAGAAGAGCTTAAGCTTCGAGAGTTCAAAGGCTTTCAAGTTTCTCGCAAATTCACCCGCAACGAAAGTTAAAGAATAAGAAATTATAACGACGCCTCCGCCGAGGAAAATAATCCATTTACGATGCAAATGTAAATTCAGAGTAAACGTGAAAATCTTTAAAATATTTAAACTATGGTTGAAATTCTCTTGGAGTATTTTCGGAGCATCGGCGAGAGAAGTGAATCGCGCAAAAAGTCAACTAGAAATATTTCGACGAGTTTAATGAAACGTCATGTTTCCGGGGAGCTAGGAGCGGAAATCTTGGCGGGTATTGTGCGAAACTTTTTGATACGATGCACCGTGCACTTTCCCACGGGCAGGGGTGCAGGGAGCAAACGCAAAGTTGCCATTTTTGATAGTTAACGACTTTATGCGGCAAACTTACCGAGCCGTACGGTCGCGAGTACAATGAATCATTGTCGGCTCAGGCTTTGCAACACCAGGCTTGAATATATTGCAAATTATAACTTTTGAAACTCCCGGAGTTGGGGACAGGTGGACTCAAAGGAGCACAAAGCTCGAAAAGGGGGAATCGACTCGAAAATGATTCCCCTGGAAAGATGACGCAACATTCCGAGGGCATTGCGGACGCCCGCCTATCAAGCGAAAGCAATCGCGGCGCCGAGGTAAAAGAAAAAAAAAACTATTACAATTGCTCTAACCTATGCAATAATTTTGCAGTCCAACACTCAGCAGATACTCCCAGACCGCCGACGTCATCTCAGCTCTCCAGTTTCGGCCGCAGCTCGTCGAAAGATTGCACTACACTTCCGTACTTCCGACATCGATGCGCGCCCGCGGACTGTCCGCGAAGGACTAACAACGCAGCGCGTTAACAAAGGAGCCGAACCGGGCCGAGCTTCGTTCACGATCGGGAAAAATCCGAACATAGCCGAGTAACAACTTGAGGTGCTATGAGAGGATCATTGGATCTACACGAAGCATCAAAATATTGACATTCCTCCAAGTTGGGTGTACCGAATCGTTAGGAATGTCTGCGCGTTATTACAAAGGCTCTAAGTGAGAACGTGGTGTACGTGAAATTTCATGAAAAAAAATATATATGTAATGCAAACCATTTGGCACGAGCGATCCGCTCATCGGAAACAAAAGTCTTACATGGCCGCATCGATATCACGCTTTAACGGAGCTCGTTAAGGATTAAAAGAATCGCATCAGGGCGATTTCACGGGTTTACGCGAAATCGTCGCGGAAACGAGATTGCTTTCCGCCTCGCGGCGGATTTCCCGGCGCGGTATCGTAAAATATTACTGTGCCGCATCCTCTTTCCGCTTTCCGTGTTCCCTCACCTCCCCGATGCAATTCCGGGGGCTGCAAAGAAGGAAATGCTACGGCTTGATTTTTTCCCGACTCGAGCTACCACCGGAGATCGTAAGTCACAGTCTCGGCAGCACTTTGCGCCATATCACCGGAGTCTACTCGCGCAATTTCTCAAACGGCCAAGAAAATGCCTTTATGACGAACAAACCCTCCCCCACCATTGCTCGTCTTCGACGTCAATCCGCGTCCCCTGGTCTCACTTTTAAATTCGGCCTCCCGTTTAAGGGGAATCGTTTTAAGCTTTGCAACGTGAATACGGAGGCAACGGAGAAGGTCCCGACCCTCTTGGAATTTCATTGCTTATAAAAAAAAATGTAAGAATATCCATAAAAAAATTTTTAAAACATTGAAATGGATGTCGGCACCTTCCTTCCAGCCTTCGTATACGCGTTGTAAAGTCTGAAACGACTCGGCGCACCAAGATCGGAGAATTTTCATAAAAGAGACCTCTGGCGCCACTTTCGCATCGCCTTAAATTCCCGGAGTAATTTAATTACGCCGGGTACTTCCTCGCGCAAAACCCATTCAGCCATCCAGCTTTTCCCGCCTACTTTTCCCGGAGGAGCAGGGTGCGAGTCGGCAAGATTTTCACCCCTTGTAATTACGGGGTTTCGTTGGTATGCAACCCGACCCATGTCGACGGAGAAGCGGGAGGTTGGAAACGCAAATTCGTTTTTCATCCGCGAGTGCCGTGCCATCCGTCAAGAGAACTCGAACGGTTAGTTCAGACAGGTTGTTTGGATGCAGAGGATTCTGGCTCGATGGAGTGCGAATTAATTCTGCGTCGAGAGAGATAACGGCGGGGGTGAGAGAGGTTGGAGGGGGAACAAGAGATGCGAAAGACCGAGGGCAAGGGTAGCAGGGCGATATTGAAACCGAAACCAAACTTGAGGCTCGAGGGTGAAACTTGCACTTCTGGGTGGAAGGACTACTCCGGTCTTTGCGAGAGCATCGTGCTCGTCATCCTTGCGTCGTCTCTTTTTCAAGGGGATGATCCATTGATCGAATTTTCATTTTTATTTTTTTCTAAGACGGATTTTTGGAGTATACAAATTTTGCGTTGGACCGAACTCTGCATTTTAATCCCCAACTCGGTTTAAACCCGGAAACGTGCCGATCTTGAAGCGAGTCGCCATGGAGGGACCAACGAAGCATCCATCCGTATCAAGATCCGACCAATGCTAATTTGAAGTCCATCGGGTGCCCTTATGGACCATATCTGCTGGGGCCTTTGTCAGTGCGTGATCGAGCATGTGCACTTAATGCTCAAATGATTATCAGACCGCGTCTGTACTCGGTTCCCAATGAATCCTAGCCCGAGCTTCTATCAGCCCTCGAACCCAATATGGTCCACCAACGCCGCTCGTAATTCCAGGCCCGCCTAAGCCCGGAATTACGGACGTGACCGACAATCGCAGCGACTTGGTTATCGAGTTTAAAGTTGCCGCGTGGCTGCCAATTAGCGATCTCGCACTCGTTATGGCGACATCGCGAAATGCAGACGACCCAGATGCAGCGGGTGCATCCCAGACGCGAGTGCATTCAACGTTGCACCTCCTTATCCCCTAATTCCGTTAACAAGGGGTTGATTACACGGCACAACTCCTCCCCCGAGTGATAAATTAATACACGGCTCGTCTTGAATAATTTACCTATAGGAATATATATTTTTTTAACGGCGTAGTACATAATTAAATCTCCCAAAATAATCATCCGAGAATACATCCGATGGGCATAAGAATTGCCCTTGGAAAATCAACTAAAAATATTGAATTACAGGTCGCGGTTAAATTCACTGCTATTTCGACAAGTTAATTCAAGTATCGAGTTATCGAAACGCGGAAAAGGGAGTCGACTTCGTCCGGTTTCTTTACGCGAATCGGTGGAGGAGCTTCGCTGCGAAAGCGGAGCCCCTTCCGAGTCTTTTCGCTGGCAGTTTCTCTTCCCCGGAAGTTTCGTCCCGTCTCTCTCGATAATTTGCAGCATGAAGCATGAAGTTCCCTGTTTCGGAGTCACGTGCCAGGGGCTCGACCAGGCAAAGTAAAACAAAGAGTCGCAACGCCCAAAGCCGGGGCCGTAAACTCTGGAAAGCCGTGGCGAGGCCGTAAAATTAAATGCTCCCCGAGCCAAAACTAATTTAACACTTTCGAGTGGTTTAACGGAGGATTTAGGCAGATTTCTTCCGCGCATTCGCCGCCGGCGCGAAAATGGCCCGACCTTTCATTCCGCAAAGAAAAAAGAAAATAAAAAACACACCGATAATCCCTGAGCTCGTTTTCGCCCGGGGAAACGTAACCCGGGAAAAATGAAAAATGGAGGGGGAAAAAAAATGAACTAGAACGGGGAAGAAATAAAAAGATTTACGGCAATAATAGCGCACGAGCTAACGAATAATCGCAATAAACTCCGGAATCGGCGGGGAAAAAGAAACGCACGCGGCAAAGGCTGATTTAATATTTCATTGTTCCGGCTTCCCGACGCGGAGGAGAGCGTAAATTCGTAAGCCGCATCGTCCGAGGATTAGTTAATCCCGAAATCGCGTAATTAATGGGGAATCGCTCGGCTTGGGGAGCTTGATGGGGCTCGAGTTTCTTTTTCTCTCCGGCGAACATCGAGCACGGCGGAACGAATCACGGGGGGCAACTTTGCACATAACGAGGAATCATTAAAGAATCGAGTGCAGTTGCCGCGCTGCACTTCGTGTCAACGAGTTCGAGAAGAGTCGAAACTCGTCGGAACTCAATCAGTATTTCCGCAGAGTGGACTTAAAAGTTTGCACGACCCCGGTTTTATGGTTTTCGCGATACTTGCCCGAGCAACCGCTGAAAACGAAGGCCTTCTCGTTTAGGATACTCACACCGGTGCGAAGCCCATTTTCACGAAAAGTCCAATTCCCGGGAATAATTCGGTCGATTGGTACTTCTTCGCCGGAAGCATTTTGATGTCCAACTTCTTTAGCGACTTTAGCGTAAGAGACTTTGGGGTTAATCGACGAAACCCGGTTCATCGGTTAAATCAGCGATACGTGGAACAATATCGAGGGGTTAAGATGAGTAAATTCCGACCTAGCCCAACAACGGGAGAGATATTTTGCGGGATAGGTAGAGAGAATGCGCTAAATTTCTCCCGTGAAACCAGAGCCATCACAGCCTCGCTTTATTGGATATGATCAATAGGCGAGGACCATGATCCACAGAGATATCTGCGTGATATGGACGGATTTACATACCTCCGGTGTAACGTGAATTTCGCACGAAAGTACCGAACAATAAGATCAAAGGGAACACTTCCTCCTCGCCCGAAGCACTCCCGATCCATCATCTCTATCGCTTTGGCGAAGTATCGGCGCTCGATTGCGCGGAATTCCTAATGTCTACAGAAAACTGCACGTCCCGATCTAAATCACCAACGCTTTACATTTTTAAACCGGCAGAATTTACCGACAAAGTGAGCTCGGACTGGAAAGAACGCTTCTCTGCTGACCGCCATTATATTCTCTCGGCGCGCGTCTGGTACTCGCATGAAATTTTAAAAAGGAAACCAGGAAACGTTTCGTTAAAAACCGATTGCAAGGATTAAAATAAAAAAAAAATGCGACATGTAGGCCGGGGAAGTCAAAAAAGCGGGCCTCTTTCAAAATTCAGTGGCCAGTAAAATTTGAAATGAAATCTGCTTGCCGGTAATCGGCGCGCAACAATATCATAAAAATATCCAAACATGGCGGACTAATGGGTCTGAAGCATCGAGCAAATTAATTCCTGCCAGGAAGGGACATCAAAGTCCATTTCCGCATTACTGCCGGCACTACATTCGAATTACATAAACTTAACGTAAAAAGTGGACATTAGTGACGAATGCGTTTCCAATACCCAGTTGGATGCGTCTCTCTCTTTCCGCGGTGCATATTAATGTCCTCTTCTACAACGAGGACGCGAACTACCGTATACGGACGCGTAATGAATTGCTGATAATTTCGCGAAATAGAACGGTCCAGGAGTTATCTTTAATCTGTAACTTCTGCTAAAACCGTCGACTCGGCGATAAATTTAACGGCGTTTCCTCGGCCGGCGTCGATAACCGAAATGCGAGGTCGATTATAGTGACGAATTGGCAGCTCAAACTCGGAGACGATAACGGCCCCACGGTACAGATAACCTGAGGCGAGTATTATCGATACGGATATCGATTCCGGGCGGGCACAGTCATTTTTATCGCTTCCTATATCTGGCCCGACAGATGCTCATCGCGACGTGTCAGGACATCCCGGTTTCCTTTTATTCGTTGTAACAACTGGCCGCTCCAATTTCGAACTTCATCCCTCTTGGGGTAACCACCTTCGGCGGGAAGTTTCGAAAGAGCGAAGAGTTCGAGCAATCCGCGCACGCGCTTCGGGAAAAATAATGGCGCCCATAACAAGGAAGATCGATTCCTGCCGAGGGCTTGAATTCCTAACAGAGCCGAGATGATTTAAATAGTTTTATTTTAACAGTGATTTCTAAAAAGAAATGTATTTCTTATAAGAAACCATGATTTTATCAGCTCTGATTCGCAACAAATTTGACGAAGCTCCATTAGAGGAAACGACGTATTGGGAGGTGAAACCGATAACGATTGCACGGGGCAAGTGTTATCGATAGAGAGATCGATTCTGCCGGTACGTCGTTATCTTAATGGCGTCGGTAATGCGAATAGCTTGGAAGGAGAGGCTAAGGAACCGAAGGTCTATCGACATCGTCACGAGGGATGCAGAGGGAAGCCGCGATGGAACTTCGAGATCGCGGATGCAGCTGTTTGGAATTCTGCCTCGACTCGTTCTTTCTCTCCGTCTCTATCTCTCTTTCCCGTCCTCTTCGACTCTCAAAGAGAGGGAGAGAAGGCGAGATCCGGAACATGTCCGGGATGAGACAGGCTTTGGACCAAAGTAACGGATCTCCGACCCCAAGGAGTCATCCCGTGCCATCTTCCCTTGTCACTTATAGAAAACTGAGAAATTTAGGATTTCTCTATTCTCGGTTCGGTTAATTCGCATGATATGATTTCGAGATAAAATGAGCGATACTTCGAAAAAGGAGATGCAATAGTTTCAAGTATTAAAATTCGTATGTATATCTGGGACATTTTTCTCTATCTTATCTGACTTATGCCCTTCTCAATACACTCCTATTCAATGTCTTCGTAATTCTACAAGCCGGTTCAAATCGAAGGTTATCAGTACGGCGTTATTGATTCCGACGAGAGGACACGTCCTTATCACTTCTGGAAGTCTCGTTCCCACTTGGCTCGGAATCCAGGAAAAGATTTATCGAATTTCTGGCGCATCTTGAAAACCCGAATCTCGCTTCCCGTGTGTATATAGGTATACCTATAGATATCGATACTCTGCAGTGCAGATCCCCGCAGGCAAAATCACAGCCTCGTCTTCTTTTTCTCGCCTTTGCTCCTTGCAAGTGCATTTTTCCTCTAAGAGGAGCTCCCTACGAGTTGGAGTTTATTTTTTTCGATTTTTTTGGCCACCTCCCGTATCCCTGGGTAATTCTCTAAAATGAACTCTTACGTCACGAGAAACCGAAAGTGATCCAATATCTCGCCTCTTTCCCCCTTCCGGTAATTTTCCTTGTTTATGGCGTCGAACGCTGTCTCATAATTTCTCTCTCTCCCCCCGCGGAAAGTTAGATTAAAAGACGATGTCCCCAAGAGGCAAATTTCCCCCCAAGATGCGTCTTCTAACAATTTTCCTCGGGCTAAAATATTCCCCTCTCCTCTCTGCTCCCTCTTACGAGGTCAGAGATTACTCGAAACTTTCTTAGTGGACCAACGTTTCTTTCTAATCCATTTTCAAGGAAACAAACAGCCTGGCCATTGAATTGCGCGAAGGTGGAGATCTCGGAAAATTACGCGGTCGCAGGCGGGACCTCGAATGGCATCGAAAAGAAAAATGTCGCGGAATTTCTCGAGGGCGATACCGTGGCGTTCCTTAAAGCAGGAATCCGAGGAAAATGGCGGCGGCAAGGGGAGGAGGAGGAGGCAAGTGCGAAGTGGATTGAATTAACTTAATCGTGTCCTGGAGGACTACCTCTCTTAGCGCCCGGCACTTCGCGAAGTACCGACGTGGAAAAACAATGCACAGAAGCGGACGGCACCCCGGTATACAAAAGGAAGCCTCCGGTATTTGCCTAACTACGTAAGCGTCGTAATCCGCGACGCAAACTAAAGCGAAGCCAAGGGAAAGGTACGCGACGAAAGGTGCGTCCCCGAGACGTACCTTTCCTCGATAAAACACCCCTTTCCGTCGAGTGGAATGAATTTATTTTTTATTTACAATTTCTTCCCAGTTCCGACGCATCTAACTATCCGACACCGACTCCTCATCTCCGCGCAATTGCGTACCTTCGACCTCGAACCCCCTTAATTAAAAAGAAATAAAAGGGAAAAATGTATCAACCCGGATGAAAACGATAACCCCGACGACGCTTAAGAGATCACGTTCCTCAACGGCGGGATTTTACTACAGATGCTCCGGACGATGGAAAAAGGAGATAATAAAGAGGAGCAAAATAAATCCGCCCCAGCTGGAGGAGATGCATTTCGTAATGCAGGTTCTCGTTACGCTGGGCGCGATACAAAACGATTCCATCTAACGAGACCGGTCGAAGTCGACTTCGAGGGAACAAAAGCAAAGGGTCGGATTCTTACCCAAAAAAATGTAAATCGAAGAGAAGGGCCCCTGAAATTCGGCGGGCGACCGCGGAACGTCTGCGGCCCTCGCGGGTTAGAGGGCGACGACGCGTCGCTTTAGCCCCGCGGACGTCGAGGGTGGAGGAGCAGGCGGCGGAAAAAAAAGATATAAATAGGGAGAAGCTACTCTGACGGAATCGCGAACTCGAATAAAGTGACTCTCTGTGCGTGAACGTCTGCGCTTAATTCAAGCCCTGCCTTTTCTATGGGCCTCCTCCTGGAAACACCACCCGGCTTCCTCGGGGATTTACTCCCGCTCCCGGCTGCGTCCGCCATTCTTTCCTTTATGCCGGCTAATAAGAACGAAGTTAATTCCGAGGACTTTTGAATAATTAATTACGTAAGCGGAAAGAATGGAGACCAATGGCCGACTCTCGCCGGGGAAACAAGAGACCGACCTTCCAATGGACGGACGTGAATGGAAAGCGAAGAGGAACCGGCGATAAGATTTTGTTTCCTCGAAGGGCTACGAAGGATGGAAATTGTTGACTCTCTGATTACGTCTAATCACGACCGATGACTCTCAGCGACGACCAAGACCCTCCGACTGCGGTGAGAATATTCGGCCAGGATCGAAATTGGAATCGACGTCCGAGGCTAATGATTAATTATGCCCGGAAGAGACTCCGCCTCCTATTACTCGATCTTCGGTCAGGAATGCTGCCGGACAGAGTAATGCTCTTAGGTCCGCCGACCACGGATCCCCCAGCTCCGAAGATGAGATGCTCGTTTAGAGACTTCCACCAAGCAGCGCCGGATACGACGGTACACCCCACCCCGAGGAATTGGCCATTTTGGTACACGAATTGCCCCACGAGGAACGACCCGGTAATGAAAGTCGACGACCACGGCATAGATGGTCGGATAGCTCGAGTTATTAGCGCCGAAAAATGAGGAATCGCGTGTCGACCGAATGCCAGGCCCCTTAAAGACCACACCTCTAGACCCATCATCACCTGTTGACCCTAATAGGTCAGGAACGATCAATCGGCACGCGATTCGAACACCAAACGCCGAGTTTATTATGCCTTCGCGCTTTCGCCTGTTTTCTCAAATTAACCGGCCCAACTTGGTTAACGTGAAAAATTTGCTGCCTTAATCGGCCGTCATGGATTCGCGTCCATCCCAAATCACGTTTGACGTTCCCGAGGTGCACGGCAGTCCTAAACGGCGATCGAGCAGGTGTTCGAATGTTAATAAACGCGCGAAAAATGGCCGAAAACGGGGCAGGGCGGAACCCCCGTTCCGCGGAAATCGTATGAAACCATCATTTCACCCCTTTGAACGCCCCGAACGACCTTCCGCGCATATTCGGAGCGATTTCGAGACGACTCGTGGTTTACGGTCCGCAGGGCGGTCGCGTGCCGCAATATGGCGTCGGGAATAAAAAGTAAAATAAAAGGTGGGCGCATAAATCCGCGGCAGGGAATCGATCCCGGCCCTCTCCCTCGCTCCCTCACTCTGCGGGGCCGCGTGAAATTTACTCACGCGGAAAAACTAATTTCGCTCGCCCATGCATCACCGTGCCTGCGGATTATGCTCGGCGGAGATTTCTCACAGGACTTCGGTCCCTCTGTCTCCGTCCCGCCTTTCTTGGAAGAACCCCTCGGAACCATGGGAGAATCGGCCTTCTCTTTGGCCCTCCGCAATTTTCGCCACGGTTCCCCTCGTCTCGAGAAGACGCGCCGGAAGATAATGCAGGTGCATACTAAGTGCGCCGATAAATCAGGTGCACGTTCGCGGCGCCCTTCCGCCGAATCTTTAGTTGCGTTAGAAATATTTGGTTACGTTAAAATGGTTGGAAAGGCGCCGCGAATTGCATATCGAAATTCGCTCTTCGTCATGCTTTCGAGAACATCGAGGGAAACCGTCCGGCGACTTCGTTAGGTCATATCGGGTGATAAGTTAAGACAACGTCGAATTTGGAGGGTGCCCGGATACCCGATAAACGCGTCGACGGTCGTTTCACGCAATTTCACGATCAAACGCTTTAGACCATCGGTACGTATACGTCCTCGAGTACTCACCCTTGGGGCGCGTCCCGGCGTACGGAAATTACAAGATTTCCACGTAGCGAGTGCGAGTACACGAGGATGCCGGTAAACCGGTGTATCGGTGGGTGCTCGAAACGGAAGCGAGTCCCCAGGCCCGGAAATTATTGCGAGATCTCGCGAGAACTTATGAATATTAACCAGGGCTGCCGAGGTAATTTGCCCGCCGCGGCGGCGCGGGATGAAAGGCGGCAATCCTTTGAGAAAAATAATCCCGACCGGGGAAAAGGATGCGTGAACCACACAAAAAGCGATCGTGCGGAAAATTCCTAGGGGTTTTAAAATAAAAACCGCAAACTCTAAGCGTTTCCCCCGGATCTTCTCCCCCGCCCCGAGCTGCACATTAGAAGATAGGCGTGCGTCCCTGCATCGCGATTTATTTATCCGCATATCACGCGTGCCAATTGTTATCGCAGGAAGTGCGAAATCTTATCCAAGATGCTATCCTTTGCTGAGAATGCAAATGTTGCTTTTACCGTGCACGTCTCCCGTGACCCCCGCCAAGATAATGAACTCATTCCGCGCGATAATCGCGTCCCGATAAATCATCCGCTGATTAATATTCACCCCCATTAGCATCCCCAACTCGCGAAAAGCTCTTGGAAGATCGCGAAAGTAAACCGCAGCCAAACCGCAATTCCGTCCTCGTGGCGGAATGAATTCTCCCCCTTTGCCTCTCCTCCGGAAGGAAGGTGGAAGCCTTCGCTTGCTATTTTCTAATTCCATCTTCCCCTGCCCCCTCGCGCTTTTTAGCTTCATTTTCGCCGCCTGCTTTTCCCCTTTTCGAAAGCGGCCGACACCCGAAGGGGTGTGCGTTTACACGGCACACACATTTAAACGGGGTGTACGCGGGAGCGACGTGCACAACCCTGCAACACGGTGTCGAACTTACTTTACAAGTCTAAGCAGCTTTAAACTTCGCCCCGACCTCGAGTGAAGCGTTAATAATGTAGGATACACCGGATGGGGGGCGGGGAAAAAAAGCTCCCAAAGTTGGACACGAGACTTGCACTTTGATTCGTCGTCTCCCTTATGAGGGAACCTCCAGCTTGCGGCTGGACGCTTTTATTTGATTTATATACTTTTTTTCGGCGCATTCGTAGGGGGTCGCGGGTTCGCCCTCGTCGGCGTTTATCGACTCGCTTGATGATCGATTCTCGTCGATCTGCGGAACGAATTTAAGGGTTCGATCCGGAATCGCGAGGTCGACTCTCGTCCCATTATCGCGCTCGACGGCGCCGTCGAATCCGCCGCGATTCGTAGATTGCCCGCGGGCCACTTCGCCGTTCGACGAAGGGCTCCTCGGTAAAACACTTCACGGACGTGAAGTGCACGCCCCTGCGATGTCGGGGCCGATATACCGCCGATTAATCTACCACGCCGCGAGCTCGGTCACGCGGATTCCTTCGGAATGGGGTTTAAGGTGATTCCAAAGTGGCGTCTTCGTTTCGAACGTCGATACGAAGCTTTTCTCCGAGCGGTATTTAAGTTTCATGAACGATTTACCCCTCGCCCGCCACTTTCGTATCACCTTAGTCGCCGTTGACGGATGATGGAACAGGGGAGGAAAATAGGCACAGGTTTTGTAGATTTTTTCAAATTTTTATGAATATTTCAAGGCGGCCCGATGTTCCGAAGGTCGAGAGCGCCCTCCAAATTTAATAACCAGCGACGCGTCGGGGCGGCGAGGGCGGAATTTCAAGCGATCCACTTTCGGGGGAAAGGAGGAACGTTCCACGTAAGCTGGAAGCGACGAGGTCGCCGCCATCGCGGAAAATCCGTCGGCTAACAACTTCGCGCGGGTCCTGACGTAGGGCGGAAAAGATGAGCCTGAGGAAGCGTTTTCTGGACGAGCGGCTCGAGGAGCATTTCCGCGACGTCGAGGGTGGCGATCGATGAATCGCGAAGAAACCTCTAAGATTCATTTTAAATAAAGCAAAATAATAATAGGACTCGAAAAATAAGAATGCGGAATTGATCCCAATTTCAGGACGAAATATACCTCCGGAAATTCGACGTCGCGGACTTGCGATTGTTTTTCTGTTTTTTCATTAGAAGAGCCGTCTCCTCGAGGAAGCGGATTCCCGCGAGAGGGAAAAATTGCGGAAAAGTCCGATGAACCGAAAACGAAACTGACTCCTTTAAAGGCGACGGGGTCGAGCTCGAAAGGATTGGGACGTATCGATAATCGATCGGGGTCGACCGGCGCCCGTTGGGGTAGGTCCGGGCAGGAATCGCGAGCGTCGTCGAGTCGGGCTTAATTGACTTACTAATGAAATCTGCAATTAAACTCTTCGCCTCGCAGGGCCGATCGGCACGAGTCGGCGTCGATCCTCGCTCGGTCGGCTCGAAGCCGCTCTGCCAATTTGCCAGAATGCCCGGCAAATTGATGGCCAGAAGAACGGACCGGCGGGTAGAGCCACGCTCGGCTGCAGTCCCGGATTTACGCGTACCGACACTTTGATGGCCGGATAAATGGGTACATCGTTGGAAAAATCCGTTTTCCTCCATCCGCGTGCAAAGTAGCCGCACGTGCGCAAAGGACGTCTTTACGTTACGCCTTTACGATACCCGCAATATTTTTTTTAGCAAAGTATTCCTGATATTTAATAATTCCACTCACAACGTTTCGTGGTAATTGCACATTGCGGCGCACATCTCCTTGCCGTAGGTACCCGTTCTCCCGTTACAATGAAAGAAATACCTAAATTGCGCCCACCTTTCGAGAAATTCACCCTCGAGATCGAACTCCGTCCCATCGATACGGCCCCACTTGTCGTAGGTCGAGATTTCATTTCGTTGTAACGAGTCGCAACGAGGCGCTGCATCGAGAGGTCGCAAATTGTTCGAGTCGAACCATCTCGGGGATGAGGCGACTTCGTTATTTCAAAGAAGCGAGAAGAGGGACAAAAAAGGAATAGGACGAGAGCGCCGCCCAGCGAAAGGGCGGAAAAGAAGTATTTCCGAAGTTTTCCGGCGCTTTTCGATTTTCCGCCGTTATTAAGGTCGAGTCTGTTTGCATTAAATTAAGGTCCTGCGGAGAAGTTTCCGCACTTCCGCAGTCCTCGAGTCCGGGATCAGCGGAGAGGGTGCTTTGCGAGTTTGCGACCGGGACTTATATAGGCTAGGTCAGTCGGCCTCGCCCTCGAAAGCGCCTCTTTTTTCCGCCTCGACTTCTCCAATTTCCCCCTCGATTTCTCCCTCGAAAAGGAATCGCCCCCTCGGAAAGGGAGCGCGATTAACTAATGCGTTCACGAGCTGCGTTTCCTCGTTCGGCGAAATCCTCGCCGTTGATCCTGCCGAGGTGAAGGCCAAATGAAAAAGTTGAAGAGGTGCTCTCTCCAAGTTTTTAGCGCCGGACTAGCCGAGGCGAAACGAGTTTCGCACTTCCATTAGAGGGTGCTTCGGGATTTAGAACCGTGACTTCTTTAAACGCGAGTCTTCCCTTTGGAAAAAAACGCTGCTTTTATCCAAACGGTCTCCGAGGTAGGAAAAGGGACGAGCCTGGGCCGATTTAAATGTTTTCGTTAAAATCAATAATTAAGATATTAGGAAACATCGGCGATATTTAATTCTTTAAAAGAAATCACGATTTTTATCAACCCCGATCGAAAAGCGTCCATTGTAAGAATCTGAAATTCCCCCTCGATGGTAGAGGCAATCGAACGCGATTGACGATGGAATGGAGATGGGACCTCTCAAATATTTCCCAAGGTTTCAGAGCTATTTGCGTTAACCCTTCGCTGCCCCAGCGGAGTTAATCCTTTCCCTTCCACGCCGTATCACCCTTTAACGCGTCCATTTTTCATACACTAGCGAGCGCACAAAATAGATTTTAATCCCAGCTGAGCTCGACGGAGGGCCGAGCCGAAAATTACAATTGCCGTTCCGGAAACTAACACCGGAAAATCCTTTCTCGACTTGCGTCACGTCTCGTTATCCCTTAAGAATATTTATACGTATATATAAAAAAACGCGAAATTATTCGAAACCATCCGCGATATGGAGTAGGAGGAAAAAGGAGTAAATTTCCATGACAAAAGTTTCCTTTAAGCCGAACTCGACGTCGGTGGCGGAACCGCCGTATCCTACCTCCGAATTTCCCATTCGGCGTTTCCGGCCGGAAAGGGCCGGAAAGGGCGAACCCCTGCGGAATATTCGGCCCTTTCTGGGAGTTTCTCCCCGTTGGGCCACCCTCTCTCGCGGGCGAGACTTCGACACCGGTATAATGGCGCACTTACAACGATACGACGGCGTAAAAAGGTCGCCGCGGTTCCGCGCGATGGCGCGAGTTACGAGCGCGGAAACCCGCCCCGCCGTTATACGACTCGGATCCGCCGAAATCCTGGACCGGCATTCGAGATCGCGCGATCCGTCCGCGGAATTCGGCTGCCGGATTTTCGAGGATCCCCGCGACTTTTCTGCGCTGTCCGCGACTGCTCGCCGTTTCTTTTACGTCCCTTTCATCCCTGGTTTCGCCCCAAAAGTCCAGTTAAAAATAAACTAGAATTTCGGTTCTTTTCCCGTATTAAATCGATAAATATGCAGATCGCAGAAAATGTAATTAGAATTTTCCCGTCATATTAGTCAGACTTTTGGCACTTTTTCTTCGCGTTGAATTTTTTTTAGGGTAGGTTTCCTCCTCGAAAGCTTGATTAACCGCGAGAAAGAGGTCCTACGCCGCGACGGCGCTGGAAAGAGAGGAGGAGAGCAATAAAACAAGATTTTAATTATTGTTCGGCATCGCGCACGGACGCGGCACGTCCGTCAGCCCGGTGGAAACGCTCCGCAGTAAATTTGCCGCACAACGCCGCCGCCAGGCGGGGAAACGGTTAACGTTACAAATTGGTGTCATTAAATTACGGGCCGCGCGCGGTTTACAGTTCAGCCGGCGGACATAATGAAACTTTTCTCGGCCGGAATTGGCACGCCACTTTGGCCCATTTTCCGCCATGACGGACGAGAGCCGGTGCGTGTCGCGGCGCGGAAGAGCCATCGAAAAAACCGCCCAAAACGCGCCGCAGGATGAGTTACATGCCGCGGCACCCCCGATGACAACCTCGAGGGCTAAACCCTTCCGGGGGAAAACTCGGTTCGGCGACCCCGAAAATGCCGACTAATTTACCCCCCGGAGCCGGCGCGAAAAACAAGGGTGAAAGTGTGGACGAGACCCTCCAGAAAATGTCGCGAGAGGAGCACCCCAGGAGGACCGAGCGAGGGCGAGAAAGGGTCGAAAGGGGTTGACGAAAACGAGAAAAGGGGAGGAAGGGAGCGAACAAGGGAAAAGCCTCGTTTGCGGGAAGAAGTAGAGAGGATTAGCGAAGCAGGAGGCAGGCGAAAGTGGTGGCGCTCCCTGCAACCCCTTAGCCCTCTTTTAACCCCCTGATGCGTCTAACTCGATCTAACTCATCCGACTCTTATTTCTGGAAAAAAAAATGGTCCCTCCTCCCGAAATAAGCATTAAGATAAATCCAGTCGAGGTGATTTCCCCCGAGCTTTCGGCTTCCAAGGCCTGGGGCCGGAGTTTTGAAAAACGCATCACCATAAACACGCGACCAAGGCACAGACGTCGATATATATCGACGCCGCTATCTGCCCCTCCACCCCGACGAACGTTTCGCCATGCGTCTCTCTTCGTTCCCCATCGCGGGCCACGGGGTTCGATGGATATCCAACGAGAAGATCCCATCTGGCTCGTATATAAACTGCGCTAAGCGATCCCCCGCGCAGCTGCGCCGCCACCTACGGAATCTCCAGGCGGCGGCCCCCGCAGCTGCGGAATTTATCGGGGGACCGGGCACGCGCGACTTTAAGGCCGCCTCTTTAGTTTACCTCGACTCTGCCGAAATTAGCCGAATGACGCATGTCAAGGCAGCTGGGGCCCGCCTAATGGAGTCCGAGAGCTTTAAGGATCCCGAGGATTCTTCCACTTTTTTCACAATTAATTAAGCAAATTAACAAAGCCCACATTTCGATCGTCGGCGTAACAGCGAAGGATCCATCGGTTCTCCCAAAGACGCAATTTTTCCAGGCTCCAACGAGAGCGAAACGGAAGGTAGGAAAGCGGAAAGAGGGCAATTCGTGTCACTTCCGTCCACTCGGAGTCCCTCGGGACGTCCGCAGGAGAGACGCGGCCGTCGGCAGTCGGCCCGTGGACCGATCCGGAGAGACGGACGGCGATGGGGAGGATTTATGGCTCGATATCCGAATACACCCCTTCGACTCGACCCCGTATACGGGGAGGGGCGCTCCTATAGATACAATTATTCTTTGTCCATCAGGACGAGTTAGCGAGCCTGGAGGGTCCATCGACTAATCTCGCTTGGCCGAGATCCAGGGCTGTAATCACGCCCCGGAAACCGCGAGCGACCTCGAGCAACCCCGAGCAATCCCTGGGTGCTCGATACCCCCAAACCGCAGGAATATACGAGGTTGTTTCGAGCATCGACGCGGTGAGCCGCGAAAAGAGTCCTCGACATCCAAACAGAAAAAAAAAATCGTGATTTCTTACGAAAAGACATCCAAGAAAAAAATTACGATTTCTAGAATTATTTTAATTAATTGAATAAACACCTCGTCTAAAAGCCGGGGTTAATGGAAATCGTGATATTATAATAAAAAATCACAAAACACCCGTGTAAAAAAATCGTAAACCCGAAAATAAAAAAAAATCGAAATCGATGATTTTGGTCGATCGATTCGAGGCGTCGCAACCCTGGTCCTGTGGGGGAAACAAAAGGGGGGTCCCCGAGTGCACGTTTCTCGAAACGGAAGTAGAGAGAGGACGTAACTTCCGGCTCCTCCCCGATCGGGCCGACCCGCTCGTAAACCTGGTCGGGTTCCCAAGAAGAAGTTGGCGGCGGACTTTGACTTCCGCAACGGAAGTAAAGCGGCCCGCGTGGGGGCCGCAACGGGTACGTGTGCCTCTCGCGCGGTCCGGACATATAAAGTATCGAATTTATCGAGCCGCGTCGCCCAGGACTCCAGGAAACTATCCCATAAATAAGGGAAACTCCCGCGCGAGGGGCCGCTTAGCGTCGCGCCCGCGAGATGTTGCGTTTCTCCCGCGACCGGCCATTCCGAAGGGGGACCGTAAATTCGTCGGCCCCTGGGGGAACGAGACCCCCAGGGTCTTCGTCGACGAGATGTCGGTAGCTGCGAGAGGGATGCTCGAGAGAAAGTGCCAAGGGATGTTAGGGCTGATAAAAATCACGATTTCGATGGAAAAGCTCCGCGCTCCTCTGGGTGTCCAAAGAGCGCGAGATCGATCGTCGACGCCGGGCGAAGATGACGAGGGAGGTCCCGACGAGAGGTCGGGGGCGATCGTTCAACCTTCTCCTAGGAATATTCGAGCGGGAAGACATAATGGCGGCCCTAGGAGGGGAGGCCATGAAAGAATTTCGAGAAAGTTGAATGGCTCCGAGGATTAAGGGTGGGCCGAGGGTCGAGTGAAAAGGACCTACTACGGGGGACGGCCAGGAACGTGTCTCGAGGATGGGAATCGCGATGAACCGCCGCGACGCCAAACAAATCGTCGCCGGGGTTCAGTACGCTGGACATGAAAGGGGCGGCGGGGTCCCCGGAACAACGTTCATAAATGAAACGGACGAGTCGCGGGCACGTTGGCCCCTTCAAGAGACGACTCGCCATATTATGAGAAATTCATTCGACCGGCGCGTCTTGAAACGGGGGTGAAAAAAGCCTCCCAAGGTGGCCGACACTTCGTGGACGAACAACGTCGATCCGCCATTTTCCCTCCCATATTTCTCATCGAATTGGATGTACCCAGTTCGAAGGAAAGTACCATGAACCCTCGCGATGCCCCTTTTGCATCCCCATAAGGACACGTTTACCCTCTGATTCCGGAAAATGACTGCCCCAAGCCCGAGGCGGGCGTTCCGCCTCTGTTGGACGAGCCAACGGAGAGGAAGTCAACGTCCAGCTACACTCTCGTTGGACGCAACAATCGAGGAAGCGTCGTTGCGAGATTCGCGATCGCGGTCCTCGAGGTCCCGAGCGATTCGCCGAGAACAATGGCTCGGGCGTGCTCCCTCGCGCGTGTACGCAGAGCGTACGGGACATGTACCGGTATGTACACACGCGGAACGGGCAACGGTGCACAATTTCGCGGATTTAAAGTTGCATGACCACCGGTGGCCGGTGCTGAAGGAAGATGGCGCGAGGCTGAGCACGCCAACGCGTTCCCGGTGGTCGGGGTCGTGAATACCCGCCCGTGACCGTAAAAACGCTCATGGGGTGGCGACGCGGATAATAATTGGGGACCGTGTTCCATTCGTTGCCCAACGCGAGGGTTTTAGTTATTCCATTAAACCCATGGCCTGGCGCGATCGGTCTCCGCGTGAAAAGGACTCCTTTCACGAGGCGTTCCGACGCCCTAACCCAACCCATTCCGCTCGAGGATAAGGTTAAGAGATCTTCCAACTTTCTCGTCCGCGAATATCGAGAAAACTCCCCGATACGACTGGAAATTTCGGGTTAGCACAAAAATCGGGCTCCAGGTGGATACCCTGCTCGGAGGAAAATGCCACATTCACGTGGCCTTAAGGACACGATTACGCTTTAATTCCGGGACAATTCTGGTTCTTCCAGGTGGATGTTTTATTTTTTCAAGATACCGAGGGGTCGTCTCCCGCAACTCCCGGCGCCGGTCGCGAAGTTCCGCGCGAAAGTCGGCGCACCCTTGGGTCGGCAATCGCCCCATCTAACGTTATCCTCGGAGCGCCGAGTGGAATAGTTGAATAGTTGAAATAATTCGGGCCCGCGGCGTCGTGGCTGGTCGCCGCCGAGTTTTCGGCGGGCCGCGGGCCAAACTTATCCCGAACATTCCATCCGCACCCAACGGCGACCCGGGACATGCCCGCGTCCCGAGGGAGCCCGGGGGAACGATATCGCGCGAACGGTGTAATTTAGTATCGGCAATGGCGAATCCCCGACAAAGCTCTCGCCCAACTGGGGCCACATTGTTTCGGTTCTCCGCTCTTGGACAAGTTTCGGCCGCAACTTGGCCGTCTCCAAGGAGGTTCCTCGGCCGGAACTTCCGGCCACTCGCGAGCAAAACCCCCGTCATCGTAAACGGCGACCCATCCCGAAATCCCCGGGCGAGCGCGAGATTCCCCTCGTTAAGGCGGGACGAAAGCAGGGATCGATCGAATATAACGCTCTCCTCCTTTGGACGAGATCTCGCCTTGCAAACAAACGCTCGAGTATCGATACATAGTCGCTGAGACGAAAGTTGAACTTACATTCAGAAGCGCCGCGTCAAATCGGGGACCAAGGGCTGCAAGGGGATGATCCTCTCTTTCGGTCGACGTCTTCCCTGAAACGGACATTGTCAGGGTTATCGATCTCTCCCGCAATTCCGAGGTTAAGCACGCGGCACGCTTAATCGAATCCTAGAAAACGTGGGTCGGAGCCTCGACATTCTCGTGGAAAGATTTCGAACGATTCGGCGCACTCGGTACCAAGGGCGCGGGGAAGTCGAGCCCGGGAAGGAAAATTAAATTTGAACGTAAGTAACGAGGAAGATTACGCGAACATCGCGCATTTCGCGAAGGGCCCCTCCTGAGTTTATTAGTCCCCGTAATGTCGAATGTAGGCGCCGCGAAGGTACGTCCTCGGATTTCTAACCTTCGCCAGAAATAATTTAGATAATCCAATTTGCGGTCGAGTTACTCGTCGCGGCTCGAAGTACCGAAACTTAATGAATCTTGGCGAGATTAAAAGTGGAACTTTGTCAGGGGGAGACGTTAACGCGAAGGAAGAGGAAGGGCGGAGATAACGAGAGGGTTAGAAGATTATGGCAGGGCACTTCGAGACCTTCCGTAAACTCCTTCCCGGAGTTTATTATTTTTCCCCAAGTTTCACGTCCTACCGCATAAAACTCCCTCTCCACTTGTTACAAGGAGCTACCAAATAATTAATGTCATAAAGCCACCGTTCCTCTCGATTCGAGGACCCGATGTCGAAAAGGCAACGGGCGTTTCCTCGCCTGACATCCGTGAAAGCTGCCGTTGTACTTATTCCCGGTCGACAATTCGCCTCGTGCAGGGTTCCCCGAGCCGAAAAGAAAACGGAGATTTGATTGACGAGCGAGAAACACGAGCAGAGCTCGGTTTCCAAACACGGTTTGGTCGAACAATGAGGGCACTTTTCCTTGCGTCACGCGTCTTTACGTCCACATCAGCCAATACCTACAACTGGCGGGATGAAACGATCGGGCGTGCATTATACGATCCCGCAAACAATTCCGGCCATTGAGTTTCTGTCCCATAAATTCGATACCCCTCGCAAAGAATTACTATACAGGCGTGCCAGCACCCGGGTATGGTTTTCAGGTGGGCCAAAATTGGGGAGACGGGGAACTCTCGTGGGGTGTCCTGCCCAAAATGAGTCCCCTTCCTGCAAGGACGACAAACTCGTTTCTGCCTGGTCCCGAAATTTCTTTCGCCGCGTCGGGTCTTATTCCGACGAAGGGAAGATATTTCAAGCGAAGTCTCGCCTGGGTAAATAAATTTCCATAGGCGGAAGTCCGGCCGCGGTCGGCGCGATCGGCGCGTAAACCCGGCCGCGGTAAAACGCGTCGGGCGTGAAGGAAATATCTTTTTCCGAGGTTTATGCTCGCATTAGCCAAGAGCCGGCGGCCGGGAAGGCCGATCGTCCGAGCCCACAAATAATCCCGGACGTTCGGTGAGTTTCTGTCCCATAAATTCAATCCTCGTCGACAAAGAAATATCGCGTCGGCCCTCGAATGCGGGGAACCCGCGGAACTGGTGCGCGGAGAGACCCTGCGGGACAAAGTCCTTTATGCGGAATCCCGAACTTCGTCCCGGGAGGTCCAGGAGGACCACCGAGGCACCCGCGCGGCCCAGTTTCCCAAATTTCCAATTTGGAGCACAACTTCGAGACAAAAAGGACCCCCCGCGAAAAAGGCGCAACCTCGGGTCGATATTTTGCGTCGAAAAAGAGGAGTCCACGTAGAGGAGCCAGAATTCGGGTTCGCCATCTTTAGGACGTCGTTCTTTGTTTTTCGCCGTATTCGGGCCGTCTTTTTTCACCGTCGCAACCGGTGGATGCTCGGCCCTCAAAAGAGGAGAAAATGGAAGGTCACGCAGCCATTGCGGGGCCGAGGTCGGCCGCATTCGAGCGTCTTCTCCGCGTCGCGGGGTTACGGGCGCGGTGGCCCAATTTCTCCTGGCGTCGCGACGCCCCGAAAGAGCCGAAATCTCCGTAGTCGCTGCCAGACCCGGTGGATTATGCAGCGACGACGGAATTCGGAATGGCACGTCGTTAAAGATCGATGCGAGGTACGGCCCCCTCGAAAGGGCGGAATCCCCGAAAGTCGCACGTAAAGTCCTGAATTTTACATCGGAGGCGGTTTCGACGTTTTCGACGCGATCTAACCCAACCCAGCGAGAAAAATCGCATCTTATCATGTCGGTAACAAAAAACTTCTCTTCAAGGGGTATTGAAATTTAATCATTCCTAACAATTGGACGTGCGGAATACGAAGCATCGGACGCAGGAGATAGTTGGTACCGAGTCAGGGGATTTTGCAAGATGTTGAGGGGTCTAAAAGGGTACGATAAAAATTCGATTGTTCGAGAAAGTCGTTGCGCCAGCGCGGCTGGAAATCGCGCGCAGTCGGCCGCAGAGGTCTCGTTCGACGCGTAACCGGATGACGCAAACGCGGGGGAGAGAACGAACGACCATAAGCCAAGAAAGGCGACTCGCCGGCGACGGACGCGTGGCCTCCGTTTCGCGTCTCAAAGGAAGGCCGACCGCAGTTTTCTGCGTTTACGGCCACAGGCCACGCGCGGGCATTTCGCGTCCGCGGTTTCCCAACCCGTTCGTCCGTAGGAGCGATAAGGGTCGAAATTGCGTTGGCACCCAAATAGGGCGAAATTCCCCCTACAAATTGCAGGGTCAACGATGGCACCTCGAAACTGGTCTAACATATGTAAAACTACGTGGAGGGAAATTGGGGTGACTGGAAAGTGGCGTCTAAGCGTCTAAGAATTTCACGCGTGTCCTTCTTCTCGAGGGCATGCCGGAGGAACGTCGTGTCCAGGAAGTCGGAGGGTGGATGACCGAGGTCGCCGAGAAGAGCGACTCCAGAGAGCTTCGGCGACCTTTCGAGAGGACTCTCCCTCGCGACGGGGACAAATTTATTCCGTCTGTCCGCCTTTCCGAGTCGCCCGACAAACGGAATCGCGAATCGTTCCGAAGCGAAAGGCGCGAGCGGGATCCGCCTCCGAGAAAAAAAAAACGTCGCGGAAACGCGCTCCGGATTAAACGGACCATCGTCCGTTTCGAGTCTGCGAATGGTCGGACCAAAGGAGGCCCTTAAACGTCCGTGTCCATTTCGAGGGCGTGATTAAGCGAAGGAGAAGAACGCTCTCGCGTAATAAACTCGCGAACAATTAGGGAGTTTAGTGGAGCCGTTGGCCGATCCGCCGCGTATTCCCCGCGAGCTCTCACCTCGGATCAATGTACCCTCGCCGGGTAATTGCCAATTTCGCTTTGAGGTAATCAAGGTCGCGTTTTCGACTCCGACGGCGGGCAACCATTCTTTCGGAAACATTTCCGAATTTTGTACAAGTTAAATTAATACATTTCTCCTAAAATTACGCGTTCGTTTGTCATCGCTCGTCCGGGACACTTTCAGTCCGTGTACACGGTCGGGAGGTCTTGAAGGAGTCGCGAGTCGTGAGTCATCCTCAAATGACTCGTAAACCGATCCCTCGGGTTTCGGCCCACGGATCGTTGAGCCTCAAAGTGCACGCGTAAGGCTCCCAAAGTGTAGCGAGTGCTATGGAATTACACCCCCTTGGATCGGCACCTCTTCGCGCTGAAATTCCATCCCAGTCGGCTAATTACTCCGAAAGGAGACAAAAAAATCGCCACGAAACGTGAGGGAGATACGCGTTTCCCGCGTCAGACCTCGACGCCCCTCGTAGGGATGCACCGGCTGCCCCCTGGTGCACAATTCGTCACGACTCCCCCGCTTCGAAATAAATACAGCCAGGACGTAATTCCAATCGTTCTTCGTCCGGCCTTAATGAAACGGAGGCGCCAAGTGGGAGGGAAAAAATAAATAACCCGTTAAGTCGGCACCCAAAGGACGATACTAAATTCCCTGGGGAGGAACGAGAGGGCAACGTCGCCGATGCATCGCGACGCGCAGTCTCGAGGACGCCGAGGGATCACTTTTTATTTTTTTTTTTTTCGACGGAGGCGACGCAAAAGGAAGCATTCGTAAAAAACGAAACAAGAACAGGATCTCTCCGCGAGGCCTTTGAGTCTCCGTTTCTGGGCCAAGGGGACGAGCGGTCGGATGATGCATTTCTGGAATAATTTACGGGGCACCCGGGTATTCGGAGTCGAGGTGCATCGGCAGAGGCCTCGCGGACTGCAACTCACCGATCCGATAATGCCATCGAAGCGCCTATTTATGGACGTTGCGTCTCGATACGCGTTACGGATGCAATGGGTGCTTCGGGTGGGCAGAAACGCCCCGGGGGAGATGGATGCGACCGGAAGCGAGACGCAGTCGAAGGGCACGAAGGGGAATTCTTGGAAATAAATTCAAAGGTTCCGTGTAATTTTTCATTACAATTGTGTATAAATAAAGAGCAATTGGCGGAAGCGACAGGCAAGGACGACGCCGCTGCCCCGCTGGAAGGTGCATCGACGGGGTGCAGGGGTCGTCGCGGCGCCTCGGTTGTTTGCAGACGTCGTTTCGATACGCGTTACCGGTGCATTTGCGCGAGTGCAATGGGAATCGAGAATGCAGGTGCGCAGAAATGTTGCAAGATAGAGGATTGGGAATTTACTGCGTCGGCATCGGAGGCTCGCATTGCATGCGTGCACACGATGCACCGATACCCGCTCCCGGAGATTTCCCGCAATATCCGGCATTTTCCTTCCCCTCCCGTTTTTAGATTCCCTCCATATTGCCAATAAGTTCGTTCGGAGTTATTCAAATCCATCCGACCTAAAACCGATCGATTAAATACCCGTGGAAACATTTTGCAGGGACGTCATCCGAGAACGAATCCGACAAGTGCTTTTTCGCCTCCGACTCCGTTTCTTTCGACGGACGCGAATCGGATACATTTCGCTACGTCGTATCGGTAACCCGGAACCGATCGGAGGAATAATATCGGAGGAATGATTTCGACCGATTCGAGATATCGTTTCCGACCGAGTTGAGAGCATCGGGAATCGGAAATGCAGGCGCGCGGAAACGCCGCGAGGGAAAGCGGCCGGATCGAGGCTCGTTGCTCCGAAACTGCACGTCCTTGCACCGACGTTGCACCGACACCAAATCTCGGGCAAGTGCGCGATCGATCGCGGCTCCTCTTCGTCGATCTCCAACGAAGATCACCCGAGCCGTCACCTCCGCTCGCTTTGCTCACAGTCCTATCGGATGTCTCTGTCGTATCTCGGGCAAAACGCGCCTTTAAGCCTTTTCGGGCGGACCGAAACGCGTTCCCGGCATATCGCGGTCTTATCGCGCTCCTCGACGTTTGTGTCACCGGCGAGCAAAGTCAAATCTGTCCGAATCCCTCGATAGAAAGAGACGCGGAGGGAAGGAAGGAGGGGTCGCTTCCGGAGTCGTCGGCTTTAAAGGGCCTTTAAAGGCTGCCGGCGCGATTAAAGCACGGATTCGGGCTATCGGCGGCATCCCAGCCCGAGGGTGGCCAGGTGGATAAAAAGTAGAGCAAGCCGACCGTGAGCGGATTCAATTTGCTCTCCGACCGAGCGGGACTCTGCGATCCTTCCCCGTGTTTGCCACGCTAATGCGATGGGTAATTAAAATATTACCGCGATGCCGTCCCAGGACGCGGGCGGCCACTTTGATCGCGATGCGTTTCCGGGACCTTAGATCGAACTCCGCCCTCGGTCGAGGGAGCTGTCGCACCGGAAACCGAGCCTCTTGGGACCGGACGCGATCCGCGTCCGTCTTGACCGCGCGGAAATTGGCTAAGCGGTCGCAATCTAGTACTTCCGCTCGCTTGAAAGAGATCTCGTAGATCTCGAAGGTCTGACCATTCCAGCAGATTTTGGTCATCAGAATTTTCTAGTCGCGTTAATCGGACTCTCTCGTTAACGATACCTGGAAAACTTTTAACCAGGCATATCTAGGATCGACGGGAGCTTTTTTGAGGGCAAGAATATCAAAGGACTCGGAATCTGGAGCGATTCGACTCGTCGGAAGTCGGACGACAAAGATGCGTTTCGGCGCATCAAAGATGGCCGTGGCGTCCCGGAGACTTAGGGCTAGGCTCGAAGGAAAATTCGAGAGAGGGGAAAAAATAAGAGACGGCGTTTCACGGGGATGAAAACGCGGTGGTCCAGAAGCGGAGGGAAAGTGCATTGCCTTGTTCGAGTCCTACCGAGCATAGAGGGTATATACCCTCTGTTGTATCTATATATATAACTTAATTCATTTAGTCCATTCGTCTACCGAAGGGACGCCGGGCGTCGTCTACCCCGAAGGTCCTCCCCTCGTTCGTTCATTTCTCTCGTTTCCGTGAAACTGCCCTTGCCCAACAAGAATCTCGAGAGACCTTATAAACCCCTTCAATGATCTTTAGTTAATACTCTTTCCTCTTTGGTATCAACGGGTCTTTTCCTCTCCTTTTGTGCCCCACCGACAGCAGAATTGCGGAAGCGCATTAGAGTTGAGATGATTAAAATAATTGGGCAAAAAGCGCGATTTTTATAAAAAAAAAAAAAAAATCAACCCCACCAGCCAGACCGCAAAAATGTGGAGAAACTTGCGAGGGCGCCGAAGACGACTTCGAGGGGCGAAAAAATGGCGAACAGTGCCGACGTTTCAGGGGGATGAAAACGCGGAGGGGACAGGGCGGGAAAAGTGCATTGCCTTGTTGCAGATGCGAAAGGTGCAAGCGCAGTTTCATTTTCGCGTCATCGTTCATTCGGGCTGCTCGGGGGATGCGTTCGTCTACCCCAAAGAAGTTGCACCCCTCGTTTCCCTCGCCGGGTCTCTTACGGCTCTTTGCAGCCGGGAAACTTTACTCAACCGATGAGAATGCCGGGGAGAATTTTTCTTCGATATCCTGCGCCAGGGTGCACGATGCACCGTGCACGTCATCTGGCCCTGGAGGCGGTCTTTCGAGGAGAACCCGAGTAACCGGGCGGAAATAATCGACTTCCATTATCCGCCCACCCAACGCACGAGGCTTCGTATACGCTCCGAAATGCTCTACTCTACTCTACACGGTTTTATCATTTTTGCCGACTCGAGTACTCGATTGATATTCGTGGTTCAGGGAGGAATTAAAAAATATTTTTCACGATCGGATGGAATTCGTCAACTTTTTTCACAAATTTGACAATATCCTCCTCGAAACCGTCACCAGTTTTCAATGGATGTAGAGAGGAGGTTGTTCCCAGAATTCAGGATCTACCCGATCCCTTCGATTATTTTCGATCATTTAACATGGAAGTTCGACGTTATCGAGCGGTGGCTTTATGGAGTTCCATATACCGTGGAACCGAGCACGCGTGAATTCTTGGCCCCGATTAAGCGTGCCCGGAGATAAAAGGGGCCGATACAGAATGGGCAACTGCGTGCGTGTCGAGCTAACCTGTAAACGGACCATAACGATTTTTACGTCCTGTTCGAGACCGTCGTAAAAAAGCGCGGACAGATACGCCTTTATTAGCCCAAGGTATCTTATCACCTGTGCACACTTATCGGCCGGCCGTACGTGAACTCGCTTCGACTTCGACGAGTCCGTCGTCGATATCGTTCGGTGTTGTTAATAGAGTCCTTTATATGACTCGGTCGAGGGATTTTCCCCGTCCCGATGGTCCATCGTGGATCGCGATCGCTCCCTCTCCTCCGTGGGACCCGGGGAATCTATCTCCACCCTCGGAACGCAGCTCGACGTAACCTTCTCCCCGAAGTTCGCGTCGAGATTAGGAAACTAGTTCGCCGAAAGTTGGCCCGGGCGGGGGTTGACATTGGGGCACATCCGCCAAAGCGCGGCCGATGATAGCGCGAGGCGGCGGGTAATTATATTCGTGAAATTGCCTATACGCCTGCCAATCGGGGCGGGGACGGCGTTAATTAAATTCGAGATATTAAGGGGGTAAGTGTGCGGTGCCGAGTTACGAGCACTTCGGCCCTGCCACCCTGGAAACGCCACCTACCCTGTGCGGCATCCTTGGCAAACGGCGACAACGAGTCAAACGTTGTTCCCCCAAATTAATTCCGGTTAAAATTACCGGATTAAAATATTAACCCGCTTAAAATGACCATATTACATAGAAACCGGGATTTTTTGCAGAGCAAGTGAGAGGATCCGGGAGGAACGGCGAAGATACGTCGGGGGTCGTTCGCGTCGCGTTAAGGGCAGGCCTCGATGGGACGCGAGGGAAGTCGCGAAATTAATTGCCACCGCGAATTTGCATTCGCCGTTTTTCCACCCCCCGGGGAGGGTTCGAGTGCGACTCGCGAATAAGACCTCGGGAGCCCTCGCGCGCTCTTTAGAGGGGACACGTTCCCCTCAAAGCGACACCGAGCCCTGTGTTCGTGCATTACAAACGATAAGGTCGTCGAGGGTGGCGTACACCCCCCGCCGGTTAGAGGGTGCGTTTTCGCCGATGACGCGGAAATCGCCAAATTAAGCGGCGTCACGGATTTGCATTCAATACTCTTTTCCGTCCCCGTAATTAGAAGGCTCCTGAATGGACGAAATGGCGGGGCGGCCCAGCGGGCGGGCAATTCGTTGCAAAAGATACCGCGATAAGTGCGCGCCGGTTCGCGTCCCAGGGCACGTTCGGGCACCGTCCGCAAGGTGCAGGACGGTCGATTTATGAACGGGAACCAGGATCCCCGGGGAACCCTTGCACTTGTCAAAGTGGCACCGCAAGTACATACAACGGGCATCCGTTACAAAGGACGACTCCCCGCAGGGCGTCCGTTTCCCGCGTCGTTAAGGCGGTATCAAAGTGGCGGCCGAGAGGTCGCTTATAATTCGTTCGTTTACGGATAAACGTCTGTTTACCCGTAAACGAACGAAGCTCCATGGAGTCCTTCTTTATCCCGGCGAGGCGCTTCGCCGTTAAGAGCCCGGGGCATAATTTCTGGAAGTTCCGGGCTCGCGGTGCATCCACTGCGGCACGGCCGCACCCCCGTTACGGAGGGTAACGGCACGCGGAACGGCAGGGCACGCTCTTTTAAAGAGAGCGTTTCGAGCGTTTCATGCCCCGCGCCAGAACTCGCGCTCTAGGTGAACTTACGAGCCCTCCCTCGCCAATTTTTATTTCTAACGAGCAAAGAGAGCGCTCGAGAAGTCGCCGGCGAAAACCGCCCTTGCGGCCGAGCCCGGTGCGGTACGTTTCGCCAGAGCGTTTCCGAAATTTCCCGACCGCCCCGACAAATCGGGGGAAATGCTCCGAAATTTCTCCATTTTACGCGCGCGGCGCTCGGAAAATCAAGCGTCGAGCGAAAATCTCGACGCGAGTCCGGTGCATTTGACCCAGATGCATTCGACGCTATGACGCTATCGCGCTGCAGCTGCGGTTGCACGCTCCGCGATTTACAGCGGTGCATTGTCCGCTCCTCCTCGACAACGATCGTTTCCAGAAGACGTTACAATTATCCGATCGATTCCATAAAACCGGAGCGTCGATTCGACCCCTTAACGCGAGCGCGTCTTGCCGGAATGCCTCGACGTTTTAATCCGCGAAGGGGCGTAACGCAGTTGCGTAATTATTTGACGAAAAGGGCTCGCAGGGAGCTTCGCCAGCCCGTGGGAAACGAGACCCGACGAGTGCGCGGTTGATCTGCGTTTTATTCGGGACAATCGAATTCCGGACCCGATGTCCGGGTTAAATAATGAAATGAAACGCGTAAAGGATTAAAGCGGCCGCGCCGACTCGGCCGCGCATTATCCCTCGCGTGCATAATCGCGGAGAACGTTCATCGAATTACGGGATTATCGAGACGCAGCGGCCAATGGGCGGCCGCGAAATGGACGTTTCATTCGCCGGTGACCGACGCCATTGTCGGTCGCGTTCGGTTCGGACGAATCCGTCGATGAATGCCCGGTCTCTTTGTCGGGGCACCCCAAATCGCAAAACAAAGAAGACATCGATTATTAATCGACCGTGACGGCGTCGCTCAAGCGGTAGAGCCCGAATTTCCAAATTTCCGAGGTACCCGAAATTCCGAAATCCCTTCCCTGCCAAACCATATAGCTGCCCCCTCAGATTTGGATATAAACTACATCCCTTTAAATCGAGAAATCAAGGAAACGCTCTTGCGACTCGATGTCAGTTTTTCAATGATAACACGAAAAATTGAAGAAACGAGAGGATGTCAAAGTAATGCTGCTTAGGTCTGGACGCTGTGAACACGACCGCGAGATTTTTGTTAAAAGAGAAAAAAAGGACGAGAGAGCGCGAGGAGTGAAACCTAAAATAAACACCCGGTGCCAGACGTCGGCTCGAGGAAAAAAGATGCGGAGGAATTTTCGGGCAAACCGTGAGAAGACAAATTGGAGTCCCGAGGGAGTCCGGGACTCCTCGCCGAGCCAAAGATATCCAAAATAAACAGGGATAACGGGGGAGTCGACTCGGCGTTTCCTCGAATGTTATCTCAGGGATGATTCCCCGTTTATAAGGAAGGATTTACAAAAGGAGGAGGCGCACCTCGAGATACGCCCGGGACATCAATTTCTGGAGTAAGTGCTTTCCGAGATCCCGTCGATTTGAATCCGACGAGCCCCTTCGACTTCTCCGTATCGACCCTTCAATTAACCCTCGTCAAATGTACCAGAGTTTGTCAGATATGTCATCGCCCATAGAATTGAGCGGCGCCTAAAATAGCAATAACCTTATCACCTCGTCATAACGGACCACCGTAGTTCTCCAATATCGAGAATCCGATCGTAACAAGAAACTTTACTCCCTTCGGTAAACGTAAACCCTTGAAAATAGACCAGCGTAATTTTTCAAGAATCGATTTCGCCGTTCCATCAAAAAACATTAACTTACCGGGGCAGAAATTTCCCTATCGTGGTCGCAATATTCTCCACCGGTAACGCCAATATTTTTTGGCCGTTGCTAAAAATTCCATAAATCGATTTCCATATTGTTTCGCCCTTTTCGGCCGCTCCATTTATTTTTCAACCTAAGCTTTCACGTTTTCCGTTCCGCGTCGAATTAAACCGTTAAGGCATTTCCCGGCTCACCCTCCCGCCTGTTTTTCCCGCTTTTAAATCCAAACATGCGAGCACTCGAGGCCCGAGTTTCGACCGGGTAGGGTCGAGGAGTAGCATCTCCTCGGGCGAGGTTGCAACAGTTCTGACACGTTTCCGCCAATTATGAACCGAGCGGAGCCGGCAGGTGTATTTTCCGGCAACGTCAGCCTTCGAGCTGTCCGAGAAAACGAAGTTCCGCGCCTCGCGCGAATAAATGCAGTTTCCGCGGCGGAAGGAAAAACCGAACGCCCGTCCTTTGAAGGAGTCGAGTCCCGGGCTCGGACAAAAAACCCTGGAAAAAAAATATTTCGACCGGGATTTGATTTTTCCAAGGGATCCGTCCTCTCCATCCGGTCGGCGAGTTTCCCTCCTATTCCCCCCATTTTTCGCGAAGTCGAGTCGCCCGCCGAGAGGCGCGTATTTTTTTATCGATATAGGAAGCGACGCGGGGAAAATGAGATATTCTTCTCCGGGGAGGAAAATCCTCGGCGAGACCCCGGTCGAAATTTTAGAGTCCCGGAAATCGGGGGAGGGTCCGGCGAAGCTTTTCCGCGAGTCGCTCGAGAGGCCGGAAAGACTGGCACTCGTCGCCATTTATCCCCGACCGAGAACAAGGAAGTTTCGCCAAGTCGCGACTCGATTGGCTAATTAGGTCGACTTTACGAGTGACTCTCGAGGCGAAATGCGAGGGCACGGAGGGAAACTCGGGTTATCAAAGTGCTTATGTATGCATAAACGACACGCGCAACGCGAGGCGGCCGTCACGGTTTTCTCGGATCCGATGTCCCAATTTTTCTTCCCCGCGGTATTCGCGGTGCTCGGATTAAATTTCGCGAAGATTATCCAAGAATCGTCGAGATCCCCGCCGACGCCTCCACTCGCGGAATTTTTCCATCCTGACTAAAAGAAATTCTTTTCAAGTCGAAATGAAATCAGCGATATTTTTTTTTTTAAGAAACCGCGTTCTTTATCAACACTCCTCAGATTTATTGGATTGCCCGGAACATACATATCCATTAAACCATGTCTTATTCATCGTGGTAATTATTCCAAGAGCGTCGAGTGGAGTCCCCCGCGAAGCATCTCGTCTCCCCTCGAGACCTAATCAACCTCTTGACGGCGTTGAAGGGACTCCCGGGGGACGAAGCAGGACGTCTCTTCGCCAGGTTATTCCGTTAACGAGTACTTTATTAACGGTAGAATTTCACATCAAATTATAAATTCCTCCCCCAATACCGAACAAAAATTCCCTCGTATCCTTGAGATATGATTTTTTACGTACGTCCATAATTCGTACATTAAGTATTGATAAAAATAATTGGCGAATCGTCCCGTTAGCGAATTTCATTATTACGGGTTCGTCGACCACGGTTCATGGGGTTGTTCTTGTTTCTCGAGGGTCGCAGGGTGTCCCGTTGCCGCCCAACCGACCGGTCCTCGCGGCGGTGCAATTTCGCGGGCTCGCAGCGTCGGGGAATTATGAAGTACCGCAATAAACGTTTAACAGCGCCCGGCCACCGGAGGGCGTCCGTCCGGGCGCGTTCGTAATCATTTTTGGCGGTTCCTCCCGGCGGCCTTTGCGCCGGTCTGGCCGCGCGGCCGATTTAATAACCCCGATTTCGACGCACCGCGGCCTTGCCCCAGTGGGCCCGACCGGTACCCAAAAATGACGCGCTCAGCCTCTGGCAAGCCCAATTTCGAGGGCAATTCTTGAAATAAAACCCGGCACCCGCTGCAGAATCGCGAATAAAGAGCTAGCGGGCGACGCCCCGCTAACGAGCGGCCCGAACGATCCGATGGACGTGGGAAAGACGATCGTAAATAGTCCTGCTCGACGCTCTCACGCGCAGTACCGCGGGGTACGCCCGCGCGATCGCTCGTGTCGCCCACGCGTGGGCGGGGTCACGCGTGTCCTCGGGGACCGGCGCGAGCGCGTTGTCTATTTATCCCTCGATGAATTATTCATCGCCCCCTACCCTGTAC
Organism: Orussus abietinus; assembly: GCF_000612105.2. Lineage (NCBI taxonomy): Eukaryota > Metazoa > Arthropoda > Insecta > Hymenoptera > Orussidae > Orussus > Orussus abietinus. Next base: position 270,011 of record NW_019394268.1, on the reverse strand, counting down.
CGATACGCACGGTGGATGGATCGATGATCCACTCGCCCCAGGGATTTATCTGCCATCCGGGAGACGCGAGGAAAGGGGCTCGAGGGGTATCGCTCCATTGGCGATTCCAGAATTTTTTTCAATATCACCCGTTCAGCCAGATTTCGATGATCGGGATTTTCTGGCAACGTCGATGAAACCGACACCGATCGCGGCAATGACAATCATTTGACCAGGGATCCAGTTCAATGAATCTTTCTCTCCTCGGTGCACGAATCCCGGGATTTCGACCTCGTCGAGATGGAATCGATGGGAAAGGCTCCGGCCGAGGTGCTTTCGGGACTCTCCGAGAGAATAGGCGACGCGAGAGTGCGGCCAGTTTCCCCTTTTCTTCGGCGTCGTTGACTTTCATCATAGCCGAGGTGGAGGCCACTCTCCTCGGAGTGGAGGCTCGAGCGGACTTTTAGCGATCGTTTGCACGCACCTCGCGCTCGCGCGGGATCGCGGAACGACCGTATTATCGCCCGGAACGGGTTCTGGGTCAAGCGGGGAAAAGAGGAACGCATTTCGCGCAATCTTGGCCCTTTCTCTCTCCCTCCTTTCGGTCTTCATTGTCGGTCGTTCGCGTCGGGGCGCATTGTGCTCGCTGGGGGCAGTCTCGATACTTTCGGCCCCGGGGCCGGTTAAATAAATAAACGTTTAAATGTCGGCGAATTTTCGAGCGAGCGGCCGCAATTCGCTTTTTTAGCCGGAGGGCCGAACAAATATTCACGTGGTACCATATACGTACCCGGAGTTGCGATAAAAATCATGATTTCTGTCGAAAATAAAAAAAAAAATCCCCCGTTTTTTAAATCGCGATTATACGGTCCGAGGACGATACGGCGGGATCCATTGACTTTAATCGTGACTTTCGACCGGATAATTTGAGTGAAATGTTTTAAAATCGATTAACCCTGTTCCGGGAGGAGTCGCGCTTCGCTTTTCGCGGACAGTTTCCTCGACGATCGCTTAGGGCCGGAAACCGAGCCCTGGACTTTTCGCGATCGGATCCTCGAATTTGGCCGGATCGAGGAAACTGGAGGAGGAGCCGCCTTATCCGCCAAAAGCGCCGCTCGCCTCGCCGCGACCGGAAATTCGAGCTTTATTGCAAAGTGGGCGTAAGGCGGGCGCTTTGAAGCGACCGTTCTCCTGTATCGCAAACTTTGGGACGAGGTATTATGCAAGCCTCAATGGTATCTCGAAGGGACGGGGGAATTGATTCTCGATTGGCGTTCCCGGTCGTATCGGTCGTATTTTAATTCCCCGGGACATCTCTCGTCCCGATGGCGAAGAAGTCGCGGAATCGCATCGTGGAACGATTCCGTTAACGAAGGACGCTCCGTTTCGCCGATTTTTCCGCGGATCCTCTCCTCGAGAACGAGCCGATACGTCGGCCCGGAGAAACCAATAAATTCGAACATGCCGAACGGGCTTGTCTCCCTTTTCGACTCCTCGTGACGTCCCTCGATTTCGACGTTCAACTTTTGCGACCGCCAAAGGCTCGGAAATTGGACGGGCGATACGAGCGGGGGTTCCGCGCCGGCTCGTTTTCCGCTCCGCGGCGACAATACCTCGAAAACCCGAGCTCGTCCTATATATAATCGAGGCGAGCTCCCGAGTGATTCCTTAAACTCGCCACCAGGGTCGAGATTAAATGTAACGACATTTTCTCCCTTATCGCGCCGGACTTAAGGACGATTTTCGCTTCCAACTGGATTCGCCTATCCCTCGGGTAGGGTGAACTTATATAATATGAAAAATTGAAAGCCTCCATTTCGGAAGGACGCGATCTGTCGCAAATATCTCGTTTCGTCGTCGTCTCGATAAGTCCTCCAGCGGAGGATCCAAGTACCGAGCGTTCGCGTAGATTCGCAAACGCGACAAAGAGACGGCGGAAAGGCAGGAGAGCCAATAAATTCGCACACACTGGCCGAGGCGTATTTGTCGTAGGTGTTCCTCCGCCGGCGAATTCCATTTTTACGTGGTTGTTCCCTTTGTTCGGCGGCTTTAACGAACGCTGACGAGAGAGGATCGATCGCGCGTCCGTCGCGCCACGAGAGACGAGAAAGACCAATAAGAACGGCGATATTGGATTGCGGAAATTAGATTGTCACATTTTATTTCGGCCCGTCGTCGGATGTGTATACACGTCCCCCTTCATTTTCTTCTTTTCATCCCTTTTCGGCGCGCTTTTACGGAACGGAAAGACAGGGATTGACGCTGCTCGGAGTTTGTCCCGCCGGGTCTGGCTGCGAAGATACGAAAATGGGATTTTCCCGGATTTTTCATAAGGAAATGAATTTTCTCTATATCGACGCGCCCAATTTTTACGAGACGACACTTTTCTTTCCCAAGAAGATCGACCGTTGATCGGGCGAGGAGCTCGCGGAGCCGTTTACAGGGGGCGATAAACCGATCGTCGGCCATGTTTAAACGCATATCGCTCCTTTAAACGTCCCAGCTTTTTCCTTTTCTTTTTACGCCCCGGTTATTCGCGGGTTATTCCCACGGAGTAAACTCGGCCGAGTTTTATCACTGGATTCTCGGCGGCCTTAAAAAAATCCGCGCCGTTCGCCGGCGTAAACATCCGCGCGGAAACCGAATCCGCGATAAAGGGATACCTCGGCATCTTTAATTACCGGATGGTTAATGAAATGGACCGGCGAAGTGGGCGGAAGGTAGAGTCCGTTTTACGAGCCGACTCCCCCTTAAGCCTCGTTCTCGCCCCCGAGTGAGGCGCGAATCGCAGCTGGCTAATTCTTACGGGGGATAAACCCCCCCCCCCCTTAGCCGTTAATTGATTCGCCGGCAATTACGGCGCCGCTTTACACCCCAGGTTTCCGATATCCGCAATAATGGAAGTGCCCCGCCGACGACGCCGGCTTTTTCCGGGCGCGTAATCCGCGGAAAGTCGCGAGGTGATCGCGATTATCGACGATTCCAATTTTTTTTCTTTTCTCCCTCGAAAGTGAATTAATCCCGATTCAACTCCGGGCGGACGACCGATCTCGCCGGGATTTTCAATGTTCTAGATTACGATTTGAAAAAAAAAAGAAAATATTGGTTAACGTTACCGGATACGTCTGATTGATACGTCATAATTCCAAGCAAACGTTTATGTCTTTTTCGAGTTAAATAACGAGGCGGAACGATCTCTCCGATCTCTCGGAACGGTTCTTCGCTTCCGTTCGCCGCTCGCGAAAAGACGATTCCCGTTACGCGCCAACGCCATTGCAATCGAGTCAAATGTTTTAAAGTGCACACGCAACGGTCCAATAAACGGGCTAATGCTCCGGCCGCTCCGTGCGTTCGTTCCGCGCGGGGCATGCAAAGCGGTCGGTCGCGAGTCGGCCATAGGGAAGGAGGAAAAGGGGCCGAATGGAGGAAACTCGATACACCGTACGAAAATTACGCATTGCAGGCCTTTTCGTTAGCTCGCCGTCTTTGTACTTGGCTTGGAAAATCGAGGAAATTTGAAAAATTGCACTTTACTTATTAACTTGAGATTTCTTCTTAACTTGGAATTTTTTCCTCCGGTGAATAGAGTACGGCACCTTTCGGTGCAATATATTCATGCATCGATAATGGAAACAGGGGGTCAGTTTTTCCGCTCCGGGTCGCGCAACAATCAATTGCGAAAATTCGAGGGGAGCCGTTGAACCGGGAAAACTCCGAGCAAATTCCCTCGATTTTGGTTTATTTAACCAGGGTGGGCCGCCGGGCGTTAATCTTTTCCCGAAACCGCGAAAAATCCGCACGCGGCTCGGCCGAGGGAAAGCGGAAACGCAGCGAACGGATTCGGTTCGACTAATGACGTTAATCCATGTGCGCGCGCCCCGAGCGAAGAAATTAAACGCCGCGTTATGCGTCGACCGGTCGATCCGCTGCGGAAAAGAGAAAAGCCTATATGCGATCGGAGCCTTTGATTCCCGACAAGGTGTTCGCCCAACGGCGGATAAATCGCAGCTAATTCCGCAAACGAGTGCCGATACCGACACCAATCGCGCCCGATTATTCGTCGATATTCCTGAAACGGCTCGACCCGGAATGGATTTTTTAATCGTTCTTTCCGCGGGGGAAAAAAAAAATTATACGGTGCAAGTAAAGGGAGGTCGAGGGTGATCTTGTCTTGCGGTGCCACAAAACGGTAAAACGGAATTTTAAGGGGGATGTAATTATATCCCAAGATTGGTAATTACGTTGGTACGGGGATATTTTCGGAAACAAGGGATGGGTCGAAAATCAATTTTGAACGGATTGATTCGGAATTTCGGGGTGGCACCCTGGCTTCGTTATCTGCAATCGTCGCGGCTACGTAGGTCTGGTTATTACGGAAATTACAACTTGTTGCGTCGTTTATCGGAAGCCTCTGGCTCAGCATTTCGGCCTCGGCCGTGAAAACCGCACTTCCGTCACGAACGTTTGAATAATTCCAATAATGTATCCCGATCGCGATCGCGACGAGGAGGGCCGACTCCTCTTAACGAATCGACCATAGCCTACTCTTATTAAAAATTCCCTCGGAATGACATATTTCTTTAATTAAGGATTACCCTAATTTTCCCATGCATCGCAAATTCTAAAAATTCGAGTCGATCCCAGTTGAGAGATTTCGCTGCCATTCGCCTATCGTCCCGAATTACGACTCGGACAATTTTCACTCTCCCTCGAAGCGCGACTTTCCCGACAGTAATAAGTCCCCCTTCTCATAAATTTCCCGACAATCACCCTCTGGTCGCCCCGCAGCTGCACTCTCGATTAAGAGCCACAAGTGGCGCGTTTCGAGTGCATTCTCGCACGCGAGTATATTTCCCTCTTTACTCTTGTTCCAAGTTATATCGGGAAAATCTGTACGAGCGTCGAGGGAACGGCCGAGCCGAGGAAAGTGCGGCCGGGAAAACGTTAGCCCTATTTTTCAATTTCGACCCCCCGAGCAACGGCCGGGAACGTTAAAATGGCGAAGCCGTCGAGTCGGCATTTTCTTTTTTTTTTCTCTCTCCTGGTCGAGGGAAAACGCGGCGGGCTTTATTATTATTTCCCGACTGCTCGGTGAAAATCGTCACGCGAATGAAATCGCTCCCCTCGGCGTCGTTGGGACCCATCGGAAAGGGAGCGCGCTTTTCCGCAAACGACGTCGCGTCGCCTCCTCTATATATACACGTATATATATCGAGTGCGGCGTCCCTCGCGAGCCCGACGTCGTCGCGACGTCCCTCGCCGACACCCTTTTCCCGTCGACGTAACTCCTTTTATTCTCGCCCTCGTATAGTCCCCGTGCACCGTCGACTCGACGAACGAGAACGCGACCCCGTGCTTTACCTATCGGGACGAGTCGCGGCAAACGAGACGTACTCGGGAAAGGAGGGAAAAGGAAAAACGAGGTCTCCGCCCTGTTGATCGTTTCGTTCGAGCCGGTGCATTCTTTTACCTCCCCTTGTTCTCGCTATCCTCGCTCCGATGAGGCCGAGCGAAAGTGGCCTCCGAAGACGTAGGGGAGAGGAGAGGTGAAATATTGGTTAGGCAGTCGAGGGGTCGGGAAAATTTCCGCGGTATGAAATTTTAATTTTTCCGCCTACTTATCCCGGGTGGGATTTTATGAGTCCTCCCGTGGGACGTTACCAGGGGATCCTCGTCACCCCGAGTTCATCCAAGAGTGGAAACGAATGGGGAACCTCCTTTATCGGGCCACCTATGAGGACGCGTATTGGATAAGTTCGGACGAGTTTAAAAAAGAAAAGTACCAGTCGAGTTTCCCGCGTCGTGGGAACGCTGCTTATGGAATACCAATCTGACGAATTTCCCCAGAGGTGCATCCGGGAGAACTCGTTGGTAAGCCCGACTCGTGCCGGGCCACTTGGCGATCCTTGGTCGCCATTGTTTCCCTTTGTTCCCAGCCGACATTTCTCACCCCGCCCAAGGCGGTCGCCCCTTATGGGAGGGGAGAAGGGGCACACGTTCCGCGTTTACGGGGGAAACGAGAACTCGAGAATCGCGGCCGGATTGCCCCGGGCTCGGAAAATGGCGACCGATCGGCTTTTATTAGCGAGTCGGTCGGAAATATCGCAACGCATTGCGGAGATGCACGAAGACTCCAAAATGCATTTTTCACCCGGTGCCGAAAAAGTTTGACGATAGGTGCAACTAACGACCTTGCGGAAATGCAGATATCGTTAGTCCCCCTAAGAGCGCGTTTATCGACCCCCGTCTTTGCTCTTTCGGTCGTTCTCTCGAAGGACCATTTTCCTTGCCGGGTACCTCCCCATTTACTAACGACGCAAAATTGCTTTCCGTCAATTTGGTAGACCCGCCGCGAGTGACACACACCGGTGCACCGAGAATCGTACGAGTTGTTCGAGTGCACTCGTATGCACCTATTTCCTTCGCCATTGAAACTCTCGAGGAGCTTCCGACTCGAAGGGGCACACGTCCTCTCGTCTTACGTACATTTTTATTGGGTTTTATTCCGTTAGTTAGCGAACTCTCCCCCGACCGGGGAGAGGGAAACGAGGAGATAGGGAGAAAAATGCGGGAAAGCCCTCTCAGCGGAAACGGAGCGGCTAGAGAATTAAGAAAACGAAACGCGGGCACCCGGAATCTCCGCCGCTCTCTTCGTTTCCATTAATTTTCCCTGAAAAGGCTACGCTTTCCTTCTTTCCCCGTAAATGCCCCCCTCCGGGATTATGCCTGACGGATGACCTTACCGAGTTTCCGCTCGGTGCAGTCTGGAAGTGCATCTCGAAAATAGCGAAATCTCGGCTCGTCTCCCTCGATCTTGCATTTACGAGTACGCGAGGTCGCGTTTACGACTTCCGAGGACTATCGGCAATTACGTCAATTCCGATGCGTTTCCTACTATGCACCCTGAAGAGGTCACTCGAGTCGATGCACATCGAGGTCCGCGATGTTAACGAGCATTTGATCGGCGTCTGTCGAAAGCATCCTCGAAGTCGCGGATCCTCGTCGTTTCCTCCGCGACTGCGGAGGAGTCTATGAATTTCCGCCAGCGGAGCCCCGTTGCGGCCCGCGCTGCGGTTTCCGCCGGGAAATGCATCCCGCCCGTCCCTCTTGTCGGACTCGAAAATGCACGTTCGGGGAGGTGCATCCGATTCGATTAAAGCGAACTCGACGTCGGCTAATTTGACTTTTGACCGGACGTGCGAGACAATGAAAAATTAAATACCCTGCCCGTCGCCGCGGGACTGTCAATTGTATGTTTTGTCCCAGGATCGATAAAAATCATGATTTAAAAGAAAATCGTTTCTTTTCCAATCGAACCACTATGCTCGACTCGGATGCAACGACGCGATGCCCCGATCGACCGCCGAAACGTTGCAGCCTCGTCGACGATATGATATCGCGCAATGCAGGGCGCATCAAGCGCGTTTATTCCGCGCATAAACATTCCTAATCCCGCTAACGTTATTTGACTCGAACAAACTCGGGCCGGCCAGTGCGCCGACACGGGGGAAATCCGGTAACATAATTCCGGGCAATAACGTTACATCTGGCGGCGATTAAATAATAATTGCCCCCGACTTCCTCGAGCGCGGGCCCGGTTCGCCGGGGATGCAACATCGGGCCAATCGCTGCACCCGATTCCGACGCTCCTCGGCGATCGGATGAACGCCGTTTTCCGAACAACGCCCGATCTCATCGATTCGCCGCCGAATTCCGCGCTTTGCGGAAATGGACGGGCACTCGGTAACCAGTTTATAAATCCGTCGGATTATTCCCGCCGGAAGGAGTGGCGCTTAATCGCGTTTAAAGTGGCCCTGGAACGATCGCTTGTTTGTCATTTATCGATTTACCACGGCGGAAAATCGATGTTCTCTAAACTTTGGATTCGAGGATGGCGATTTAATTGCATTAACTGTCTCCTCTTTTTCTTCGGCGATTTTCATTCGTTCGGACAGCCGATCGTTCCGAGTCGCGACCGACGGGGATATTTCTCAGGATTTGTTCGTCGACGAGATCGGAACCCAGGAACCGTTTCCGGGGACGATCGTTATCACGAGTCCCGGTCTGGCAGAGTCGTCCCTCTCCCATTTTCCGTTTATCCCGGTCGGTCTTTTCGCGGCGCGATAAAGCCTCTCGCTTGCCTTACCCCCGCCCCGTTTCCCTCTCGCGTTTTCCGCGACCGCCATTTCGCGTTTTGTCTCCGGCCCCCGGACCACGATAAATATTCGGCCATCCGGAAAAGCGAGCGTCCCCCTCGAATGTCTTGAATTCCTCGAGGGGGGGCGTCGTCGGCATCCTTTTATACCGCGACGTCGGCGTCGGACCAGGAATGGCTCTTTTCCCTCGCTGTTTACTCGTTAATCCGTCGCCTTGAAATAACGCCCCTTCCTCCTTCGAAGTGTTCCTATTCGTTACGTATTCTACTATTCGTAATATTTATTGTCGGAACGAGCAAACATTTATCCTGGATAATTATAACTTCTTAATAAATGTTAGTATGACCCTTGAAATAACCCAGTGGCGAGACGCCCCGGAGGGCGGCTTAACTGGCCGGTATAAAAAACGGCAAAAGTTTCGAAAAAAAAGAGGGGAGCGGCTAAAAGCAAAAAAAGAGGAAACAAATATGAAAACCGATCTACGGGATTACTCGAGTCTCATTGAAACGCGCACTCGGCCACCTCGCGAGTGGAGTTCCCGAGCATCCTTGAAATGCACACGAGGGCGTATCGATGAGTATTTGTTCGTCGACGGAAAAAAAAAAAAATAAACAAATAGAATCCGAAGGAAAAACACCCAACTCGGCCGTTCGGAGATCAAACGCAGAAATAATCGATGGAACTCTCGAGCTGTCGCTCGTTGGACGTCGGCGGTAATTAACACACTTTAACGATCGCCGACAGCATTTCCGAGCATCCGACACGTGTCGACCTAAAAACGTTCCAGGTCGGTAGAATTAGCCGTTAATCCGCGTATTGCGCGTAACGAGCCCGGCCTCAATGTAAAAAAAAAAAGTAGAAATAAAAAAGGACGATCGGGAGTAGATAGAAATATTTCCTGAATTTCCGAAATCTCGGAAATTTCGAAATGGTGAAAAACCAAGATCCTTACAGATCCTTATAAATAATGCCGAGCTCGCTTCCCTTCGACCCAAACTTCGATAAACATGGCGTCCAAGTCCTCGAACTCGTCGACGACGAACGTTCGACAGGTTGTCGAACCGATTAAGTCGAACCCGTTAAGCCGGGGGTCCGAGAGAAGTGCTTCCGAATGGACCTTCTTCCGGTGCGGGGAAATTTATGCGGAATTTCTGTCTACGTAACTCGCGCCCACCCTCGACCGCGTCCCGAGTTTCCCCCTCGACCTTCCTTTTCGGTGGAAATGGATTCCCTATCGTCCCTGCGGGGATTACGACCAAGGAGGTGGGATTAAACGCGCGTGTAAACTCCCGGTCTAATTCCGTCGAAAAAATCAGGCGGCCTCGATAATTTCCACTCGCAATTTCGAACTCTCGGACGCCCGAGGCTACCGAGTTCACGGAGAGAGGACACTTTCCCAGGACCGAATCGAGTGGTACTCTGGTCCTCCGATCTTACCCATCATAAAGTCAGGACGGCCATGAAACCTCGATTACGGAATTAGTATTACGGCGTTGTTTTTTTCCCCCGAGCGCGGTCGCAATTTACGATTACGATCGGTCGCACGCGTGACGCCACTTGCACGAGCGAGGCGGAGAGTCGTTTCTGAAATTCATGCCGGAATGGGGTTACGATTTTACATCCCGCGGCGAGCATAAAATATGAAATAATAAAAAGGACGCCGTAGAGAGAGAGAGATCGAGATGCGAGTCGCAGATGGACCCGAAGAATTTTGTCCTTCTTTTCGCGGACAAAATTCGATTCCTGCCCCATCTCGACGTTGCATCGACATCTCCTTTTCCATTCCGCCTTCGTCACTCGAAGGCGGAAACGTCGGAGCTTTAATAAAGCGATAATCTCGATCCGGAAGCCCCTGTCGGGCAAGAAATGCCCGCCGATCGCAGCCGGTGCATTCGTGCGTCATTCGTCATTCACGGGACCATATGCGCCTCCCACGTGGTCCTCTCTCCCCCCAGGGAAAGAGGAAGCCGCCGAGCACGTGTGCTGCACTTAAGTGCACAAAGAATGCGCCTGTGCGTGCGTTCTCAAAGAGCAAGGCCGTTCCTCGGACCTTGGGAGAGAGAAGTCGGGCAAACCGCGACAAGACCGATGAGACCATTACCGAGCTTACGTCACGGTCACGGAACGCGTTTCTCATAATTTTCATACCTCGAGGTAAGATCGAGAGACTCCTTTAATCCGTTGTATGATCGATGTAGATTAACCCACGCGTAATACAAAAATTGTTATTAAATTTCAGTCGGTAAAGCGTTAGACGGCGAAGGGCAGGTGCAACGGGAGTTGCATCTTGCAGCGGCCTCGCCGTTAAATAATCGAGTTCTCGTCCACCGGCCGGAATAATTAACCAACAACTTAACGAATTGCCGGGGCGCAGGGGCACGACCCCGTGGCAAACGACGTCACTTCCGGCCCCGTGGATCCCTCAAATTTCTTCAATCAGCGGAAGAGTCGTCCTCCTCCGCTCGGAGATTTCATCGCTCCCCTTTGTGACCGAGTCGGCCCGGCAGTGCGCCTTTGACTGACCGAGGTGCAGGACATTGTCTAAGAGCGCCCGAAAAGGGGGAGGAGGAGGAGTGCCGGGAATTTCAGAGTGGCCCCGAAGAAAGGGGGAAATAAACTCGCGGTTCTTTCTCCGAGAAGGGAGGAAAGGTTGGAGAGAAGAGAGACGCGGCGACCGCTTGGCGTTTGAAGGCAAGAGAGAGGGAGGCCCCGGTTTCGGGAAATGGGTCGACTTTTCCGGAGTAGAATGGCTCGGGGAGTAAAAAATGAATCGATCAAATTCGACGACGAAAAATCCGCGGAGATTCCGGGGAAACGAAAGAAAAAAAGAAACCTCTCGACGCCGAGGATTTCGACTTCGAATCCGCGAATCCCGAGGGGCGACTTATCCCTTTTTCCAAGGCGCGCCGTCGGAAGCATAAATAAACGCCCGAGGAGCAAAAAGGAGGGCCGGACTCGCTATTGCCTCTTGACCGGCGTAATCCCTCGGGAGCCGCCAATTGTCCCGGCATTGTGTCGACATCGTGTCCCCTCGTAATCCCGGATGACAACCCCTGGACGAACGAGCGATATTATTTGCTCGCGGTCGAGTGACATCGGGAGGCGTTAAAATCGGAATGGACGAATCACGGATTTTCGAGGTGTTCACGGCGAATCGTTCCGTTTCGTCACCGTCGATCGTGTCGCTGACGATTTCTCGTTGCCAATTCGTGCAACGTTCTCCTCGTCCAAAAGTCATTGCTTAATCGACTGATATTTATTTTTCCTTAGTCAGGATTTTATTTTACACTCGACCAGGGACTTACAATGGGAACGCCCATGAATTTCATTCTTGAAAGCGCATCCATTCTCGATTGTAAACGTCACCGCGCGTGATTGGTTCGTCGAGAAAACACCTCCCGGAAAGAGTGGCAATACCGGCCGCAAACAAGCGGCAAATAGGAAAAATAGTCCGACGCGGATTTAATGAAATATAAACTGGAGCATTTGCGTAACGGCGCTCCGATTTATTTACAAGCCGGGGGAAAATACTTGGATTCGAGGGGTACCGGAAACACCAATTTTCATGCTGCGTGGAATAACAAATTGTGAGCCGTAAATGATTTTTTTCATCATTTAGAAAGAAGTAACTTGTAAACGATAGAGGCCGAAAGTTGGCATTACACGCATTGGGGACTGTACGTGCACCGCGTGAACTTGCACATTGTGCATCGGTACGTTCTCCCGTGCACGCGAGATATCTCGACGACGGGAGCTCCGAATCGATTTATCCGATTAAATAAATGTTGGAGTAACGACCTCGCGAGTGCGCGACGCGTCGCGCGAATTCGCGTAATTAACGACACGGAGCGACGACGACGCATCGAGCACTCGACGCCTCCTCGTCCTCGTTGTAGTCGTCATCGTCGTCCCGCCGCAAACGAGAAGCGTCTCTTCTCCGAGATTGTCACCCGACGCGTCGGATTCGCGGAAGGTCGAAATTAATTGCTGAGACCGGCATGGAAAAGCGTTCAAAGACTCCCGGGTAAATTACCGAGGAACAAATTACGGCCAACGAGGGAGCGCGACGAATTTCAAATTTCGGTAAAAACGAAAAAAATATCGCGTCGAAAACCTGCCTGAACAAAATTATCAAAATTTACTGTATGACATTTTTTTTTTTTTCTCGAGGTTTAGTAATGATGCAAAATTGCGAGTTCCGCGGAATTCCGGGAAATCGAGTGACCAAGAATTTATCTCTATCAGTGCTTATTAGGAAAATGGCAGAACTCGGTTCGAATCGGTGGACTCATGAAATGAGTCAAACCAGTCGAGGTAGTGGACACGATTTTTTTTTTTTTTATCGATACGCGCCAGAAGCGGAAATCTCGAGTGTGACTAATAATTCCTTATCGAGTCCCTCGAAGACCGACTTGGGTTCCTCGTTAACGTTCTCCATCCTCGCAAGGATATCCGGTCGCGTTTCTCCGCAGCGGAAAATTTACTTAAATCGTAGTTTTTTTTTAACTCCATTCAAATCATCGATTTACCAAATGGCGTCTCGAGCTTTCTCCGCGCCATCGGTATTAAATTTGAAAAGAGCATAATCGGTCGAACTTAAACGACTAGATATTATCTCGACCGTCAACGGGTCACTGTTTTCTTTCGCTCCGATTTTTCCCATCTCCCGGTTACGCGCCATCCCTTGCACCGTCTCAATGCGTTTCCGCACGGTCACCGCATCCAGTCGGAACGGACCGGGGGCTTTTCTTCCCGTCCGCAGACCCCTCGAAAAGTTTTAAACAACCCCGCACCGACCGACAGGGATCCTCTTTCTTTCTTTCTCTCTCTCTCTCTCTTTCTCTCGTATCTCCGAAGTCCGTGTCACCCGACGCCGAGGCCGGAGTCCCGACCTCGTGTAACCCGGACGGGTCGGCAGGTAACCGCCGAAGGTGGAATCTCGGAGGTATAGTTCGATCCTAAATCCGTGACGAATCTCGAGGGTACAGGATGATTCAAAATCCTTGACGAATCCGCAACGTGACTAATCCCGGCCTTCTCGAAACCCATTTACCTCCTTCTTTAACGCGCGTCTAAAAGGTGCCGCACCAGTTTCTCAATAATTCAATTGATACCGATTTAAGCCGGAGTAAAAAAAAATCGGGTAACCGAAAAATTAATACATGATCGAGCTCTGTCGAAAATAATTATTTTAACCGCAGCTTTCAAATACGCACGGTACGAGGCGATTTATTAATTTGAGGAATAAGTTTTAATTACGTTAAGTTACGTTAAAAATCTCTGGAACATATTCCTCGACCTAATATCACGGTACAGCTCGGAAGATACGAGAGAAAGCGCAGGGGGAAGAATCGGAGCGAAACTCGCGAGAATAATCCTACTTTCTTCTCACGTTGAATCCTCGGTCGTTAGTGCACCAACTTCGAATCGACTAACTCTTCGTGATAAATAAATAATCAACACGGTAACGTCTGGTCACCCGGTACACGAGGGGGTCGACCGAGCATTCCTGAGGCTCGCGAGACGCAAAGAGTAAACAAAGAGGACACTTACATCCGTAAAAGGACCTCGTCTGGCCGTTTCTCGTCGAAGCGCGTCCTCCTGCGCCAAGAAATCCGGCGAGGCACCCTCGTGGCACTCACTCGTAGCACGTGGAATCGCGCGGCTCGCACGGCACTGACACTGCTTCTCTCCTTCACTCTTGCCACCGGTCGCTCTAGCTGTCCTCGTCGCTCGCAGGCGTGCGCCGCCCAGGGAAAACCGAAGCCGACCGGCGGACGATACTCCGCTCTTTCTCGCACTCTCGGGGGACCGCTATCGCGGTCCTCGTCGCACCCACGGTCGAGGAAAGAGAGCCGCTCGACGGTTGCCGATCCCGAGCCCGTGCTCTCTCTCTCTTTTGCGTTTACCGGTACCCCCTATCGCTGTCTCTGTCGCGCAGGAGTCCCGCCGACTCCGTCATCTCGCGTCTGTCCCTCTCTCCGTCCTCCTCGTACTTAACCGCGAATGATGCGGGCTATCGCCCTCTCCGTCGCGCCCCCGGCACTCGCGTCGCGCCCTCTCGCGTTCGTCCAATTCAACGATCGCGATCGATTCGAAATGGCCACTGGGTCGACCGTTGTTCTTCCTCGTACTCCGGTGCTCGCCACCTTGAGAAACTTCGGAAACTTCGAGTCGAGTCAAGGACGAGAGGCCGACCAGCCAGCGTCGAGCATGGCTGCGCGCGCGGTCGACTCGAGAGAGGCCCACGGGACTGGGACCGGGATCAAAACCGACGCAGCGAACGGCCCAACCGAGACTGGAGCGCCGCGCGGTGCCTGCTTCGCCATACTGAGCGCGCCGCGGAGACTGCGGGCTCCCGCGCGCGACCGCCGCGCCGCCCACGGCCGACCCCCGTAACTGCCGCGGGCACGCGCCGCTCTGGAAAGACGCCACCGAGATGAGGTTACCGTTCTTGCGATTTTTTCCTTAACTACTTTGGCTGCGGAGCTGTGCGTTGTTACATCATCCAAAAGTTCTCCTACTCCGACATGCAGCATCATCCCACCATCTACCAAGGAATGGAGAATCCTCGAATCTTCGAAACAGGTACGATTCGATTAAAGGTTTCTTCGGTTCAATTCTTTTTTCCATACGGGGTATATTGTAAAAACGGAGAATAAAGAATCAAGCGCACCGAATTATACGGACGGAGAGCGAGGTTAAGTTCGTATCCTACGCGTACCCCGAAACATGACGCAATAAATTCGTACCTCGAGGTTCGAATTTACGAGACGACGTTGCGATCGGGCCATTTTCCCTTTGAGAAATGTAACCGCGATTCGAGTCCCTTTCTCGATGGCGGATGCACCGTCCCGCACAAGTGGGATTCCGTAAAAGAGAATTGGCACGCTCTATCCGAGGGGGTATCTCCTCCGGTGCACGTTCTGTTTATTTTCGAGGTTTCCATCGAAGCCTCCGGTCCGTTCGGGCGAATTCCCTCTGTCTTGCCGAAGTCCTTTCATCTCCCTTCCGTGGCGCTTCGCCGGGTTGCCTTTCATCTCGATCGGTTTTACGATCGGTTTTTGCGGAGAGGTCGCGAGGTAAAGACATCCAGGGCCCGAGGAGACCGCGGCGGATCCGCGCCGTTTTGCATGGTCCGTGTTTCCGCATCTTAGTCGCAGCTGCGACCCGGGAGGACAAGGCCGCGTCATAAACTCCCTCGTCATTGCCGGAATACTTCCGCTTCCGTTTCCGCCCTGTTTACGCTTTATATTACGGCGGATCGCGGAAACTCCGCGTCCTGAACCTGCGGCGAAGGGGTTGAACAGGGTGGCGCGGATTTCTGGGGTTGGGGGAATTTTCAGGGAAACCGCCGAATTCCGCATGCCGGATTCGCGCTTTGTGCGGAACAACGAAGCTACGCGACGGTTTTTGGGAGAGGGAATCCGGATGCGGCAATTGCCACGCGGAGCGCGAACTTTTGCATCGATGACAATGCCAATTAAGACGCGGTCGCGATTCCGCGGTTTCGTTTTTTTTTTTTTTGTTTAACGTATCTGGGTCGTGAAGGGGCAAGGGCACGTCGTAAACCCTTGTTCCTGGGAACCTTCCGTTTTCCGTCCTGTTTACGCTCTTCCGGCCGTTTCCCTTTCCCAGATGAGATTTCATTGCGGCTTAGTGGCCCGATTCCGCAAATCCCCCTTATTCGCGGTCCTGGCGGTTCCTTTTCTCTTTGAGCTCTCGTTACTCCTTCCTTCTTACGTCGGCGAGGACTCTCGACTTTAGGCACTCACCTGGGCCACCCAGGAATGAAATTTAAGAAAATCGTCCGATCCGTCGAAGAAACGAGGACGGACCTACTCGGGGTCCAGGCACGATAAGTCGTGCCTGTCGTACGTTATTGCTTGGTATTGTTCGCCAATTGCGCCGTCCATTCGAATTAGTACTTGCGAGCCAAGCTACTAATGAAAGGCATCCGCTCTAATCTTATTACGCGGGCTTGAACGGCCACCGAGCTAATGCGAAGTCCCGAAAATATCGTGGCAATTATCCCGATATCCTGGGCATCGTAATTAAATTTCCAATTAGCCGATAAATCCTAGAAAGTGGCGAAACTTCGTCGATATTTTTGCGGAGCCATCGACAGATTACGGGAGGTTACAGGAACGAAATTCATTATTTCGGACAATAGATCAGCTGATGCTGAAATCGTGGCACGGTAATTTCGCGTGGTGTGAAAACGTCAAATTAAGGGAGCTTTGAACAAAGTTAGCAATAAAAAGTGCTCCGGATAATCACGTTGAGCCGAATAAAACGCGCTCGGCTCGGCCGTGTATCATCGAAACGTCATCGACGCATATTTTCGAGGTATCGTTTGGGTTATTCGATACTCGGCCATTCGGCGTCGGCATTTGGCCATCGAATCGCTGCGGAAAAATGGAATCAAAATTATCCTCCGGACTATGGGATTTTTTCGTCGATCGGGACAAATCGAATGCGTTAGCCTTTTACAAGGGAAATTGCGTCCCTTCGGTCACTCCGCGATCCGGTACATCGATCGGCTTACATGGTTCGCCAGAGGACTTTATGAAACTTCCATGATTTTCGAAAGCAGTTTAGCAAATTCAGTTTTCACGCGCGGACGAGCTAGACGTTCTCTGCTAGGAACTTTTTGCACCTGTGGCACCAAAAATTTTGTCACGGGGCTTTGGCGATCCCCTGCAGAGCCTCCAGGTGATAATTCCAAAAGTTTCGGCACCCCCAGCTCAGAGGAGTTTCAATAAACGAGTTTCCTCGAAAGGCACTTTCGCGTAGCCTTAAATCGTCGCGGAGGAAATACAATTTGTTAAAATTCGCGAAGCTACACCGTCCATTCGGAGCACTCGGTAGTTCAATTTGCATAATGGTCGCAAAATGGCAGCTTCGCGACGCACATCGTTTGAAACGTCCGATTAGCTCATTTCCCAGGGCGACGCCGGAGTCCAGGGCCGGCAGCCAGCGAAATTCTTCCACCCTTTCCACCTTGAGGGACGATTGCGATAATAATGCCGTTTATTAGGAGCAATTGAGTCGAGTTAGGTTTTATTCACGGCGACCGTCCTCGAGAGGGGTCTGGACGTCCAGAAACCCTCCTCGGTCTGCAGGGATTGGACCGAACAAAGTGGTGGAGACCGCCGACAGAGTCCGAGAAGCCGTGTTTCGACTCGAGTCCAGAATGCCGCGAGTTTGCCACTTCCGTCCATGGAAGGGTGTTGTCCGGCTCGGACAATGCACCCTATGACAATAAGGCACCGGTGGGAACGAGCTAGACCGAAAATCAAGTCGTTCCATCTACCTACACCGAGCTCCTCCGCTCGCCTCGCCCTTCCGCCGGATATCGAATTCAAGTTCGTCCCCCCAAACTTTCATCCCGGTCCAAATTCGCCCTCCACTTCCCGGGATCGAAAATTCCACCGGGGAGGCAAAATGACCGAAGGGAAAAATGATGGGCCAATTTCGGGCCAACCGCGGGAATTCTTCGAACGCCTTCGAGATCGCGCGAGATACCTCGAGTCGGTCAGAATTTTCAGAATTTCATTAATCGAAGCTGAATTTATCTACGTAATATTTTAATCGTTTTCAAATTATTAATGGTTTTCTCGGTGCACGCCTTCGAATAATTTATCACGTCGGGAGGTTTCGCTTGTTTCGACACCGTCGCTGCTAAGATGGATAGGACGCCTCCTGTCGTTTAATGGGAGATAACGCGATATGGTCCTGTATTAAACCTCACAATGCACATTATCCAGACTGTGACGCAGCGGATTCTTTTCTTGTTACAGTGTCATCGTCAGCGGCTCGTCGTCGCCATTTATGGCGTCCAAAATGACGGACTCAGCCGAAAATCCGACAGCGACGAACCTGCCCCTCGATGCGATTAAGTGACGTCCAGTGCAGAAATTCGGTGAGTTTTTTACCCCGAGGATTTCGAAATACGTTCTTTTCTCCCACGACCCTGAAAATATTTTTATTATGTGTGAAAGTCAAGGCTATGACTGATCGAAAAGTTCGAGAACTGACACGAAAATTGGAGCGATTCCGCGGGCGACGCGTCTCGCTACAATTCCCCCCTTTCTTTCTCCCTCGCTTTCTTCCCTCGGATGCAGATTGGCGGATTCGCGGAATTACGCGAGAGAATGAATTCAATCCGAATTCCCGTTGCGCCCTTTTTCCGACAGCTTGCAAATTACGGCGAGTTACGTCACGGATGGCGGAACAATTGCACCGTAACGGAGTCAGAAAGAATCGAGGCTGGCCCCTGTGTTTCGCATCGCGGCTCGCGCCGGAAATGAAAATCCAATTTAGGGGACGAGCCTCGTCGAGAGCTATCCAAAACTCCCAGAAATTGATGGGATCCTCGAAAGTAAACGCTGGTAAATTAATGCCCCGGGTAGACGAGCCTTTCTTATGGTTCCTCCCGGAAAGGGGATGTTCCTCCTCAAAGGAATACGTTTAAAGTCCGGTATGGTAAAAAGGATAACGCATTACGACTTTTGGTGGATTGTTTTACGTATAACGGCAACTGCGGGAGGAAATCTCTAAGCTCTACTCGAAATCAGGAAATTTCGTTGAAAGCCTCGAACGTCGCTTTTCAATTTCGGAAGTGCGGGACAAATGTGAAACTTGTAAAGTCCGAAATCCATGCCGAAGAACTCTTTACCCAGCAGGGGATCTTACTTATTCTCTTTTCCCGGATCGAGTAACTTTCGACGGCAAAAGCCAAGTTGTACCAACCGAAGTCCGTACTTCGACTTCGCAACCCCTGGTGACACCTCGGGAATCGAATCATCCTCTAAAGCCCGACTTCGCGACTCGATCGAATTGACTTTGATCCGGATCCATTAATTACGGATTCAAGAAAATACGGTCCCCTCGAATTCCCTTCGATCTCTTCTTTCGTAGGACACGTATTAGTTTTACCTTCGCTTTCAAGCCAGACGCATAGATTCCGGTTTGTGACCATTTTTTTATTACGGTGCAAGAGTTACATTCTGACATACCCTCGCGTTAAAAATTTTGGCATTCGTCGGAACTTTTATAAAATTGAAAGTTGCACCGCGGCAACTTTAGCGATCTTTACTTCGACTAACTTCCCGGTGCTCAATTAGGACTATGTGGTTCACTTTCAAGGAGGAACTTTTAATGGCCATTTATGTATGCATACTAGTACGATATACAATTACTTCCGTTGAATATTTATGCGAATAGGAGCGGTGTACCGTAAATGCATGCTCATCGTTTTACCTCCACCTACGAGTTACTCAGGATTTTTCGCCTTTAAAAATTAATCCATGATTTTATAAACATTTCGTATATTCCCAACATTCCTATAAATTATACCAAGAAAAGCAATTTTAAAGCTCATCGTTTCATCTCCGCGTCCTACCTCCTCAGGATTTTCCACTTTCAAAAAATGATCCATTATTTTATCAACATTCCGCATATTCTCGGGACTCCCAGCAATTATATTAAAAGGAAAGCAATCTCAAAGCGTCTCTCCCAATCTCCAAGTTCTCCAGTGCGCGCTTTAAACGCGGTTCAAGAATACTAAATTAAAAGGAAAATTATTGACACGCCCCGAGCAATAATGGCATTTCCAGGAGGAGTGCAACTCCCCTGAAGCTTTGGCTAATTGAACAATTGCGGAGGAATTTCATGTACTCCTTTGCAGTCGAGATAAATACTCGACTCTGACAGGCCCGAACTTTGAAACGAGTACCACCGTCATATTTAATTATTTAACGAAGGCAAATACGAGCTCTCGATCTTTCCACCGAAGCGGATCGGCGGCAGGTCAAGTAGATCTGGAAGAGACAAAATTGATAGCCAGAAATGGGTGACATTAAAGAGAGAGATTGAATTAAAAGGCCGGCGTCCATAAAATGCGCCTTCTTGTGATCTATTCGTTCCAAGGAGCGATATGAGACTCGGAGCGCCTTATTGGAAGCCCTCCGTGCTTCTGATGGATACTTTAAGGTGCTTTCAATCCATGGGGTCCCAGATTTAATTCAAATTTTCTTTATTAAACCGAGCACGCCGGTGGCGTTCGACCTCGGAATTTTTCATCGATTTTATATCTCGCTGTTGAAAGCATTCGTCAAATTTTTTAAACTGCTCCTATCGCGCGATGTATGATTTAAAGGGCGAATTTTTAATATTAATTAATACAATTTTGCAAATAATACGCATCCGGGGTGCATTGTCGTGCTCGCAAAGATCGATGGCGCGCAGCAAATTGCCGGGGGAAAAGTTATTGCATTTTATCGAATGCGAGGGCTGTATCGCGAATTAGTTATCGCCATGATACGATCTCCTCTGATATCGGTTATCTCCGCGAAATTTAGCAGTCTTATCAGCAGCCGTGAATTTGTTTGCGTGGTTTTAATTAGATGCATGATTCACGGGACTCTTTTATTCGGGCCTGCATTCATTTATACTCATCGAGAATCATAGAGCTCCAAAGGAAAAGTTGAGACAACGTTTACTCCTGAAAGTCGTCCTGTTGGAAATTCAGTTTTCCTTAAGGACCTTAGCAAAAGTACCGCGATGTTCCAGGGACGAGGAAGAACGATTTCAGTCCTGTAATTACAATAAAGAGAAGCAAAACGCATTCAACGAATGGCCGATATTCCTCTGCCATTGTTAAAAGTATTTAAATAAAAACTCCGGGAAAGTGCAGCGTCGCGGGAACCTCAGTCCGTAAGACCAGGGTCTGCATCCGGGGTTAATTTCGGGTCCATGGGAGAACCTTAGCTCGGTTTCGGGGGAGCGGCATTTCTCCTTCCGTTTAATGGCGAAGAGCGGGTAATCGGGTCTGTCCCGGCGGCGTTGGGAGAATAAATAGCAAAGTGTCCCGTAATGAAAGGTCCGCGGCGAGGACGGTGGGTGCAATTTCTCAGGCCTGTCTCATTGCCGGCGACAGGAGAGAGGACGACGTGCGAGGAAACGCGAAACGTCACCGGGGAGTATCGCGACCCGGAGAGTCTCCCGATTATTTTCCGTGGAAAAGCCTCGGCCCGGAGAGACCCAATAAGACCTCCCTCCTCAGGAAAATATGGCGTAATTGAGCCGAGATTGAAAGACCCGTAAGCCCGGTAACTCCCTCGAGAGCGGACACGTACGTCCTGGTCGAATTACCTCCGCGGTCCCTGCTGATTCGGTTAGGATGATTTAACGACGTTAATACGACACTCGCCGGATTGGCCGCGATTCGCCCTGTAGACCGGCCAACTTTCTCGATCGGGAAATTGGACGGAAACGGATTACCATGCGAGGGGCGCACTCGCCGGTTTATGGCGAAAGTGAGATGGTCCGAGCGGACGCCATTCTGCATGCTTAATTGCGTTTGCGAAGGGGTTGCGCTTGGTTTTAGAGTCGCGATTAAGTTTGGCGGACGAATCGTTCCTCTGCGACGATTGTCCCGCTTTTCCCTCCCGGCAGAGGGAAACGAACCGATATCTCGCGACGACGATGCGAGGGAAGTTAATCGATGCAAGGTAATTGTTCTGCAAAGGGGTAAAAGGGACGCGGTGCATTGTGCTCGCGAAAGTGCAAGATCGAAATCAATTTTCCTCGGCATCCGATGTAGCGACGCGCTCGGATGTTATTCGTAATTGGAATCAGTTTTCTTAATTTTCGGGAGAATAGGTTCTTCGCGTGATTAATAACGCGGGCGTACCCGAAGGCTGCCCTCGCAAGCGCTTTATTTTTCTGCGAAAACTACGGCAACTCCAGCTAATTTCCTTGCGTCGGGGTAATAAGCTTTCGGTAAATGAACTTTAATAAACTTGTCGCAATCTCGTGGTTCTCTCATTTTGTACATTATCTCGACACTTGAACGGTTAATCCTTAACATGGTAACCAGTTTACGTAAAATAGGCGGTACTTCCTCTTCCCTGTTGAGCCCTCTCCTGGTGCTTAACTTCGCTCAGGGGAGAATACTTTGAACGACGGAATCTCAAGATTTATAATTATTACCCGAAATGCGTTCCCAAATGCAAAGAACGGCAAAGCTGTGTTTAGACAGAGCGTACGACTGATCATCAAATATTTCTTTGCTTGGATGAATCTCTTTTTCTCAGGGGAGGGTTCGCGTCTCGGGTATTTCGTAGCTCTTCTGCCCATCTCAGGGTTCGAGTCTTAAGGGAGGATTTTAGAGCCGAACGATGTGAGAGTAGGGTGGTTCAAGCTCCTCGCGACCTTCCGTCGTTTTAATCAAAATGGGCGCAAAGGCGCGCCTAACGAAGTCTTTTGCCGTTAAGCCCGGGCAAAGGGAGAGGATGCCTGACATTTCTGGCAAGGCCGAGGAGCTTCCTCCTCTTTTTCGCCCTTTCGCTCCTCCAGGGGGGCACCGTTGCACCGGGGCATCTAAGTTATTACTCCTTCTCTGTGTTTTCATGTCTCCACGAGCCGGGTATTTGCAGCGCCGTTTGATTACACCGCACAGCCGGCGGGCCCGATGTTTAATTTCTTTGTCCTCGTCGTGTACGCGATGTTCCCCATGAATGGCAGCATAAGGAACGACAAAGGCCCGTGAACGCGTGGGCGTGCACACGCACGGCCATGTCGCGTTGGTTAGGCTTTGTCGGGCTGCCCGTTAGTTTTTTTCAGTTTTACAATGCCCGTTGCACCTCGCCCCCCTAGCCCAAGGCTCTTTATATCGCCGTTGAAACCAACAACCGCGTTCTACCCCAACGGTCGATCCGAAGTTTGAGCCGATTCGACCTAAGAAAGGGTTGGATGGTAATGAGGAAAATCGGGATTAAGTCCAAGTTGGCTTCGACGGTCTCCACGTTTTGTAAAAATGCAAATTGAGCACATCACGTTGGAGTACCTTCTACCTTTTAAGATTTATCGTTCTCCCTTGTAGTTCACCTCGCGTTGTGCCACTGTGTACACCAGGGCTAAAATCGACAACGGGGTTCTCTCGTGTCGTTGAACTTAGAGCTTAGTTGGGGCAAGTCCGGCTTTCCTGAATAAGTCAATCCTATTTCGGGTCTCGTAATTGCCTGGGCGATGCACTACAATAACCGGCTAACCCAGATTTCAGTTATTCCGAGAAAATCAAAAGTAAAGTCAAACAAGGAGTCGAATTCGTTGGCCAGCGCGTGGCGGTGCTAACCTAGTGACCTGCCCCGTTGAAAAGCAATTGGCGAAGGAATATTTGAGTTTCGACAAATACCGTGTCTTTTCAATGAACCCGACAATGAAGTCCCTCGTTCGCGGCATAGTTTTATTAAGGACGACCATGGCGTAAGGCTTGCTGATAACCTGACCCCTTTTGGACAAGCATCGTTAATTATTTTTCAACGAAACATCCGAAAGTAGAACTCGCGAATCGTCGTCCCGGTCGACGCGACTCCACTATGGGATTCGTGGAGACTTTATGAAGCAATTTGAATTTTGATTCGCCACTCCGGGGTGGAAGGACCTCCGTAAATAGGTCTCGGCACCATTAGCATATATTTATATCGGGGTATGTTCTTTATTGCTGGTTGCTTCAGCGACGCGGAGAAGGTCCTCTGCTTCCCCTGGGACCTCTACCTCGACTGCTTTGATGACTATCCAGCGTGGAAGTAACGCGAATAAAACCGAGTAAAAAACATGACACGCAGTTCATACCTACGTGTTCACGGAAGCGCCGGGGTGCCACTCCGGGAGGTTTTCAGTTTTCAGTTTTCAGATTTCGTTTTCACTCCGCGGCGGAAGCCCTCCTGCGAAACGTGCGAGTTGCCGTGACTTCTGCGCGCGCAGACGGGGACAAAGAATTAACTCGAAAAGTATATTCAGCCTTCGGTCTTGAAAAGTAAAGACACGCTCGTCGGAAGTAAAGACCCCTGTCAGTTGCGGGTGAAAAGGCACCGGCAAAGAGTCCTCGTCGTTGGTACTTTTTTCATGAAATAACGGGGGCCTTTCAGTCGGAGGGAAGCTCGGCGAGCAAAGCAGTTCCGACTGACGCTTTGCTCCGGAAGAAATCTACAAACGGACTCTTTCGACGTTCGACAATAACGACTGACGCCGGTTAATGAGAACACGCGCGTCCAGAAACGTCACCTTTCGTTTTGGGGCAACTAACGAATTACGCGACTGTCGGGAAGGGTCCAATCCGCAACCCCTAACTTTGTCATTTCTCTATGAATTTTAATTCCAGGGGGAAATGAATTCGCGGGATGATTCGTCTTTCGCGACTTTTGAGGCTACAAGTTAGTTGCAACGGGTCGATGGTCTGAAAACAATTGAAAACCGCGTTATCCTGATGATTATAATTTCGAGGCTTGGTCGAGGCGTTTCCGTTGTTGCCTATCGTTTCGAGTGTTACGAAGCGCCATTGTTACCGGAGTTTGTAACTGGTGTCCCGACCAGAAGTAACCTATCCGGGGCTTTTCAATATGAGAAGTTGGCAACTTCGGTCTAACTGGAACACCGCAAAAGTTTCATTGGCTGTTTTCAGTAACTGAATCTCTTGGGATTGCGGCAACTTCTGCATCTCCCCTTTCGCCCGCTCGGGCGTATAGATATTTCTTTCCGCGATCCCGGATTTACATTCGTCGGAGTAAACGCGGCTTCGTTTCGTCTGACAATTAGAGCATCGTGCAGAATGGGATGCCCTCCTTTTCGACTACTTCGGTGCGCAACTTTAAGGAATCCTCGATACAGTAAATATTAATTTCTAACTTAAATTCACCAGAAGCTCTCGCCTCGATCTCGATTCCGGAGCCTGCGGCGAAACTGGAGCAGAGTTTTATTTACGCAGGAGGCATTAATAAAACCGTCTTAAAAGTTAACGATTCGTAGACGATCGTAAATTTTACTACCCCTTAACTTCGACCGATCATCCCATCGACTGCAATTCTCACGTCCTGCTTTACGTTAAAAATATCTCCATTTTCCACAATGGAATACCGTTAAAAATTAACAAAGTTCGTAATTATCGAACCTCTAAAGTTTCAATTAATAAGACGATTGAAAGTTCGAAGTACTTAGATTTCATGGAAGTTTCTAATCGGCTTTCCAGTGCCTTACGGGACCATTAATTGCAACGAGATACATTAACGGACACGCCGCGTTAATTTTCAAAGAGGGTGATGAACTTCCCAACTACATGCACGTTTACCTAAGAGTACTTTACTTCTTCATTCGTGTACAATTGTATTCACCCTCCCAAAACTCTGCGTATAAATAGTTACATCAGCGTAATAGATTTTTCCTTCGCGTGTTTTACGGTAGCGCCCATAGCGGTGTGTTATTTAATTTTACGGTTAGTGCCTGCTGGTGATTAAGACAAAATCATTGTTATAGCATTGTAATCGGCAACTTTTGCGGTTTCTTCCTCCCAAGTTCCGCCTTTCCCCTCGTCTATTTTTTCATTCTCGCGTTCAGGTGTTTTTTCTAACCGGGATCCTCCTCTCGCATTCTATAATTCCTTTCGTACAAAATGCCAAATATCTACAGGCTGTTGGTAATCCCGAATTCTGTCAATGCTGCCTCGATGTGACCGTCAAGGGGTGCGCTCTTGTCAACTTCGTCGTGTTGGTACCCATTTAGGAAGTAACACGTGCCCTCCTCGTCAAGTGGCATTCCTTTGGGAAGATTGTCCTTGGTCCTCGTCTCCAATAGGAATCCTGGTTTCTGGATCAGCCTCCTGGAACCGGGAAGTATCGTTTATCTTGACAAGAAATAAAAAAAAAAAATGTCTAAGACCCTTCTCAGTTCGAAGCACTCATGGCTCCAGGATGCATCTCTTTCTGATTAAACAATTATCCCACCCCATTGAATGGCAGCGATTTTATGCAATTTTCTGCATAAAATCTACATACCGTTGCGTGGTCGGACTGACATTGATCTTCAATGGCTCGCTCGTTGACTCGAACTTGTTCGCAAGTGTCACATTGTGTCCGAATAGACAATACCTCGGCATCTTCTTGCCCACCACCCCCGCCAATACCATTCCGGTGTGAATGCCAATGCGCATCTAGAAAACGCAGATAAAAGTTACATACTTTTTCGAATTTTTATCAGAGGGTGAGAAATACTTTCGTCGTCGTAGGCGTAATTTCTTTCTGCCAAAACGGCAACTACAGCTGCACGCTCTACTTGTCGAATCTCGGTAGCGGCGCCCAGGAAGAGTTAATATTAGCTTCCGGTTAACGCCTTATTACCGTCTCCTTCCTTCGAGCCCGCAAAGCGCTATCGCAAAGTCGAGGAAAGGGGTCGGCAAAGTCCGACTTCTTTAATTAACATCGGTCTGTAAAACCGCGAGATCTCGACTTTTAATTGGACGACACCGAGCTCTAAAAGGACTCGAATGTTTCGCTCGGGGCGAATTGAAATGTTCTTTGCCAGGCTCGTCTCACGCAGTTCTTTCATGGCGATCAAGACTCGTTTATAGCGGGCAAATAATACCAGGAGGAGGTTATGCGGATCCTCAATAAACGTAATAAGCAACGAATTTGCGCTCCGTTGCTCGCAAATTTTTCGTTTCCCAGTCATACCCGCGACAGGAAGAGTCCTTGACGAAGAAAGTAAGACTTCTCGATTCAAACTTATCGATAAACGACCAGCAATAAATACTGACCCTTATCGGTTTTCCGTCGTGCGTTAAATGCTGGGAACACGTTTGTATCATTTTGAGAGCCATCCACGCGATTTGTTGTGCGTGAGTTTCCGTGTTCCTGTGGAGTCCACATGCCACACAATACGCATCGCCGATTGTTTCCACCTGAAAATTGAAAGATAAATAGCACTTCCTATTTCATGTTTTTGTCGTAAAATTATAAATACGGAGGCGAAGTATTACCATGAATCGGATCCGATTTGACGGCAGCTCGCGTAACGATACCGGTTATAAAATATCTAACTTTTTGGACCATCGGTCGTGAAGTCAATTTTTTTTTTTTTTTCAACTGGATAAGTACCCGACCACTAGCAATATGAAGCTCGAAAGTCCGATATTCATAAGACGAAGCCGCTTCCAATATCCCATCATCGAAACGAACCATTCGAGGGTTTATTGAGTCTCAACAATAGCAGGGTCGGTCAAGTGCACCCAATTGAAATGATCGATCCCGAATATTGGTGTACAGCCATATATTCCCCGGGTTTAAGTACCCATTTTGACAAGTTTACACAGCATACGACGTTGCACGTAGGGTTTACTTTATTTTATACGGAAAAGTAGATGACCCGACGAAGATCCTTTTTAGATAGATGGCTACTCTCACGCGTAATAAATATAATTTCATTCATCTGCCTCCGTGGAGGATAAATTTATGTTTTATAAAGTTTTGAAGCGATTTCGAAAATTATGAAAATTAATTAACATGGATATAAAACGACTGATTACGCCCTCGGGGAGCATCGTTAACGTACGGTCGCGGAATGACAACAGGATATGGAATGCCCTCGGAAAATTAACGAAGCATGGTTTTATGAGCAATAAACAGTTACTACCCTGCGGTATATCTGGCGAGACAGACGATAACGTTATCGCGGGTACCACTGCTCGTATATAAATCATTTCGCCCAGGTTCTACATATAAATTTTCCGCACTCTGCGTCGAGCACTCCTAACGAAATGACACACTTGACGCTAACTGGAAATTTTCATAGCGAAACAGGCCCTGACTATGACGGGGATGACATTCTTCCGTATAAACCCAAGTGCTGGAAAATGGCCCCCTTCGCGTGAATAATTCTCTACAATTTGCTGCTCGCTTCATAAACGTTGTGCATGTAGGCTGACTACTCGTGGGTTTTGTGGCAGAGCGTTGAATCGTTTTAAAAGAACAACGGATGAAGCGCATTAATAAAATCTCGGCCGAACGAGTCCGCGATGTCTCATAAACTTCGGATAAAAACGTAAAAGGGAAATGACGAATATTTCCAGCGTTTACAATTTTTCCAACCCAGAGTAAAGCGTGACGATTGCAGTTTACGACGCCATTTCTGTGTCGATTAACAGTGACTTCTTTGAAATTCCGCCGTGGTGTTTAATAGCTGCCGTATACCAAATCGGCGAACGATTCGCGTTACTTGACAGTGCCAAGTGACTTTTAATGAGGACCTTGTAAACGTCGAGCTGGCCGCAGTAGATGTCGAATCTTTCGTATAGATTTTGCAGCATGTTGATGACCATCATCGGGGTGGCCGTGGAACATATTGCGGTGAAACCGACGATGTCGCTGAAAAGCATGGTGACGTCTGGATAAGTCTTTGCTTCGATCGTTTCACCTGAAAAATTAGGAAAATTTAGTACGGCTAAAAAATAAACATGCAAGAAAAATGCATCGTAAGGTTCCTCTGTATCGATTTTCGTTTTCATGAGTTACCAGAGATTTATTTTAAATCAGCTCTCTCCTCACCAAGCCAAAGTCGTTTCGCGATGTCCGGTGGGAAGATCAGATGCAGCAAACTGACGTTTTTCGCCCTCTCCGCGTCCACCGCGCGATTTGCTTCCTCGATCGAGCTTTTCAATTTGTCCATTCGTCGCCTCAGGCCATCCTAAAAGACAAAGAAATCCATTACCGGCGAGTCCCGCCTTAAATTAAATATCGCTCAAAGGCGAAGCGATCGGCAGTTGGAAGGAAATTATCGTTTTATCGTCGTGAACGGACATTATTGGGTTTCTAGTTTCTGGCGGTAAAAAATTTTTTTTTTTAATTTCATCTAGGATCTAGATTTAATTTTTTGTTTAGCAGGGATATGGGGTAAGAAATAGGGTGCAAGACCGGGGACAAGAGAAACGCTCGCGAGAAGTAAGGTCGAACGTTTGTCGAATCATTACCCCTTCTAGGGGGCACCACTCGACGTTTCACGTCCCTTTAACTCGCGTCGGCGGAATCGACGGTAAAACAGAGAGCTCCTTCGTCGGGACGCATCGCGATGCCCCGCGGGCTGAATTTATCAATGCCAGCATCTCGGTTTTATCTTCTAAGCAGAAGAAGCGGAAGAACGTGGAACTTTATGATCCGGAACTGATTGGCGCTTCGATCTCCCCCGGAGACGCCGGATCCCGGTCTCTATGCAAAAAACACATAAAAGTCATCATGACCCAGATCTCCTACTCGCCGCGATCGTAAGACGAGGACAGTGGTGGACCGAAAACTCATCTCGTCGGATCTTTTCCTTGTTTTTTCCAAGCAACGACTCGCCAGGACCCCCCGCGACCTAGAACTCATCCGCGTTTCGACTTTTCTCCCCATCTTCGCCTCTCGCCTTTCGAACAGAAAACGTATATCTATGGCGATACGACCTCGACTCGATGCCGTGACCACAATTTCGCTGGCATGGCTGAATGTCAAAACTAACTTCTCGAATAGGGTAGAGAAACGGAGGTAATGGACTCCGATCGATTCGGTCGACCAAGGATTCGTGTCGATGCGGAAATGGGTGCTGATGGAAGCTCTAATGACGCGACAGAAGTTTCGCTTCCGACGAGAGACGTCCCTCTAAAGCAGGTGCCCTGAGTACATGGAGAGCTTTTCACGAGCCCCGAGAAAGTGCACACACTTTGAGGGAAAGTGTTATTTCAGGTGTTGCGCTCGGCCGGCGGAAAAGTACTCGGCGCGCGATTATGACGGCTACGGCATCATAAAAGCCCCCATTGGCTTCTTTACGTTAGTGGAGATTCAGTTTTAATAAAGTCTCGGCGAAGGACCACATCAAAGGACAATTTCCTCCGCAGAAAGGTTGATTGCCATTGAACAAAGGACCGTACCTAAATTAATGGATTAATTATACCAATGACATGAAATTGTCGAAATTCTCACCTGAGCTCTGGCCTGCTCCCCGACCAGAATCACGTCTCTGGTAGCGTCGTGCAACGGAATATCGGAGATGAAGAGTCCACGACTATTCAACCCTTCCAGCCCATTGAGGAACGGCGAACTCACGAAGAGAATCGAATCGGATTCCGGACAATGGACCATCTGACCCTTTAGCTCCAAACCCTTTGAAAAGAAAAGCAAAGTCAGAAGCCGCCGAACCAAAGGGCGCCGTTGTTTTTCAAATTAATGGAAAATAGCCCAAAAAAGCCTGGAAAGCGATCGGAAAACCTCGCACCTCCGCGGAAAAGCTCTCCGTGTCGGGAAGTCCCTTCAGCGTGAGGACGAACGGCGTGTTGGCGCGCTTCAGGATCTCGTGGAACGTGATGGACACTCCTCTGGGGCGAGTAAATACGAAGTACGTCGATATCTCACGACCAAGTTGATTGAGACGGTGGCCGAAAATGCGCATGAACCCGGTGCCCAGTTGCACCAGCTCCAGTCGACGGTCGACGACGAAGTGCCAGGGGAAGGCTTTGCAGAAGCTCGCCACTCCCATCTGCAGATCGGCGGCCTCGGAAGACAGAGGTCGATATATCGACGTCACGACGTCAAAGTCGTCGTCGACTTCGGATTCCGGTTGCTCGTAATGCTCGGGAGTGATCCGATATCTGAAAGACGACAAATTTCTGTCTGCCTAAAAAATTTCTAGTGATCACTAATTAGTAATTCCGAACACCCTTTAGACCCTTTTTTGGGAAGTTTGTTTCTACTTTCCGTCCATCGTCATTTTGGTGTTCCTTGGTTTCCGCACACCGGTTCGTCATCTCCGTTTGCTCAACGAACGGGGACCTCGTTTCGATCCCTGTATTAAAACGCGTAAGCGCCGAGGAAATCCTCCAATTACTCCTTTACGACGACGCGCGGGGAGAGGTAATGAAATCCAGAAATCCTGCCCGGGTGGAAAAATAGAATTTACCGAAAGAACTTGGTATTGTAGGCGTCGGGCAGGATGTAGACGTCGGCCTTGTCGTTGTAGAATCGCCTGGCAATGCCTTTGAGACTTCCGACCAGAAGATAGGCAACGGACGGGTGTTCGGTCGTGAAGTGAAGCTCCAGGGCACCCTGGGTCGCGATGCACACGAATTCGGCCTCGGTTTCGGATCCAGACTGATGTTGCACCACGTCGTTGACGCCGTCCAGGGTCGTCAAGAAAGCTGTCAAGTCGTTGCCCAGACTTCGGAAAGCACGCTCCAGTAAACCCACACAGGCGGTCGTGATCAACTCCTGGCCAAGACGGTCGAGGAACCCGTTGACGTCGATCGCTGAAATGATCGGGTTATTTTAGTCTCCTTGTCATTTTTGGCGAATAATCATCAGAATCTGGAGAAATTTCGTCGTAGAAAATCGTTTGACATTTTCTTCTGTGATTTCAACAAATGGGATTCATCGCGAGGGAAGTGAAGATTGAGCATTTCGGGAAATAGATATTTGACGCTCGATCGGAACTCTTAGCACTGTCTGGAAATGCGATCGTCCCTCCAATGCAACCCTTTGATCGCCCTTTAATCGCCATCAACGGTGCCATTCCTCGCCTACTACCCCTGCCCAATCGAATATCGATTATCGGGTTCATTGCCCGTAATCGTGTAGCGTAATTTACTCGCGCAACGTAATTTACCAGCAATTTATACATAATTTATATGTACAAATTTTCGACGATATTTCGGTCGCCGGTGAAAAGGATAATTTCCAACTTTCCGAGGATCTGGGTCAGCTATGTCGCGAGAACTGCGCAAAGTGAATTCTTCTCCAAGGAGTTAAGGAGAAATGGAGTCCAGATGATATGGACGCGTAAAGTCGGGTCAGTTTTACAGTCCGATGTATTCGAACGTAACATATTGGAGAGTCCTTCGGGCAATTCTGGTCGGTCGATACATGGCGGTACATGGAGGGATATACGCACATATGTGCCGGCATGTCCAGCGAAATGTTCTCGTTAGATTCTCGGGCGGATCCTTTGCACTGCCGGATATGCCGACATTAACGCGTTTCTGCCGACGTCCTTTAATCAGCTCCCTTGTGCCGTTCCATATCGGTTATTGCGTTATTCACCGGTATCGATTATCAATTGTCGGTCAATTTTGACCGACCCATATACGAATATATCCAGGCGAGCATGGAAGCTCCCGCGTGCACAGAGAGGAACGTCGATATTTAATTCTTAGACGGATCCTTGGCATTTCGAAAATGCCTCCAGTATTTTTATACGCTCCTCTGCCCTTTAGTCCCCGCTCTTCTTGTCCATATCGATTATTAAGAATTTATTTTTAGTCGGCGCATAAAATAAAAAGCTCGTTTAATTCCGGCGGAAGATGAACGAAACTCGACATTTATGGAGCAGGAATCGTCAGCAACCGATTCTCCATATTTCTGAGGATAATTTGCAGGAACGTGAGGGGAAATACGCATTTGAATTAGCGATGGATCCCGTCGTTAGATTTGTGGTCGAATCCTTCCCGGCATCGGAAATGCCGGCATTACGCTAATCTCTCCACCTGTCTCACTTTAACCATCCCTGCGTATCATTCCACATCGATTACCGCATTAGGAATTAATCGATCGTGGCCACATATGTTAACAATCCGGAAGTGCCACCCGCCTCTACCACCTCCTCCGAACTCCGTCGTTGTCTCTTCCTTCCCGTCCCTTTTAAATTGATCCGTGATCAGGTTGGGAGGAATAAATGTTTCAACCGAAATTGCCAATCTGGGATTATGAAATTTTTTTTTTTATCGAACGGGATCGGGGTATTTGTATAATCGGCGTTTTTATCGAAACACGCGGAAATGGAGGACGGTAAAAGCTGGTGCTCGACCGGTGAATGGGCAGCTATTTCGCGCCCGATGGCGGAATCCGGTTTCGCTGACGATCGGATGAGAAAATTAATTTCGGTTTTGGGAATCAATCCCAAGCCTGAAATCAGCTTCCATGCCAGACTAGGTTTAGGTTTCCCGACGCTGATGGAGTAGGTGCTAAATGTACATACACTTGTTATCAGAGCAAAGCTGCTGCCGCACGTATATCGCCCCGTGCTTTAAACGAGGTATCAGGAAATTTGATAGCGTCGAATATGTGTGTACATTTTGGCCAACTATAATTCTGCCGGTCTTGTCGAACAAAAGGTCGAGTAATCGCTACATTTTCATTCGATCGATACGATTTCCCCTCCGGCCCATCAATTTGCACCGAGAAACAAGCTCGCCCCTTAATGGCGTCGGGATAAAAATTCATCTATGTAAAACATTCCTTTCGCGTCTCGTTATGCGGTGATGCAGAATTTTTGATTAACGACTCGCCCTCGAAAGATATCCTCGAGGCAATGCGGACGCGAAAATAGAAAACTAAAAATACGTTTGGTCAATTATAAGGCTCTTTAGAAATAATTAGAAGATCGTGCAGTCCTTAATGAATCTCCGAATGAAAATACCGACATCGGCTCGCTAAAATACTTTGATCCGATGGTTGGCGATACTTTTTCGACCAATCGAGGCGACCTGGCCAGCTTTTTCGTTGTGGCAAAAATTGTTGATGGCACGGCGTCGAGCGCTGCCCCTCCGAGTTGGCGTTATACGACGTGTCGAGGCATCCATGATTAATGACGAGTCTTGAAAAATATTCCACGTCGAAAAAGCTTTGGGAAGCTCGACGAGGAGGGAGGAAAGGACGGGCAAAAAACAAGGAAAATGGGAGAAGAGGGAGGGAAAAAGAGGGAGATAGGTTTCCTCGGGTCGGCTCATCGGTACATATGTAAAGCTCGCATGAGAATTCCGTGGAGCAGGCCGAACTAAAACTTGTTTGCATATCAATCGACGGACTTTTCTCGATGTGCTCGATCGTGAGCGAACCAATCGAGCACCCTGCAACTCGCCAACCTCAACCTCGACCTAACCTTCCTGAACAATTCCCGTCAATCTTTCCAAGGGAAGACTTTTCGAGCGATGCGAAAACGTGGATTTGCCAACTACCTCTACCCACGCTCAGTTAAACTTCACTTCTGGCCCTAAATGGAAAACTAATCTTCAATCGGCACAAGTGTGTTTTACTCGGCGTTACGTTAATAAAAATTGCGACTCGTGGAAAAGACGCTAAAAATGTCGGAATCGATAGATACGTGCTCGGCAGCATTCGACGGGACGTCGGTTGAAAAATGGACGAGCACCGGCGGCAATTCCTAAATAATATCGACATAACCTTACCACTCATACGCTATGCATAACCTATATCGAAGGGGCCGCGCTATGCATAACGCATGTTGAGTCCACGGGCGATATCGCACCGGATTCGGGAACGGGAAATATTTTTCGTCGAAGACGCAGAAAGACGCAGGACGACGAGAGATCAATTCGAAGAGAACGACCTTCCCCGTCGAGCTACTGCGAACGGCAAACAGAAAATAAATGCAACCAGTGCCAGGTTGCATCGGCGAAGATGAAATTGCAGGAGAGCCTTATCCCTCCCCCCATCCGGCGCTTCGTAACGAGCAATTCCCGAGCCCAGGGTCTTGTTTGAATCCGGGCTGTTACTCGCAATTAGCAATTCAAAACGTCGCGAAAAAGTAGCGCACATCGCGCCCCCAGCCGCCATTTTAATCGGGGACCCGAGCGCGCACTTGTTGCTCAACAAAACTCGGAAAGATTTACCTTCTTCTGTCATTTTACATTTCGATCGATTCCCCTCGTTAAGCGGAAACTCCGTCGCGTAATGAAATCCGGTTTTGATTTCGCCGGGGAACGATTTTCCGCAATTTAAACGTCCTCTCGACGCGACGTCGCGTTTTCCTCCTGTTCGCCATTTTATACTTTTTCGCGATTCCATTTGCTCCCGGAATAAATTCCATTCGCGCTCGGTTCAATTATCAACCACGTTGCGTAAATTGCATAAATTGCACGAAAGTGCAAAGAATTCGCGAGGGTGCAAATCATATCCTCTCGACCACTCTTTCGATGTCCGACCCGTATTGGCGCTTTTATTCGTCCCTTTTAATTCCGCAAAGATGGCAGCGGCCGCGCAAATAGGCGGTAATGGAATTGAATGGAAATATTCCGGTCCAGTTGCGAGCCGATAACGAAACAATTCCGAGCTATCAATCTCCCGGTTCATATCTGTATCTGCGCCCTAGATACCGGATGTCCCCATGGAACTTAGTCGTTGTCGAGGGCCTCGTAAATTTCCCTCGGCATTTGGCCACGACCTCCCCGAAATCGCCGAGCCCGGAATTTTTCGATTACCCCAGGAAGCGAACGAGGAAATTTATCATCCCTCGACGAGGAAAGGCCAAAATTTCGGGGGAACTCCATCGGGAAAGAAAAATCCTGGCGAGGGATGCAGATTTCCATGGAAGTGCAGTCGTAGAAAACGAACGGCCCGCTTGATTGCCGCCATTCTCGGGTTCAACGCGACGATAAAAGTATCCACATTGTTCCCCCGTTAATTGCATTTCCCGCGGATTTGGTCCGGATTCCGCGCCTGCGTCCCCGCAGCCCGCCCGGCGGCACCGCGACGCGGCCGTCGGCGGAACGGCGCCAACCGCTTCTCGCGACTTTCCACGATTTTTCACCTATGAATATTTTTCTGGGATTGCCGAGTAAATACATATTTTTCTACCTTATTTTTATTGAATATATAATTGAAGTATTACACGCGTAAATGGTCTGTAACCTCAGAATTAAGCTGCGGCTTTCTCACCCCCACCACGGTCCTGCACTTTATACGTATATACGCTTTTCATTTAATCCAGGGATGTTTATTTATATATTCATACGTGGACTCGGGGTAGATATTCGGTGGAATAAAATCCTCTCGCCTGAATTTGCTTATCTCTTGATTTGCCCTGACGGCTCCAGGCGTCGTCGTAAACGTCACAACCAGATGATCCGAGTCGTTTCCACCACGGTTTTACTGCTCTCGCTGAGAAAATCGCGTTACCGGTACCGCCCGATCGTTCGAGAGATTAATTATCCATCCGCTGAAATTACTCGCGTACACCGGCTGATATCTGCCCCCCAGTAATGAATTGCAATTAAATCTGAGCTTAATAAGCGTCCTCTGTGCCCGTCATTTTTAATTTTAATAAAATAAAGCTAATACGAGCGGACCCCGCCCAGTAACCCTCTACCTCCAACGAGTTAATTAAACGGTGGATATTAATTTTTCCACCGCTTAATTAACCTTACTTAATTCGTAAATAGAGTAGAATAGAGAATAGACGAAATTAATGTCTCGCTAGTGCGTATGCTAATTTACTTCACGTGAGTCTTACCGCAGTCGTAATTGAGCGTCTCGTAAATGTCCTCCAGGAGGTTGTAATTCTCCTCATTTTCGGCGTTGTTGAGCAGCTTTTCCCTGGAAAAACAAGAGCACGGTACGCATGCGAAACAGCTGTAATTTTATAGGCGCCTCACGTAAACTTGGAAATGGTTAGGTCGGAATGGAAATTGTTGCATGCATAAAAGGGGTCTGCAGTGGCCACAAAATTCGTGCCCTCGCAACTCCGCGTACATACTCAACGCAATGCACGAATTATACGCCTTCGTAATTGACTGTGCGGAGAAAAATATTCCTGTTACTACCCATTACGTGTGTTCGCAAGTAGCTCATTTTTCTCCGTGTTACGACGTGCAGGGGGTCGATGTCGGACATCGTTCCAGTCGTATTTAATATTGATAAGGCGGGATTCGTGGAGACGTTAAATCGATCGAGGGCGGGGAATCGAGATACTCGGAAGGGCGTCTTTTAATCGACTCGGCTCGACGCGAACGAAGGGAATCGCTATCGATCGATCGGTCGGGCCAAAAATCGCCTCGAGGCGCATGTGCCAATCCGGAGAATTTCCGCCAATGAACCGAGGAATTCGATTGCCACTGGTCCGATACACTCGGTGTACATTCTAGGAGACTAATCTCGTGATTCCCCTGCCGGCACTGCCGAGAATTCCGGGGTGCAAACCGTAATCCTGCAGGAGTACCCGCGCGAAATCGCTTCCTTACATGGCCGAATTATCCCTCTTATTACGCGCCCCTCCGAAGCTCAGACTGAGACTATTTCGGCACTTCGTCTTTGACACCCAGTACCCCGTGGAAATAATTGCCCACCTCGCGCACATCTAAATTCAATCACATGGAAAATCGCAATCGCGACCTCGACCACCGAGCAAGAGACAATAAAAAGAAATTCCCGAGAGAAATTTTCTTCCCGAGGTGATAGCGGATATTTGCCAATTAGTGAGTTTACAGTAATTGCGTGGTACCGGGTCGTAACGCTCGCATCGACAAACAATGTCATTAGGGGAGGTAATTGTCGAGGCAAACGACACACGAGCGGCCCTTGGCCTCGCCGTATTTCGCGTTTCCCTTCGGAAAACTTCAGAGCGGTCTGGAGTACAATGGGACATACTTACAAGGACGCCGAAGCCGGAAGTGGCACTTCGCTCCTGCTCAAAAGACCGCCCAGAGCCACGGCCATTACTTCGTTCTGAAAAGCGGGAAGAACGAGTGAGTGCACCTGCTCTTCGTTGAAGCATTCGTCGAGTATCAATTTGACCGAAATTCGAGAAGATTTTTCCTACGATCTCGTTTACCGAAAATAATTCGCGACCTCGTCGAATCCTGCATTCGTCTCCTTTTCGCATCCGCGACGGGAAAAGCAGGATTACGGAAGCGCTTACCTTAGGTACACGAGACCGGTAATGAAGCAGGTACTCGCATCATCGTTCGGAAGGTAAAGACTATTAATCTTCGTGACAAGTGCCATTCCTTATTTTCTCCGACGTTTTTCCTCCTCGCGAGTCACGTCGCATTTATTATTTAAACTCTCGTGGGAACGAGGGGTACCTCGTGGAGCGATGAAATCATCAATTTTAATAATACAGGCCTCTAGAAAATGGCAATGCCGGTAAACGCGACAAAGCGAGATCAAAATTTCTCCCCGCTGAACGAAATTTATTCGTCGACCCAATTCGCGTAATTCTGAGATTTACATCCTTTTCGCCCCCTCTGTTCATCCCTTTCCAATTTTTGCGATCAAACGCTTTTATTGCGGCGGATAATTGTGACCAGCTCATGCAGGGCATGCGTGAGTAATTTACGTTCGTTCGAGCACAGAGTAATGGGAATAATGCCCTGGACGAATAAGGCCTGCGTCAACCCTGGAGGGTTATAAAGTTTTATGCAATTTCGGATATCGCGAGAGATAAACGGAGGCGCTTAAACGACGACCAGCTGGACTTTTACGAGTTAAGCCGGTCTTTCGGAAAATCGCCTTTATTATCGCGGTGACCCAAAATTGAAAGCGTTATTAATCATCCGGCTGGTGCAACGTCGGCGACACTCGCCTGCAAATCGCGACATAAGTTATCCCGCTTCGAGGGAAGTAGGTTCTGGGTTTCTCGAGAAAGAGAGAGAGAGATGCATAATGCATGCTGTTTCCAAAACGCAGGAGAGCGAGCTCGTACTTTTTGGAAAAGCGGATGTGCTATCCAGCGAGCAACGTCGCCAAATTTTCGGCAAGAACGGTCGAGTGAATTTATGGACCGGCGGTTCTGCATTTCACCCCTTTACATTCCCCCCGAGGGTTGTAAATCACGGCGATAGGATCATGGGGCTGACGTGGATCAATTTTCGAGATCGGCTACGAACGCCTAACGATTCGTTTTTTTGCAACGTGTCAAAGCTTCTCATCCGTTATCACCTCGGAAATCAGTTACAAAACCGATTTCGGTCCACCGGTGCCACGATCATATTTCCGGCTTTGGTGACCGAGAAGAAAGTAAAAGTTGTTTTTTTATTTTTGAGAAAGTATACGGTTTGTCTATTTCCGTGAAAAATCACGGAAATTTCTGCTGGAACTGCAGCGAACAATCGTGTAAAAAACGGCACTACAGTCGTCCATCGATTCGCGGCCAGTCGTCCCTTTTCCGCGGCTTCTCCGATGACGGATCGATTGCACTCCGCAATGGCGCGGGTATTTCTCTTTATGCCGGAATTAATGCCGCGGATCGACGACCAAGCGGAATATCAGCGTTGATTAGACACCGGGGCCGCGCGATAATTCCGGGTAAAACGCGGCCGCGCCGTTGCGGCCTGCGGAAATCGCCCCTGGGTGGGATTTAATCCGAGAGCGATTGCGCGACTGCGAACCGCGTTTATTGACACGCCTCTACCTCGCCCGATTGTACTTCATCGAATTTCCATCGTCCTCGAAGTGTCTTAAGTGGGCTTAGAAAATGGCTCCGACTGCCTCTGGATTACGAGTCGTCGAGTGGGGAACTTCATCCGCCGCCATAAAGCGCTTTGACTGCTTCGACGACTCGAAATCGAGATTAAGGGGATGCGAAAGTGGCATCCGAGGAGTCAATCGTTTATGAAACGTCTGGTTACCAGAAATGATCACTTTGTGCCATTTCACTCGTCTGGACAATAAAAAAATCGCAGGAAGGGAACGAGTTTCGCGCCAAGCGCTTGGTCGAGGCGTGGGTATCCACCGAATAAATTACTTCGAGCGAGTTTCACCCGCAGCTTCCCAGGTTTTTCTTTAATTCCGAGTAAAAGGATTGTCTAGAGAGGAGGAAAAGCGATTTAGAGCGGGAAAGGCGCGAGCGGATGCAAATGGTGTTTCGAGCGGCGTCGTCAGGGTGTAGCTCGGCGTGATCTAATTTGTTATCAAGAACACCGGAGTCCCTGTTAATTCGCGAGCCGCGTTTGCCGGAGAAACACGAGCGAGATGGCCCGCGAGAGACCGATGGCGTTTGGCTACAATGCCGCCCCATAATTAATTTAGGTCTCGATCCTTGATGGGTTTTCGCGCGGAACACCAAACCGGTCGATATTAATTACTCGACGCTTCTTGTCTTCGGTCTTGGCCGTTCTCTATCGAGATGCCGTAATCGTAGGTTGAATTTTCCCGGCGCACTCGACGCGGAGCGATTACACCCCGCAGCCGCAGTTGGAGGTTTATCGAATTGCAGAGAATAGCCAGGGTGGGATTACTCGTTTCGCCGAAATTCGCATCTGCCAGATGAGCTCATGGAGAGTACAGATTTTCACCTTCCGTTCCGTAAAGTTTATATATCAATCAGACTTCGGGATTCTGGGATCCCAGAGATGAGTTTTGCTTGATCGACTTAGCGACAATCGTCGGGGTCTCGAGGGGAAAAATGAATTCCCGGGGCTTGAATGCGTTTTCCATTAGATCGGTTAGCGAGGCTCAAATTCCGGAAGGGGGGCAAGGGGAAAATAGAACGGGGGTGCGAAGGAAGGGATCGATTTGTCGTTCCCTAGGATCTTGCGGCGTCGTTGGTCGTCTATTAGCGAGTGCGTCTCGCCGAGTCCCCTGGAAGACGTAGGCGCGATATAAATCTTTTATCGAACGGGCCATTTCCATACCGAAGTACTCTGGAAAAGGAGACGGGAGGAATATTTAATGCCCGTGTTTCGGGAGCGATATAAGAGGGAATATCATCGATTACCCCGAACCATCCTTGAATCGTTGACCCATCTTCCAACGCGGAGGGAAAAATGTCGCCTCGGTTATCCGCGTTATTTCAGCCACCAATTCGATTTTTTTAGCGTCGTTAAGACAATACATGGCATACATGATATTTCGATTTCTAATGGAAATAAAACTCAAATTTCACGGGTGGAGGGATCTGTCTCGGGGCTTCTATGTTCGCGTAGTAAAATTTCGAACGATTTGGTGCACTCGGTGTGGCGAAAAATTGCATAAACGGGAGAAATTGGATAAACGGGAAAATCACGCTCGATCGAGGAGCACCTTAACGAAAAGCAACATCGAACATGCCTTTCCGCTCGGCATCACCCCCGGTTATCCTTACATCGCCGTATATCATCGACCTACTCGCGAAAGCTCTTAGGATTAGAGGTCTTACGATTTTACTTTAGAGCCCTGCAAGCTCGCCTCTCGCCGGCATTTTCCGCTGGCGAGCACCACTTGAAATTCCGTACGGGCTGCCGATTCCCCCAAGTAACGAGGGATCCCTCTGGAAAACTCTAAATCGATAAGTTAATCTCTCCTTTCTTCCGCGCCTTTTATTCCAAGACCGACCGAATCTCTCGGAAGTTAATCCGAGTATTCGAAACTCCCTGCTCTCGTTCCAGTTCGCGCGATGTACATGGAAATCGCGTGATTATCCGCTTCGGGGGCTTCGACTTCTCCCCCATGGTTTCCCCTAGCACCGGAGTCGGAAATGGCGCGGTTATTTCGACGTCCTTTGGTATTCCTTTCGACGACCTCCCCGTACCTGCTCCAAATTTACTCGATTTTTTTGAGCGCCGCTTTATTCCAGCACAAGGAGCCATTTGTTTCAACTATTTAAGCCTCGACCCCGGGCGTGTTCAACACCAGGGCGATATATCTCCGGCATTAAAAAAACGATGTCATTGGGGTGCCCGCGGACAGTATTTCCGCCCCACAGCCGACATTCCCCTCTTTCCTTTAACTCCAACCCCGGCTTTTCCGAGACCGAGGAGTTTCCGTCGACATCAACCCCAGGTTTGGCGAGCAACCCCTCTTTCGCCGAGTGCTTCGGCCATGGGGTCTGTGTTTCACGCCCTGTGAGTTTCGCACGTCGTTTCACCCCTAATAATATAGCCCCTCGTATACTCCTCACAACCCCAATGACAGTCTTATTAGAAAGAAACGGGAGCGACAAGAGGCGCGTGAAATTCGGAAATGACCATTGGCCACCCTATCTTTGCCATTGATATATATTTCAGCAGGTGTTGCTCCTCAAGGTGGAGTAAGCGATGTTTTCGGAGGAAATGGAAAAACCACGAAGAAGTTATGCTTTTACGGGTGTTTCCATCGGGGCTGGTCGAGACTACTTAAAGAATTAACTTAATAACCATCCCCCGAGGAAACTTCGGAATTAATATTGGAGGCAAAAAGACGGTGTTAATGTTCGAGGCGAAACCAGTCACCGCCCACGACTTTCTTTCTTCACCTTCTACGTCCATACATTCTCCATAACCCTTCGTAACGATAAATTGGTCGCCTCCCAAAACTTCCCAATACTCGAGCCCTGTCATCATTTTCCCATTTCTCCTTTCTGACCGAAAAGGTCTTCCCTCGACCCTAAGTCCGTAGAGAGGGGAATGTGACAGAGTGATGAACTCGAACACCATGAAACGTCGCAACCATGAAATGGTATAAAGAGCACGACGCCCATGATTTTCAGATTTTCGCTGATCTGGGGCAGAGAGCGCCTCTTCGGATTTTGTAGTTATCGGTAATTCGGCGCGAAGCTCAAAATTGATTGGAAAGGAAAGCGGAGTGAAATTGTAAGTTGTAATGGATATTGGACGCGTTGACCGAGTTACGGAGGATGGGACCTGTAAATCTCGGAGACGTTTAGGGTGATTTTATGTCGTCGTTCAGACGATGACGAGACGTACCGATTCTTGGGATTAATAGGAGTTAGGCGAGACGAATCTCAACCGCGATTGGCTCCGAATTTATTTGTGGCATTAAGTTAAGAATAACGATGCCGTTGGAAAGCAACGACGAAACGTCGGCGAGCCGTGGGAATCTATCCGGGATTGCCCTCGAGACTTTCCCTCCTTCGGTTCGAAATTAATGAGATAATCATTTTTAAAGTACCTATTAAGATACGGTAACGGCGTCGAGCTAGACACGACGGGACAAAATAAATTATGAGACCGAAAATTATATTACGCTCCCCGGCCACGAAACTTTGTTCCGCTCCCAAAGAAGCCGATGAAGCCCCGAGCTATAGAACCGCAACTTCCAAGAGAAAGAAATGAAATGAAAAAAAAAATGGAAGACCTTCCGGAACAAAATATTCAAGTCGCGAAAATCTTCCCATCTTCCCTCGGAGAACCCTGAATATTCCCCCATATCTCTCCCTTTTGAATAAACATTCGCGTATCACGGTTTCAAATAGTTTCCTCGATTTTTGCTCCAAAGTTTTTCCATCTGGGAAAGATTTTCAACTCCATGGAAGTTAAACGTTAACGTCGTTCCAAGCGATGTCCATCGCGACTCTTTCCTTCGAGTTTTCAATTTCCATTCGCAAGCCCTGTCGGAAATCTACAAGTTCCAAGCACTCTATGTACCGTGCATTATGCATGTATTGCATATCCTGGTGAGGGCACTGCGTTCAACAGGTATCGACGGAATACAATTAATCCGGCCTATTGAAATTGGCCTTGTCTCTCTCTTTCTCCCTCCCTCTATTACCCTTCCTGGTAAACGTGGACATTCCCTGTGCTCGAACTTAGATAGAAACTTAGTTTAGAATAAAATTATCGATAAGAAGGTTACATCCAGGAGAAAGGCTCGACTCCGGAAACTCATGTCCTCCGAGTTCACTAGGATTCTCCTCCATCAGCCAAAACATCCATTCCGGAGTCGCATCATCAGCCCCCGCGAAATCGAGCCTCTCTCACGTGCCCATTACTCCAGAAAATAGGAAACATTTGAAAACAAGTTCCCTCGTACCGATGGGTTCGTTAGAATGAGCACGGCAGCCCTGAGGTGCT
Organism: Orussus abietinus; assembly: GCF_000612105.2. NCBI lineage: Eukaryota > Metazoa > Arthropoda > Insecta > Hymenoptera > Orussidae > Orussus > Orussus abietinus. Next base: position 226,517 of record NW_019394268.1, on the reverse strand, counting down.
TGAGGTTAAGAGTTTGCGTTCCCTCCTCCTCGTTCTCCTCGGCATTCAGAGAGATGACTTGAACGGAAGGCTGTCTGGTCGGGGGTCTGGTGGTCCTCCGATCCTGGTCGGTTGGTCGGGTTTCCTGTCCATCCCGATCCGGCTTCTGATCTCGCGTAGGCCTCGCGAATCCCCTCGAGAAGGGACATGCCATTTTGCGGATATCTCTGATCACTGCGGCATGATTAGGCCCGCGCCCACTTCCAAGGCGCGATCAGCTGATGCCTCTTCCGCTACTGACTCCACCCCAGGTGTTCTCGGTACTGCCTCACGTTGTCGTAAATCCGACGACTGGCTCTGGGGCTTTCGATTGTCTGGACAACCGATACATCTTTGCTGGTCCCGGTCCACTAGGGCTGCTGCCCCTCTCGATCGGTCTCTTTCCCGAAGCCCAGGATTCCTAGCTCCACCCAAAGAATCCGGTACAATGGGATAGTGATTCTTTCCCCTCTGATCGGTTTATTTTGATTTCAGTCCGTGGAAACGTACATTCGGGAACCCTGCACTTTATCCTCCTACACCCTAACCTTTTCTGGAGTTGTGCACCTCGAGGACTCAAGTTTGCGTTTCCGTTCCTTGGGGGAATGACTACGAGGATCGGACCTCTTAAATCTTCGTTCCCGACCTCAGGAGCTGATTCTAGAGGATTCTCTTTCCTTTCCCTCTTTGTTTTGAGCTACTAGGATGTACTACAAGAGCCGAGTTACCCGCGATATCCAATTTGACCCTTGTCGTGGCCGATGGAAGTCAGGTCCCGACGTCTTTGCTGCTCGTCATCTCCATGTCTGATTTTAGGAGCACCGTGTACACGTGACGGGCCGCCACGACTACCAATGTCCCTTCCGGACCTAATAAATTTTTTGGGGGGCAACAATTCTGTCGTCCGAGTTAGCTAGAGTCTATTTTGGCTGCCTTTAAGACCTTTACCTTCCGGTTTTGGGTTCCCAGCACGCGCCGCGTGGATTCAATAGAGTATCTAATCCGACTTGGCGTCTTTCTCTCTCTCTTCCGCCTCCGATAATTCAAACTCCGGCAACTGTCCGACCCTTCTTGCAGCTTCCGGGGTATAATCTCCGATATCTTCTCTATCCTCGCCTGGTTTGAAACTCCTCGCACGCGTTACCCCAATTCCGCGGACTACCCGACCCGGTGAAACGTTTCTTGTGTTTCCACCTTCACCGAGGCGAACTCAAGCCATTGGCCGATCCTCCAGGCCCCCAAGACCTACTCTCCTGTCCACCCCCAGCCTCTCCCCGACTCGCAAAAGTTAATCTTCGGCGTTCTCTCCGGCTGCTCCCTTCTTGGTCGTTACTTCCGGTTCCCGGCTCCGGCTGCAACTTCTGAAACTTTCGTTCTACTACCCGTCTTTTCTCGTGGACGTCGACTCCCCGGGCGCGATACCTCTAGGTCCCTCCTAGGTCGTCTTACCCGTGGTGGCGTCCTGCGGTTCCAGCTGCGGAACGTCTAGCCGCCACGCGCTACCTTACCCGACGCTGACGCCGGCGCCGACCCCACCGGCTGTCTCCTTCGCGAGTTGCAGGGGTTGGACAGGGTTCGAACCGCTGGCGACCTCCTGGAGGCGGCTCTGGTCGGGTTGGCGCCTAAATTGGGAGCACTGCTCGGCTTACGGGCGGCCAGTCCGGGGATGACGGCGCGACGCGTGCGGTGGTGGAGCGCGCAGCGCCATACTGGCTCGGAATTGACCGAGGAGCCGAGCCGAGGTGCGCGGGGTCGTGGGGTTGTGGGGTTGGGTGGTCGGGGGGCTAGCCAGGAACGAGAGAGAAGCGACGAGACACGGCGACGGCGCCGCGCGAGTGGAAGCGAGAGACGACGAGGCGGTCGGATTCCCGCTCCGCGCAGGCGCCCGCCCCCACCGCCGCCTCCCAGGAAACGTGCTTTCCACCCTTAACCGAGAGAGGTGCCCGTGCTCCGAGCCTAGCCCTTCATCTGCCCCAATTTTCAACCCCTTGTTACCTACATTCGGGGGCACTTTGTGCCGCCGGCCCACAGCCTTCGCTCCGTTTTCAAACACCACTTCGGTTTACCCTGCCGCCCTGGGGGCTCGCCCTCTCCCCTCTCGCTCGCGCTCTTTCCACGTCGCGTCCGCCCCCGAGTGCACCCTCTCGCACGCGCGTGCAGTCAACGCGACCGATCGATCCGGCTAATTAGTCCATTGCCGCCGTATAGACTCCACGTCGCGTCCGTGGAGGTGCCTGCCTTCCGCGTGCCCCCTGTCGGGGACTCTTTTTTCCACTTTTATTTTTTCACCCCCGCGTAATTGTGGGAGAACTCCCGATTCGCCGCCCCACGACGAAGCTGAAAGAGTCCAACGGCGACCCTGTGATCTTTTGGGCTCCCCCGGGATCTTGGGACCCTAGGGCTGGTTTTGGCACCTTGAATGGGAGAACCCTCTTCTTTTATCCCCTGGGCGAAATCGTTCGCCTCTTTGAAGGGGGTTTCCGGGGAATTTAGGCGGGACAACGCCTCTCGATAATTAGAAAATTGGAACCCGAAGGAATACTTGCCGGTGGCGGCGCCTCGTTGATATAGGGCGCCTTTGGAAACTCGAGACAAGAGGGCTGCTTCGGATGTCTCGTGGAAGAGGGGTGCTTCTTTTGATGGATGTTTGGGGAGGAATCGCTATATTATGCATAGAAATTTCGAGGGGACGCTTCCGAGCCTGGATTTATTTCCGCTTTTACCTCCTTTCGGCTTTATCGAATCCGAAGGACATCCGCGGACAGTGACCAGAAGTGGTACTCCACTTCGAAATGACCATTTTGGAACGGGAACGAGAGAGCAGATTTTATCATTACACAATTTTTTTTAACCTTCTCCGGCGACATAGAAAATCTGTCGACCTGGGGAGAAGAACCGTTCTGCGAGAAAATGTCAAGTTCCTTCGTTTAAGTTTCATTAATTCCATTTTACGTGGCCCTTGACTACGTTTACGTACTTTATGAAATGTCTGCCAAGCGTTTGCATTTTCCCCGAGTTCAAATCGTACGAATGTCCAAGTCCGACCCAAAAGCCTGCTTCTTTTCTTATGGCCGGGGAGGGTAGCTTTTACGTTCCTCTGTAGGTTATTCCGGAAGGGAAAACGGCCGTAAAGCTGTTATTTACGAGGGTCCTTTATTATTCCTAAGTGAGGGAGGTGTCGTCGATTTTGATTCATCGTGTCGGATAAATCACAGGAGAGGGTGAGAAGAATCGAGGTGCCAAAATCGAATCGGAGTGTAAAGCCCTATCTCTGAGACTGGAGCCCATTTCGTCCGATGAAATTGCGCCTCCATTTTCCAATCAGCGAGCAAACGATACTTCCCTCTGGCGAAAACGAGCTTCCGATGGAATAATCGGATATTCCGTAAAAAGCGAGAAGTCGGTAATTAAAAACATATCCCTCTTCGAGGGCGAATCGCGTCGAGGTCTCTTGCAGAGAACGTGCCGTGATTATTTACTCATGACTCTGTCAGAAGAGCAAGTGCACGGGCTCGTATTATGCAAGTCGGATCACTTTGCCGGAGCAATCCAACGCGCTCTGGGTTCATCTTAGTGAAATAACAGAGTTTCATGCGGAAACGTCAACGGTACGTCGGCTCGGGAGAATCCGATGTTTGCCTTAAGGCATTTACAGGCGAAATTCCGAGGGGGTACAGAGGCGGACATGCCGGGCAAATTGCCAGAACTTGTCCACGAGGCAATGGTTCCAAGTCGGCTATTACATTTCCATAGAGTAATTGAATCCAAATGGACTGGGCTCGAATCAATGGTGGGACGTAACCCTCGATGCCCCATTGATTAATCAACGAATTTTGGGTAAACCGGAAGTTTCCCGCTGGAGTACATCCTCGATTTTGATCCCAGCACAAATGGTCGCGAGAAATCGCTCCATTATTGGAGCGGTTTTATACAGGTCGTTGAAGAAATTCATTAAGACTGGTAAACTGCACTTCGAGAGGAAGTTCTTTTATTCAAGGAGCCATTACTTCCCGGACCAAGGACGGAGCAGGGGGAGCAAGATCCTTTGAAGGGAGGGAAATTTCCTCTGGAAGTTCCCCGGGATGGAAAAACAGTATTTTAATGGTAGTTTCATGGAAGCCTCCTTAATTACGAGATCGTGACCAGGGAAGAATCGTATGCACACCCCTACGGTTTGGTTGTGAATGCACTCTTGTCGAGATGTCGCCCCTTGATTAGTTAGTCATGGTTAAAAACGTAGGTCAGCAAATGAAATAAAATTTGACGCGAAGCTCGCTTTGAACGAGTAGGGGAGGTCTAAGAGGTGGCGTATCGACGTTCTTGGCTTGGAAGCTGGTGGAGCAGGAAAGTGCGTCGGGCGTGCATGTGAACGGAGCATTAGGTCGCCTTCTGGGCTCCATTAAGCCCGAGGCCAGACCAGAGCTTGCGACGGCCTCCGGTCGAACCTGAAATTCGAGCTTCCGACACGAAGCTTCGCCCGACGAAGTGTTATCGACCGGAGCTTCTCGGAGAAGCTCGCGGCGACTTTGCTCGTAAGGCGTAAAGCCTCGAAGGTCCTAAGTCACGGACTGGGGCCGCGAACTTTAATTGCCACGCCATACGTTTTACGCCCCTGGACCGATATAAAAAAGGCCAAGATTTAGAAGCCTGGACTTTCCGTCTTTCCGATCCGACCGGATATCTCGCCTGGGACCGACTCGACGACTCCTTTCCTCCCTAAGTTTAATTGTTTTCCGAAACTTATGCAGTCGGATCTATGAGGAGTTAACGAGCCCGCGAGTCGAGATAGCCGAACGAGCTAAATGGTTTTCGAGACTTTCCTCGGCATTTGGAAAGGCACTTTTCACGCGGGGGAGGAGATGCCGAAAATTAATTCCGGTGAATTTATGATAATTTGGATACTTCGTCCCGTTTAATAAAATCCTCAAAGTTAAATCATTAGCGGGGTGATTACCGTCAATATTGGGCGCACGGTTACGCCGGCGTAATTAATTCCGGTCTGGGAACGATCTAGTCCGCTGGCAAATATTCCCAATATTTATGTTACAAAATATACACAGACCCGTTTACATGGTTAATGGCGCTGCCAGAATCCGCGAGAAATTTGGTGCCCGGAGGGAAACGTTGAACCGGAAGAAAATGGTTGTTCAACCCCGCGACAGTTTCCACGCGTATAGCGTTTTGATGGGGTCCGTCGTTTTCAAGGGAGGCATTTTCCCAAAAGTCAAAAGAACGGCAAAGCATTGTCGGAGAATCGATCGTCGATTACCGAGGGGCTGACAACGCGCCCAAAGACGTATTGCATGGAAATTTCGACAATCTGAATCGTGAATTTCCATTTATCTCTGCGCCAGATTTATCTCGGCCGGAAGAAGCGCCGGGGCGAATTGAAACGTGCAGCTGCGCCGTCGTACGATAATTTCGAGCAAACGAGCTCGGAAACCCCTTGGGATTCGACGGTACACGGGAATGACGAATGGGGACCGGGGACGGAAAAGTTCGAATAGGCCGACATTATACAACGTCCCTCGCGGGAGACCGCAGAGGTGCATTAAAAGCCTCCCGCGATAAAAAAGCTTTACGAGGGGAACTTTCAAATTCGATTTTGATCGCCCGCCCCACGGAGGAGCAACTTGGCGACCTTAACGTCCACCTGCGAGGGTCGTTCCTCGACGGATCGCTTTAGCCCTTAACTTTAGATTCTTTGGTAACTTGCGAGGAGGAAGTCCCACCCCAACAATATTTTTTTAATGCAGGACCTGGGATCGTATCACGCTATCGCGCGTTCCCACATGCTCCCACAATTTCCGGTATACATGATTCTTCGTGCTCTTATCTTTACGTTTCCCCCCGTCAATCGCGTTTCCCTTTTCCCCGAGACAACCTACATTCATTCCTAATGCACTTTTTACCTTTTTCCCCGGCTTCCACAAAGTCGATCCGTTTCTATCGGCGTCTTCGAGGAATTTTATATATTCCGGAACATTACTCAAAGCCTTTTCTTTCTTTCTCTCCCTGCCATGTTATTTCCCCTTCATCTCGTCACGTCACCTCTCGATTCAACATGACAAAGGGAAATGATTTTTCACCGCGCTCGTTCGAGACTTATCTCCGGCCAGCCACCGCTCCGGGTATCGATATCGGCCATTGTAAATCGATCGGCTTTTACCTACGATAATACCTGTACCCGACATGAATACCCCAAAAAAACTAAATTGACTGCAACTCGACTCCATCTCGTCGCTGGAAATATCCCGGACACGACGTCGTTGTTTCGGGAAATCCTGGCGTCTCTTTCGGCCGTCACGTCGAAGGACGACGCGAAACCGAGCGAAGCCGAAGTCGCAGCTTCGAGCACTTAAACGGCGACGCCACTTCGCGAGATGGTCTCAGGAAACCTTTAGCGATTCCAGCTTCTCCTCTCCACAGCTGGAGAGATCGACAAGACGGCGTGGCTCGCCGTAAAACGAGGTCTACCCGAATCGCCTCTGTTGTCGGCGTTAACCGTAAACCCGGCAAACGTAAAAACCGATTGTGTACTTGGCGCACTTTTAGCGCCTCGTTCGATTTCTCTATATTCCTATTTACGGATATTCTCCTGGAGACTGTCCAAATTTCAGGATATCAAGAACTACCTAACGTTTCGTGGGTCATTTCGTTTTAATCGCAATTTCTGATCGTCGAGGTCGAGAAATAGGGCTGAAACGTTCCATCGAGTTCTGAAATATTTTTCGATGAGGCTTTGCCGAGCTTCCGGCGCCGATATTCGATATAGTTCGACGCGTGATGGAATGTTTTTAATTAAAAACGCCACCGCCAACCTCGTGAAAAATGGCGGCGGGCCACGTAAGAGAAATCGCGAGCGCCACCGTCGAGGTTAATTACGTTATTAATGACCACGCAGAAGAAACGAGGAGAGGAGTAAGAGTACCTCGGTCGATCGCAATTTACTTCGGAAATCCTTCCTTCGTCCTTATAACGAGTGACGGGTTTCGATGGAACTCGATGGAAGATGTCCTTGCAATATCCCAGCCGTTGCTGGGGGTCCGAGTTTGCAGGAAATTGCAGAGAAAGGTTACCTCTTTACACATCGGGGCATCTCCTTTCTTTCCCGGCCTTCGTAATGCATTTTTGTATTACGTATAACAATGGCTCCACGAGGAGGGGCAATTAAAGAGGAGCCATCGTTGCAACGATCTCTCGAGGTAATATCGTTCCTAAATACCCTCTTCCACGGAAAGAAATGGAAGCCTCTCCGACGGTGGATTTTACTTCCATTGCCGTAATACACCGCGTTTTATAATCCTCTTATTTTAATTCTAAATACAGATATATCGCAGTCTGTCGGAAACAACTATTATCGCTCTTAGAGATTGAATCGTGCACGTGTAGAAAAAAATGCAAACGCGCTAGTCGTGTCGCTAATTGTGCTCCAAAGAGACGCGGAGTCCGGTCTCGGAAAAATGGCATCCATCCGAGGAAAAGCCCTCTTTGGCCGCGTTGCGAGCTCGTATACAGGATTCAGCTCTTGCAAATCCTCCTCGAAATATTTTACAGAAGACTGAACAAACACACATGACTCTCGGGGATGCGCCTAAGTCGAATTCGGGGTTGCACCCTCGTGCATCTCGGACCGTTGTGCAGCGATGGCATGTACGAGTTCGCATCGCCGCTCCCGTACATGCAATAAAGTTAGGTACATATAAAATGTATATATTCGGTGACGAATACGGTTGGGAATTTTGGCTTAGCCGACTCAGTTTTACGAGTCCCTTCGTTGCACGTATGTACACCAATGGAGATGAGTATCATCCCTTCGACAACGATCATCCACGTACGAAGTCTAATAACAATGCACCTATATCAAATCTCGTTCCGGACACGTTTCGTAGGGAACATTTTTCCGCACTCCGTCCCATTAGGCCGGAAAAGTCGTCTTCACGCGAGACAGCGCAGGTCACGGCCGCAGGGAGCGATAGCGGGATACCGGGTTATATTTTCTGCATTCGATATGATTTCCCCTTGAATCCCTCATCGACGTAAAGTAGCGAGTCTTCGGAACCGATCTTCTTAGCGATATTTTTGACGAGCACCAAAAGTGCCGTATCTGGCTGAGAGCTTTTTCGCGCAGGCCGCGCGAAGCTTTACAATGGAGCTCCTCTTTTTCCGGCGTCCTCGTGTAGGTACGTCCCGGTTGTACCATTTCTCGTGGGACTTGCATTGGCCTGGTTCGCATTTCCACCGCAGTGTCAAACCGCAGCCCAGCCCACGGACTATCCAATTTTTCCGAGCCATCCTGGGATATTCCGCGAAAAACGCGCTCCCTTTTCCCCGCAGACAAGGCTTATCGTTTATCGCGCTCTCCTTCGGTTTTTTCTGACCCGCCTCTCTCGCTCTTTCTCTCACAATCCGGACACCAAGATTCCAGGGAGGATCTCAATCCCACGTCTGAATAATTAGCACAGTTTCAGCAAATCTTGCTCGCAGGTGACTTCGACGCTGAAAGCGGATTAGTCTCCAGTAGGTAGGCAAGCTCGCACCGTGAAAGCTCCCTCTACCTTCGGGCATTGCCACGCCGCATTACCGAGTATTGGGGCCACATTTAAATAGTCCACCTCTCGATACTTCTCCCAACTTTCCGGGGCAAATACCTCGCGTTCAAATATTTACGCTGCAAGAAAGTTCGCGAAAGCTTCTCGAGATCGCGTGAAATTTTCAGAAGCCGTTAAGCCCGTCAACGAGGCTTCGCGAATGTTTTCCCACTTAAGCCGGAAACCGGCGATCTTCCGGACACTCACCCTTGTCACGTCTTATTGCCTTAACGAACAAATCGCAAATTTTTAGAAAGTGATTCAGGCAAAGGCGATATTTATTTTATTTTGCAACGTCCCGATTTATTTACCCGCTCCCTGGTATAACGTGAACGTTTCACCAGAGCGGAGGCGAATGTCCGCGGTCGCGTGTCGTCGGAATACCTGTACAACAATCGGAAATAAATTACTTTCGATTGCCTTCTGAATTCCACGTCGCGTGGGTCGTAGTTCGGTAGCGCACTCGAGGGACACGCGACGTCGATGTCGACGCACGACTTCGAGGACATTTTCTTCCCTCGTGGCGTTCAAGTCTGGCTCAAAAATGACCAAGTTCGATCCACTAAAATCTATTTCATTAGCGTATAAATCGGGTGGACAGGTCTGCAGAAAACAATCAGAAATATATAAATTTCGTTGATGAAAATCCGGCGCGGTAGTTGAGTCGCCGCTCGAGGGCGGCGCTCGGGCGCCGCCGCGGCCGCGCCGAAAGGACGTCCTCCTTTTCCCCGATTTCCAAGTTGTAACGCAAAATGGCGTTGGAAAAAAGCCGCGGTGGTTCTTACGTGCGTTTCCCTCTCCCTGGGAAAGCGCCTCTCGTTTAGGGCCGTCTTCGGCGAAAGCGGATTGGCACCCGCAAGCACGGAAAGCTCGACTCGGTGTCTAGGTGGCGCAGCTGGCTCTGGAAAATCGATACTTATCGTCCACGGCGGACTCCGACTCGACGAAGCAGTACGCGTCCCGTGTGCATGAGGTAAACACGCTCGCATGATCAATTAGAATGGAATGAAAATATTCGCGAGGAGCCCGCCACTTTTCTTCGTTTCCTGAACGAAGAAAGAATCATGGTACGTCGCGAAACTCGCTGTCATCGGGGCGCGCGATGGGGACGACGTCGACGCCGGTGATATCGACACACAAAATCGACGGCGAAAAGGACGACGATGACAACAATGACAACGACAACGACAGTGATGGTGGGAGAATCGCGAAATTTGAGAGAAATTCGAGTAGACAGGAACGGTAGGTTTGTGTTAGTTGACGATACTGGACTGTGAAAGGATAAAATTGCGATTTTTAATTCCGTCAAACTCTCGCATATTATTCGTATGCGACAAAAATTCATGTGACTCGAAAATCCTCAAAAAACACCTTAGGTGTAAAAAACTTCACTATCAGTGAATGACGTACGTGGCGAAGGAATTCACGGGGTGCAGAAAGTAAATGACGACCATCGCGAATTCAATGAGGGGTTAACCAATGACAGAGATAAAAATGACGAATAACGATGACGACGGGAATAATTGCGGCATGGACGCGGATGATAAGGCCAATGCCGACGACGAGGAATCAACGGGGTGGATAACAATGGAGGAGATAATAATGACGACGACGAGGTTTAGCACAGACAATGCGAATAGCGTAAACGACGGAGATAATAACTGCGAGACGAAGACCAAAGCAATGCTGACAATGTCGAAACTGACGATAATGACAGAAGTAATAATGCCGATGTAGAAATGGTTGCAGCGGAGGCGCGGAGATGACAATTGGACCGATAAAGGACGGAATTGCGGTGATAGGGTCGACTTTTAACTGCTGGTCAAAGCTATCCCGGGACGTTGATGACGATGATTCTAAACTCGAATGAAAAGCAATGGAACGGATAACGACTGTGGAGTTAATATCGACGCGACGATGTTCATCCAAAAATTCTAATAACTAGAGTAGGCGCCAAAAGTCGCCGATAAAGGGCGTCAAATGCCTCCGATGACGGGCGGGGACATTTCGATCGATACCGAATTTCCCTTGGCGATTAATTTCCAAATTGAATTGATATTTACTTTTTCCATGTGCACAGTACGGTTTTGTGAATTACGCCCTCGAACTCCTCGTAGTGAAGACCTTCGACGTCGAAACATGGGAAGCGATAAAGTAGGTAACCCGTTGGACTTTATGTGCATGCTGCCTCGACCATAACGTATACGCGATCGTACATATGTAAACCTGCAGGTGTTCGAGTATGTACTTGTACGTAGTCATGTGAACGTCTAGGTAACACGTGCCAAATCTCCCATTTCATTAACACGACCATCTCGCCCACCCCTCTGGTAATTCGCACCCACAAAACGAAGTACACAAATTCCGAGCCCAACCCTTCCCCCGAATTACGTATCCCTGTTGCTCCTAAGCATTACGATATGTCGTAATTGCCGAAATTACTTTCTACCGTGAGAAAAAAAAATGTCCTTCACTGAAAGAACATGATTTCTTTCAACAATGCTCAAAAAATTTTTTCTCCCTGTAAATAAATGCCCCTTTCGCTTTGGCTTTTGTCGGCGGTAAAATAAAATCTCGTAAACCCGCCATAATTTGATTTGCAGGCGGTCAAAGTTATCCAAGTAAATTATGTTCCGTCAGGCTGCTGTCGGATTACCTTATTTCAAGGCGCATCTTTATCGAGGCATTCGACGCGGAAACTTTAAACTTCTCTGCTCCCAGCATCTCGTCAAACTGCGCGAACTTCAATGCGGAAACTTTTCTTTGGAGCGGCAGCACGCGTTTCTTAATTTTCCCTTTATTACCCTTGCCGATGAAGTTACGCGACACGTCGCCCGTTGCAGCCCCTTCGTATTTTCCCAGCTCCGAGGGGACACTCGGCTCTTCGTCCCTCCGCGTCTGTTTTTCTTTTTACATCGCCATTGCACCTGTACGCTCTTGTGCGGCGCTTAAAAGCGTCGGGGGTGAAAACGGGTTCTCGAGGAATTTACATGAAAGAGTGCGCGGCTCTCGCCATGAACCGTACCACCATTCAGGGCGATATCGAGTCTCCTGATTAAAACTCAACTGCTCGTTAATAAACTCCTTTCCTTCGAAAGGGCATCCGCCGTTTCTGGAGCTTTGCTCCTCGGTGGTAAATTTTACGTTAAGAACCGGAGAAATTCCGAGCAGAGGGAACACCTCCCCTAACCTATCCTCAAACTCGAGTAATCGTTATCGAACCGGCTAGAACCCTCGGCTCCTCGATTTCCTCTCGTCATTAATAAAGTTCCTAACGTGGGAGATTTTCCAGCAAACACGTTCGCCATTTTCCCGACTAGTACCCAGTGAGTTATGTAGTGACTCCGGTCAGCAGATATTTCATCCGGTATCGAACGCGTTTCCTTCCATATCCAGTTGGGAGCTAGATGGAACGCTCGGCTCGATCGGTAATAAGATTTTAATTGGACACGATGAACGAGCCCACGCCGGTCGGTAACTCGGGCTTCGATTGCGGTACAATTTCGTAAGTGATCATAATCGATCGCTCATGAATCACGGCCACAACGTCCACCACGCCGAGCGGAAACTCGCCAATCGCGGCGATCGCTCCTACGGTGATTTATCGATCGGTCGATTCTTTTCGGCCAAACTTTAATTAGAGCATTATAAACTCGTTACCGATGTATCCCCCGATAAGTCCTTTTAAATTGCCCGAGCCGGGGGAAAATTCTAAGGGGATGGGAAAGTGGCATCCGAAGGAAACTTTTCTTCGAAACGGATGTACCGAGCACGCATTTAACCTCGCGCAACGCTCTCGTTGCAATTACCCTCAAATTCAAATTTCGGTTTAAATCAGCTGGCGTGAACAAAGCATAAGCGAGGAGGTTGTAAAAATCTCAGGCGTGTACGTAGGTGTTCTCCAAAACGGGTCGGTACACCGCAGTTAAATCGCGAAACACTCCGCGAGTTTCGGCAAAGGTATGCAGGTATTATGAAATATTGAGTGAAGTACTAGAGGTTCTATGCCAGCGGTCTCTGTAGTGCAAGGTGGAAGGTAAAGCCGAGGCACTTGACAGCCTCTAAAAGAAAGCCATTTTGCGCGCTCGAAATGAGGTTTGCCGTCGAGTTTTCGCGGATGGTGCTTGCAAATTATGACGATGCAGTTTTGTGGAGCATTTCTGACATTTACTAGCGGTGTATGCAGCCAGCCGAGGGAGAAAAGTCTCCTGTAAACCGTGCAATTTAAATTTGATCGTTCCAGAAACCGCAATTACACGCAAAACCGTCGTATCACTGCGGCTTTTTATCGCTTCTACGAGTTTGCCGAACTACCCGGAAACGATCACTCCTTTGCCAAAAACAATTACGAAATAAATTATTTATCAAGCTTATACGTTATCACCTCATCTAGGCATGTTCTGATAAAACTTAGATTAATTAGAACTTAGAAGGGGGACTTTCATAAAAATGTTTAATTTAGGAGAGCAATTTTTCCCGAAATGGAACGGCACGCCAAATTGCCCCGCAAACTAAGTCGAATAATTCGTTGCCGGTCCAGGACTAGGTGTCGGTGAAATTGGCTTAAGTAAGGACTCGTAAAGAGATTTTTTCCCAAGGCACGACGTCCACCTGGCGAGGCTGGATAATTAACGTTTCCTCCGGCGGAAACACTCGACAGTCATGCTCGCTCATTGCGCATTGCATAAGACACGTAAGGTGCAATTTTTAGGCCGCCTTGATTTGATTTGATTTTTTTCGAGGGTACTTTAACGAACCAAGTCGAGGGAAAAGCCCTCGACCCGGTCGCGCCAAGTGCTCATTAAATGCCGGCAAAGTGCGGCCGCGAGTAAATCGCCTTAAGTCGCGCCGCGGAATTTTATTCTCGGAGCCCGGCCAAAGGAAAGGAGTAACACATCGAAGGTTTCAAGCAGCCGAAGCCTTAAAACTTCCTTTATGGAATCAAAGTAACGCTGCTGCTTATTTTCGATCGAGCTAACCACCGACCACCCACGCTCCTTCCTTCCTCGCCCCCTGTCTTCCTGCACTCTCTGTATAATGTTTGTTAGCTCTAAGTGCACGCTTTACCACACCGGAACCACTTATTTCTTTGGTGATCGTGATTCGAGGTGCGCAAATTGGAGCAAAGTCTTCATCTTGGCCCTGCGAGCATCCCGATAACTTTTCCCCAAGTTGACGGGATAAAAGCTCCGTGCCATAAGTCACCTTTCACGGGCGCCGAAAATTAAGTTCGGCCAACTCCTTTCCAAAGGGATGCTCTAATTCCTCTCAAAGTAACCCGGCCAATTTCGACGTATCCCTCGCGGAAGCTTTAATCGCCGTGGCAAACGCTTTCGCGAACTTCGCCCGTTCTCGGTGGATCTCGTTGTTCGGGATTCATTATGCGGATTACTTTATCGAGGGCATACCGCGAACTTCGGCCATTTGTCGGGCGACGCGTCGCGAATATATCAGCGTCGATTTATCCAAATGGCGACGCCGGAAGTGGGGCCAAGGCGTGGTCGTCAACGCGTTAATTGCGGGGCTCGTCATTACCCTTGAGCACTTTTGCCGAACTTCCTTAATAAAGTCATACCGGATGTTCCCCCTAACGAGCACGCAATCTCATCCTGGGCGAGATGGGATAGGTGGATCCTATTTCGTCGAAACGAAGGGGACGTCGAATACCAAGATCGCGTACATAATATCCGCACATACCGTTTACTTGATCCTTAAGAACGAAATCTTGATCGGAATGACAAAAAAAAATCGCAGTTCCTTCTAAAGGAAGCACCGAATTTCTTCAAGGAATTTTATCGTAGTAATTCCTTCTCGTGCGAAAAAGCCTTTTAATACATACTGAGCAAATTCCTGGATTACAAGCGGTTCGATGTAATCCTTTCTACGGTTAAGTAGGACAACTTGCGAGTAATTGACTTTTGTTGGAGCAGAAGGGACGCGGCTGTAAATATGGAGGGGCAGTTTTTAGTGCGGCAGATATACGACGACGAGATTACGTACAACCTCATTTCCTGTGCTGTCAATCGGCTCAGTAAGTACTCTCGATTAAATTACAACACCGTGGAAGTGAGCAAAGAGGCGTTGCACGAATAAAACCAAAGACATCGCCGCAGGATTTCATTCGAGAGAAATTAGTCGCGGACTTCGTAAATGTTTTTTTTTTTTTTGTACGGATCGGCGCCAGTGAAAGCGCTTCTTTTATTCAATTTCGCAGACATTCCTGCCAACGAAATCCTGGAACTATTCGGCCGCACCTTTTTCGAGTTTTGTCAGGACTCGGGGTACGACAGAATCCTTCAGGTGCTCGGAGCAACCCCCAGGGATTTTCTGCAGGTAAAGCTTTCGATTTCCGATATGCGTCGCGTTACCGATGGACGAAGTCGTTAGAAGCGTCTGTAGATGACATTTCACCGATAGCGGCGCCATTATAATACAAATAAAGAAAACTCAGAGGCCGTAAATCGATGACCCTTCCGGTAGCGACCTCGACAGCCTTACAAATTTTAATAAAAAAAATGAATAAAGGCCAAGACTGCCTTCCCTTTAATATCGACAACGGTAATATTTTTCAATATAATATCGCCGGGAACGCGCTCGCACCTAGGTGCATGTCAAAACGTCCGCGGGGATTGCACGATCTTACTTTACGAAGCGAAAATCCAATTGAACTGCCGCGATACATATTGCCTGCAATAACCAGAGCATGAGTATAAAATTCCCATCGCTTCGAATGGAAATCCAACATCGACGTATCAATTTTTATGCTCGTCGCGACGCTCGCTATGACGGCGTTGCCGGAGCACGTGGTCGGCGTAACCCAAATTTCATTCTTCCTGGGGTCGCGGCCCGCAATATCCGCGTTAGATTTACACCACCATCGAACTTCATAAATGAAAAACTCAGGGAATTTATGCCTCGATCGAGCGCGATAAAATCGCTGCGTCTCGCTCGAGAAAAGGCGTTATTTCCGAAATCTCTTTCGACGAGAACGAAATAGGAGCAAAGCGTCCTTCCGCGATAAACGGCGTTTCATAAGCGAACTCCGTGACCATCTCGGAGGTACCTTAAGTCAGCACGTGGCCGACGTTCAATTTTAGCAAAAATTTAAGTGCGCATACCAAAGCTTCGCCGGGTGAGTCATGGTATATAGAGTATGTATTGGAATGCCGTAATACGTTAACGTCGGTTACGTGGGCACGCCTGTGGGTGGGAAAAGCGGGATGTCCCGGCATATATGGGGTACGCGTTGCTCGCATCACATACGAATGCCCTGCTCATCCTTGCTCGTGTAAGTGCACTTCCAGCGCTGATATTCGGCCAAGAATGTCGCTAAGGAGGTCACGTTGACTTCTGACGATATATTCACGGACACGTTCCCGGAGTCGTATGTGCATTTCCTGGCATTTCTATGAAGCTCCGCCAAGGTCGTTACAGCATGTCCAGAGAAACGAGCATTACTCCGTTAACCTATTTTCTTGCCCGAACGATTCAAGGAAATATAAACGCCGGTTTTAATGATTCGCGAAGCGGGGAAGACGGAGTCGGGTTTAAGCGAAATGTGAATTACGCGGCGATCCGAAGGTACGTTTCGTCCTCCGTCCGGGTTTCCGCCACGACGGAGCCGGCTTGCTCGTCCGGCAATTTCTTCGCCACTCTCCGGGATTGAGAAAAGCGGTGACTTCCAGAATCTGGATGCCCTTCACGACCACCTGGGTACGCTGTATCCAGGAATGAGGGCGCCTTCTTTCCGCTGCACCGAAAGGCCCGAAGATGGTGCTCTCGTTCTGCATTATTACTCGGATCGACCCGGTCTGGAACACATTGTCATTGGGATTGTAAAGGTACATATCGGAACCACATTGGACCCACGAAGTCGCTTTCTTTCGGGGAGGTGATCCCCATTTCGGGCCACCAACCCTAGTTAGACCTCGGAAATCATGTCGAACCCAATGGCGACGCTGATCGCGAACGACTCCCCCAGACCGTTGCCAAAAAGCTACACGACACCGACGTCGACATGCGGATATTGAAGTCGAAGGATGAGTGCGACCACGTGCAGTTCCTTATCACCGACAGTTCCGGTCCTGGGGACAACGCCAAGCCGATGATCGCCGATCTGGAGACCATCTCCCTTGGTGAGTCTCGGGGTCCTCCCCATATTTCGTCAACCTC
Source organism: Orussus abietinus (assembly GCF_000612105.2). Taxonomy (NCBI): domain Eukaryota; kingdom Metazoa; phylum Arthropoda; class Insecta; order Hymenoptera; family Orussidae; genus Orussus; species Orussus abietinus. The sequence continues at coordinate 209,736 of NW_019394268.1, read as the reverse complement.
CAAGTTTCATTTCCTTGCAGAGCCGAAGGTCAGTCCCGCTACTTTCTGCCGAGTGTTCCCGTTTCACCTGATGTTCAATCGGGAACTCACCATAGTACAAACTGGATGCACCATTACCCGCGTTATGCCCCAGGTTTGCAGCGGTAACTGCAAATTGAACGACATCCTGCTTACCGTAAGTTGTCTTAATGCAGGGGTTCCTATCTCGGTGGGCTTCGATTTCATTCGATGGCGTCGCTGAATCGAATCGACCACCGTTTGCAATTTTCTCAGCTTTCTTTTCCCATATGGGGCAACTATTGCGTTGGTCCTCTCTCGTTTGGGAATATGGGCAAGAAGGTGCACGAGGCATCCTACGAATGGTAGACTCAGTGATCAACAAATTATCCAGTCTTTGCCGGAAACTCTGCATCTATGTGCAATGTGTTCCACAATATGGTGCAATTACTGCATATTCATTCGGCAGCCTTCATGCATATTCAACCTGATAATTTGAGCACGGCTTGACTTGTATGAATGCTACTTTTCTTACGATTTACTTCGGCCGCGCCGTTTTACGATGCAACTAGATGCATCTTTACGCGGATGGGTTGATTATGAATGCGCGAAAAACGGTTTCAAAAGTCTCTCATAAACTGCATATTTTTGCACGTACTTTCCGCATCCTGCGATTTATAGACCAAACAAATTTGAGACACAGAGTTTCATTTCCGTACTCGTTTCCGAATTCACGAAAGGCCTTACTTACTCTCAAGAATCGAGAATACCAAAAAAATGGTAAATTGATTTCGTAGGTCAGGCCGCATTTGGAATTGACTTTTGAAAACATTCTATCGCACATCAACACCGTTTACGTGTTGAAAACCAAGAAGGGCGTAATGCGCGTCGATGCTGCCGAGGAGTACTCGAACTTACGTCTAAAGGTTCGTTCAACACTTTTTTGGGCATTTAAAAAATTAACAACATCAGAAAATTACCGTGACTTTATTCGCAGGGCCAGATGCTGTACATACCGGAAAATAACTTCGTCATTTTCCTGTGCTATCCCAGCGTGATGAATCTCGACGACCTCACCAGGTGACTCCGCGATAATTGTTATTCTATCATTCTGGACTCCCAAATCGTGTTAGGAAATGACCATGTTACTTACACTCTCGCCACGTAATGACTTTGGGAATAATACAATTTCCTGTCACACCTCGTTGGTACTTCCGAGAGGTTGCAATGAATCTTCACTTTTCCGCCCTGAAGTGCGCTACAACCGTGCATAAATTCGCACTCTCTCTTGCGCGGACCCAAAAGGAGAATTTGTTTCATTTGAATTACAAAGTGGCCATCGACCATCGACATGTAAATCTTTTCGCCCTCGTTTCATTGCCACCAAACTTGGAGTTTCAAATCGGATCATTTGAAAAATTAAAATTCGTTGAACAGCGTACTCGACCATTTTTTTTTTTGTTATTTCCGACCCGATCGAAAGCATTTCGCTCTCGAAACGATACCGTGTCGTGCGATTTCAGAATGCACCGCCAATTAGGTGCACGGAATGCTGCGGTAATTTCTGGTCTCGATCTCGATCGCCAGATCGAGGCTAAAACTCGCCTCGAGGAGACTTGGCTGAACAGTGTCGAGTAACAAGTCAATGTATAGGGCATCCGAGTTAAACGCGGTCTATGGGGCTCCTTCACCTCGCAACTTCCAATTTGTAACTTAATTCCCGACAGCAACGTTGCTGCCTTTAACTCGATATCCACCCCGTCCTATCGCGACACCTCCTCGGGGGTGGATAGATTCGATTTCCCTGTTTCCTCCATTTCCGTACCGTTTCCGGAAATACCGAGTACCGTGGTGAAAAAAAACCACCGGAAGTACCATTAAAGACCGATCGAAGTCGAATCGAGAACGCGACATCTTGAATTTTTAATCAATTTGTCGCCAAGCACAGCCCGCGACGATTCCGAATCTCCTTGTTATTTGCAGACGCGGATTGTACCTCAGCGACGTCCCTCTGCACGACGCCACGAGAGACCTCGTCCTTATGTCGGAACAATTCGAGGCGGACTACAAGCTCACCAGAAACTTGGAATTGCTCACCGACAAGCTGCAGCAGACTTATCGAGAACTCGACGGGGAGAAGCAGAAGACCGACAGGTCAGCGACGATAGGGTTCCCTTCTGGAGAACTTGGTATTAAGGAAGGATTCTTGGTGTTAAGCACGGATTCGTGCCACGGTGGAATCGTGTCTGGGGTCTCTAACATCGCATAAAAAAAATCTCTTTCACGAGGAACCTGCCGCGTTCCGATCCAGCAAGAACTCTAAGAAAAAGAGAGCTCCACCCCTTCGATGTCCCTCTCCGAGGGGTTCTTAAGAGTGGGCAATCGACGTTTCTTTCGAAGATGTTCTTGGCGTGGTCCGATCGATCCAGGGGACAAAAATCGCTCCAGGAGGCCGATTCTCTTTTCTTGCAAATACTGCAAATCGATTTCTATTATTGTTTTTCGCTACACTCGATATCCTTTTTATCGCCGGTGAGATCAAATGGACTTTCGGTGAAGAAGTTCGCGTAGATTTGGAAGGGAATTAAATGGCTCGAGGGAGCCGCTATCTTGGTTCGTCGCAGAACCAAGCGACGTCCGAGGTGGAAATAAGTCTCGTTTCTTTTTCCCCGAAAGATTACTCTACTCCGTTCTGCCGATATCCGTGGCCAACGAGCTAAGGCATTCCAGACCGGTGCCGGCCAAAAAGTACGACTGCGTAACCCTTCTTTTCTCCGGAATCGTCGGGTTCGCTGCATACTGCGCTGCCCACACCGACTCGAGCGGAGCCATGAAGATCGTCAACATGTTGAACCAGCTTTACACCGCCTTCGACGTCCTTACGGACCCCAAAAAGAACCCCAACGTGTACAAGGTAACCTTTATCCGGAGCAGGGTCTAAATATAACCGGCTCTCCGGAATTTCATTCTCAAAGAACGCCCAGTGAATTAATAAACGCGCCTCCACCGTCTTATCCAGAACAGCCATTTTGGTTTCACCTGTTTCGGATATTTCCTTAATATTAAAAAAAAAAAAATACAGTCGATCGCTCTTGAGTGCAGCTTTATGTCGGAGCGTAATGATGACTCTCTGCTTTGCCCCTGCCGAAATGAAAGTAGAAAGTTCAGGCCATTATTCAGGTATTTAGGTGCACGATAAAAGTTGCGCGATTAATGGCGCATCCGACAAGATCGATCGAGCCGGTTGGGTTACACGTCCGCGATTTTCTCCGAGTGTCCTTTCAAGGGGGGGGACGATAATTCCGCTAATTCGTTTAATACTCTCCCCGTGCTTAGTTAAACCCGGAATCGATATCAGCCGTGTTATTCATCCGATGTCACAGGTGGAAACTGTGGGTGACAAATACATGGCCGTGAGCGGATTACCGGAGCCATGTCGCAGTCATGCGAGATGCATTGCACGCCTGGCGTTAGACATGATGGATCTTGCAGCGGACGAAGTTCAAATCGATGGCGAACCTGTGGTAAACTATTCATCTCCTGAACCCTATCGGATAACCTCGTGACCGCGATAAGAAACCTCCTACGATTCCGATACGCGATGTCTCCTGCAGTTATTGCAATTTTTCAATAAATTTCAGAAAATCACCATTGGCATCCACAGCGGTGAGGTCGTCACCGGAGTCATCGGACATCGCATGCCAAGATATTGTCTATTTGGTAACACCGTCAACTTGACGAGTCGAACGGAAACGACGGGAGAGCCGGGCAAAATCAACGTTTCCGAAGATGCGTACAGGTAAGCTCGTGAATTATTCATGGCATCCCGGTATTTGCTAGGAAAAAACTGTTCTTTTTTCTTTCACGTGGAACTTTACACGTACGCGAACTTTGTGCCTGGAGGAACGAAAAAACGATTGAATAACAGCCTTCCGTTCGTGTTCGAGGGTACATCGAAAAGAAAAAAAATTCATTGAACCAATGAACAGTTTTTTACTAGGCAATGGTATTTCGGGATCGATTTGAATTTCGAAAGTCTGGAAACTCGAGGTGAGAATTAGAGAGGTTTCGGTGGAGTAGTAGTCGGATATACGGATAAGTATCGAGCGCTCGTTATTCCATCGATAAATTCTCTGACGACGTCGGTTGGACGTCGGACCACTTCGTCGAAACGACGTCTGACGACGTCGTAAAGTTGATCTCTCGCCGTTAACCCGTCAGATGGTCTCTCTCTCTCCCTCTGTATCAATGGAGGTCAACGTTAAGCGGAATTAACGGAAAAGGCTAGATTTTCCTTGCACTGGCGATACAGTCTATCATTTACGCTTTTATATCCGCACTTAGTACAGCGGCCTAACAATTCGATAAGCGGAGTTATTGCCTGCAGTTTGAGTAATATTTACCGGAACGTTAATTCGGTGCGATCGATTTACGGCACGATTAGGGGAGGTAATGACTTTCCCCCTTCTGCTGAATATAAGATCACTCGAAGTTCCAGCAAAGTCTTCAGAAAGCGTTAACGGAAAATCAGAGCTCATCCGGAGACTTTCTCGCTATTAAATAGCACTCGGTTCAATTAAGAGAACTTAAGCTTTCGACGAACTTCCATATAGTTCTTGCGAATTTTCCTATTCATCCAGGCTCTATGAATTCTTGCTCTCGAAAGGATCCGAGAAGTTCATAGGTGCATTTACAGGCTGGAAAGTCCAAGAGAGCGAGCACGAACAATAACGAAGGAGTAACAAAATATTTGGTAAACGGGGAATTTTATTAGACTCTTCGCTGTTTCATTGGACGATTAAAGTTAACGTGCACTTTCTCGTTGCGAAGTGGCAGGCGGTCTAACTTAGCGGTCTCGTGCTTTTATTCCCTCCTAGTTTTTGTGTCTCGGATTCATGTAGGATTTATAGTTCCGGTAACGATTCTTGCGCAACGTGCAGGTATCACCTAAGGTGCGAGTAATTGTACCCAAATGGAAGGAACGCAGGTTTCCTCGAGACCTTCGAAATATTCCACGACCTCATTAAATGATACGCGTCAATCATAGAACAAATCCAAATAGTCCCTCAACGATTCCGGGATCTGCAATGTGCGTATGCCATGTGGCAAGGCCCAATTCTCGAACAAAGTCTGTCGAATCTTGCACCTGCACAAATGCATCAGTTCTGCCGGATATTCGCCACTGCGTTCCGGAGGCACCAGATTGCTCTCTGCAAGTTTCGGGTATCTATCCCGAAGAGACAGACTGAAGACCCCGCTTTGACCGGCAATATGTTCCGGGGTCCTCACGCAAACCGTGGTGATAGTGCGGAGCAAAAGCTTCAGACATAGCAGAAGATGTTGCGGATATATGCAGACATCGTTGTCATCGATGCCCACGTTATATTCGTTCAGTTTGGACAACAAAATCTCGATCGGTGAAGGGGCCAGTTTGTCGGATTCCGTAGAAGCCCCATACCTCAGCATGATCAGCAGGATGTCCGGGGAACCGTGCTGGATGGCCACCCTGAGAGGCAGGACTTGCCCATAGGACTCCATGGGAATATCTATTAAGCGTCTTTTGAAACCTCCTGAACTATTGCAACGATATTCCAGACGACCCATTGCCGCGTGGTCCAAGAAGTACGTCAAAGCTCTGATGTTCTCCTCTCTGTCTTCGAAGTCGCACTTCCACCCGGACAGGAAGTGCGTAACTCGGGTCCCGAAAATAGCGCCCACCAGGATCCTCTCAAAGGTCTTTTCGCAGTAGAAAATGTCGTTTAGGAGACGGGATACTATCTCGTTATTCTTGAGGTTCCAATCGTAGCACAGTTTGGCTGCCACATAGAGAACGTTATGGAACTTGCCCAGCAGACAAACCGATCCGTTCTCCGACAGGGTAATGTTGTGGTACCGCAGAGCAGCGAGGACTATCCTCTCGCAAACATCTTCCGTCTCCAAATTTTCCGCTGAAATCGGAGTAATCAAATTTCGTTAGAGCAGGGGACGAAATCGAGACAAGGAAATTGGTGACGGTGACGAATAATTTTTCTCGATTTGCAGCTGATGTAAATTCGACGATTGGACGCGATCCCATGAAAAACTCGTTACCAAGTTCTCTGTCGCTGTAAAATATGTCTTACCTTCGGCGCAACTATTTATCACGTCTGAAAAGTACCTAACGAGCTCGCGACGCTTATATCGCGACGCGAGGCAGCTTCTCTCCATCTCGGCGAATAGTTTGTCAAAGTAACAGTCGATTAACACCTCCATATTGTGGTTTGCGGAGCACTATTTCGACTTTATCACCAGTAGGGAGAGCGAGGACTCGAAGGCTCTCATGACTCGCGCAGAGTCAATGGACAATTGTCCCTGGGTTAACTTTAGGATTGCTCGTCTACGAATGAACCGTCCACCTAAGTAGAGGGTAGAATCAGACGAGAGATAATTCGATTTGGAGAGTTAGGCAAGTGTCCTCAAAGGCTTCCCTACGGTACCCTTTGTCGAAGGTGCAGTCTTCCTCGTTCCTTCGGCTTAAGTCAGGGATTTTCGCCTCCGTGACGTTTTCCCCGATGCAGTTTCATCATCGTCTATGTCTCGTTGACCGCGACGTTATTTTTAAACAATATCTAAGCGATTAAAAAAATTCCTTCATCCGCTGTTGCAGGTATCTGTGCATGCCAGAGAATCAGGATCCCCAGTTCCTGCTGGAGTACAGAGGCCCTGTGATCATGAAGGGTAAGAACGAACCCATGAACGTATGGTTCCTTTCGAGAGAGAGGGAACTACCGTCTTAAACCTCTCGACGTCTCCGTCATTCCGTCTAGGCCGATCACTGAAAACTTCGCAATAGCAATAACGTCGAAGATCTCTCTAGGATTAAATCCGACGAACTATGTCTAAATAATAAATACCAATGCGATCTCATCATTCACGCGTTAGTGGTGGTAAAACTCGTGTGTTTAAAGAGTAGATTTGCGCAATCGGGATAGGCAAAAAGATCACAAACCTCGACGATCTGAAAATCACGATCCAAGATTCAAAGCTTGTCGATATTCTACCGCAAGTTAACCTCCTCCTTTTTTCTTTTTGAGTCACCTTTAGGTTAACGCGTAGGCATAAAACGCCGGAAGATGGACGTGGAAGAGAAGTCGCACGAGTGAAGTAACACAACCTGGAAAAAAAAAGACAACGAGGGGAAATAAACAAGCAGAACCAGGTACTCGATGGAATGCAATGCTGGAGGGTGTAACGGAACCCGTTCTGGTCCCCAACGTTGTCGCAAGGTCGACATGGCGAAAGTTATGGTCGACCAATGGCGCGGTCTATGGTTAATGCCTCTACCTAGTATTTTTCTTAATCCTCCTGGACAGGAGATGCAGGAAACGTCCGCGTAACCCATCGTTAGCTTCCGTAAATTCCGGCACGAAATTTCTGTAAAATGGCTTAACCCAGGTTAACGCGTTTTCCCAGCCTCCGATCTGTTCGCCTTTGCTTTAAATCCACGTAAGCACGCGACGCCCCACGTCATACGGGAAACGCGACTCTTTCATGCACACAGTTAGTGTCCGTAAGTACGGTCATTAATGCCGTTGCATCTGAAACTGGAAATGGTTGGGAAGAAGGAAAGAAAGGGAAGGAATTCCAGCTCGTAATGTCGGACATTTCTCCGCAATATGCAAGAGTGCAAGAGAGCATCACTTATAACAGTTTCTCGTAAGTATACTCCGGAGCCTTGAATTATCCACGCATTTTCCGGCGAACTCAGCGTACGGTGACATCTTCCTTCCTGTCCAAAGACAACCGTGAACGTCATGCCAACTTCCATGCACCCCACGAGTCGCTCTCCTTCCTGCTGTCGGCAATAAAGTTTTCCATTCCAAACGAGTCGGAAAGAAACTGGTCCATCCACTCCCAAAACAAAGGACCTCCTGTATTTAAACCATATCACCCTCCACCTCCATTAAACCCTCTACCCATCTAACCAACCCATAGCGTGATTTTTCCTCCGATTAATAAATACCATGGAATTGTTCCTTCGAGCATGAATTCCTAATTCCTAAAAAACAAATCCAGGGTTCCTTGAAAATCGTAGTTCCTCGATCTTTCGCCAACGCTACCCCAATTTTTCTTTTTCATTATCGGGAGAGAATCGACAGCGGAAACCATCGTACCTCTTCATTGCGTCCAACAAGAGGCACGACGCGACCTACAGAGGGTGCGACGAGGACCTCCACGCAGGCATTTAAAGGAGTTAAACCGGATTCGATGGTCGCAGGAAGGCTCGACAGAGGGCGCCACCGGTCTCCCACCGTAAACGAAGGAAAACCGGAGTGTGGAGCGCGGTTGCCTTGCGGAAGGACCGCGCACGCGCTGGGCTTGTGGATAAAGACGGCGAAACGGGAGGAGCCACGAGGGGGAGGGAGAACAGGTAAGCGAGAGAGGCCGAGCGCGGCGGCGGAAAGGAGAGGGAGCGGATCGACGAAAAGGGGGGGGGGGGGGGGAAATCATTTATTCGAGCCGGGAGACACGTAGGGCTGCGAAATGGAAGGGAGAGGGGCGCACTTACGTCGCTACCGTATCCCGTATTGCATGTTGCATTATTACACGGAAGAGGGTAGAGGAAGGGAGGGAAAAGGTGGCGACGGAAATCGGGAAAGAGGATGGAGAAAGGCGGATGTGGATGGATGGTCGTGGGTATAACCAGGAACGGGGGAAAGAGACGCGTTCATCGGATGTCCGGGATTTATGAGAATTCCCCCGGTACCTTGGTTAAGGAATTTCTTAGGAAGAGGGACGGAGAGGAGAGGCGTTGAATAACGAGGATGGGTAATATGCTACGTTAACGGGGATCGAGGGTAAGGGGTGCTGGAAAATGGGGGGCGAAAGGAGGACCGTAAACGATAGCGAATGAAACTCGACTTGGGCGTTGTCGGGAACGTTTGCTTTTCTCACGGTACGTAGATTTCATTCCGAGGAAGAATATTTAAGTTCGGAGACATTCCGATCTTCCAAACAAAAACAAAGGCACTCGTCTCGTCTGGACGCGACGCAACCGCGGTCCAATCATCGACGAGCACCTCAGTCGCTCTCTGGAAGCGCTAACACTCGGCTCTTCGATTCCGTCCCTCCCGCGAATGGCGAACGTTTCGCGCCAATTAACCGTGTCTATTCAATCCGCGAAGCCTCCTCGACCGAAAACGTAGGGTACAAAGAGCCGAGCCGAGAACTCACCTCGGGGCGCGGTCGTTATCCTTCAGAGAAATATCCATTTAATTACGCGAGATACAAGCCAGCTCCACGTGGCGGGCAGGAGCGTAAACATAAAGCGGCTAGTTTGCGGGAATAAATCCCGGGGAAAGACGCGAAGTGGCAGAGAGAACGAAAAAGAAGGCGCGAGGAAGGTAGACCATAAGGGAGAAGGAAGATGGCCCAGGAAGAGAGACCGGAGGTGCGGAGGTGCGGAGGAAGGGGCCCCTTCCACCGGCCCCTCCATCGGTCCCTTCACCGACGTCTCGGGCCCCTCCAGGCACCTTGCCACGGACGTCTCGAGGCGGTCCCCACCTTGCCAAGAGTTGGGCATGAGTGAGTGTCAGCGGCGCTCGGTACAGTTAGCGACGGGCCGCGCTGCAACTATCGCGAGACCCCGGCCTCCTCGTGTTTCTACTATGCGGTGGCCTTAATAGGGACCGGAGGGCCAGTAACCATCCCCGGCAGCTGATCCCGGTCGGGTATCGACGCCGCGTCGACGTTAATGGATTAACTAGTCTACCATCCCCGGTCTTGGCTGCCCAAGAGATCGACGAGACTCGGAGACTCTCACTCTACCAGGGAACTTCGAAGGGAATGTTGCAGTTCGATTTCGGTGTTCGTAAATAGTGCGGAGGAAAGTGGAATTTTTGGAAGTGAGAATCTCGGATAGAAATGGCGACGACGGGGGAATGAAGTCTCAAAAACCGTGGAGCGAGGGTCGTTTCGATATTTTTGAATCTTGCGCGACGGAGATAGTATCGATGTTCGGAGAAAAATACAAACGCGAGGTTGGAAGGCCATCCGGAACTCGACGTAAACATCTCGAGAGGCTTTGAAGAGTCTCAGCGATATCAGCCGTGCTTGAACTTGGGCCGCTCTTGCGCACGTGCCACGAGCTAGAATTTAATACCAAGTTGCGAGAATACTAAGTAGTCAAAGTGGGAACGCGCGTTTCGTTTCGTAGGGCATTAATTTGGGCAGGCGGGAACGATGATCGGTACCAGGCCTTTCCGTTGAAATTGATGGAATGGACCTCGGAGTCGGGTCCCACGGTCCGAGTCAGGGTCAGGTATCGTAAGTAGCAACCTGTTCTTCGATCGGACCCCGAGAGGGAAGAGGAGGTTTCGGAGAGGTCCGGAAGACCCCGAGAGATTCTGGGTCGATCTCGAGAGGTTCTGGGTCGCGAGGAGCCCGATCGGTAGAAAGCACGTCCGCGATCTCCGGGTCGTAGGACCGGTAGATGCAGATCGCGCTCGAGAATTAGCGAGAACCAAGACCTTTGACACCATCTACGCGGCCGAAAAAAAATTCGGACATCCGCGACACCGGAATATCGTCCAAAGGATTACGGGATTCATCGCTCGAAGAGTGACGAAACGGCAAACATACGTCATCCCCGGGATGAGCGAGTTCATCGAGGATCGGCACCTGGGTTAGGTGCCATCTCGCTAGGGACCCCAAAAATGGACGAGACTCTCGCGATGACGGTCCCCCCGCCGTTGCCAGCGAAGACGCAGGTTTCCCGAATGCCGGTCCAAGGAGTCCGTCAGACCGTATCAATCCGGACTCCAGTTTCCCCACCTTCGACTCGTTCGGAGGCCGGAGCAACGGTATTCGTCGGCGGGGTCTCCGAGTCCACGACGACCTGGAGAATCCCGGAAGTTCGTCCTTCGTCGACCGACTGCAGAGAAGAGTCCGCGCGGGGCAGCCAGGCGGCTCACGTCGTGAAGATCAGGATCAACCCCGAAGAGAGTCGGAGTGGTCGCGTCATCTCCACCGTGCGCCTAACCGTGGACGAGTGCAACACCCGATCGAGCGATTTTAATCATCGGAACTCCGTGGGGACGGTGGGAAACGCCGGCGACTTCCGAGCCAAGGAGGACTCCGCGAGTGCCGTGGCGAGGGCTAAGGACTCCGTAAACGGAGACGGAGGGACTGGCGAGGTCTGTGCGAGAATCAGTGTGGGGGGAGATCACGTTGATCGTCCCCAAGTGGACAAGCATCGGCAGGTGGACGAGATGGTGCGACGAGGCAGCAACGACGCTCTGCACGCGTCGCTGGGTCGCACGGGAGCTTGCTTCTATTACGCTCCCTTCCAGGGTTCGTTGAATCAGATGGGTGTCACCAACAGTGGGCAATGCTCGCCCAGCGATACCCTGGATAGCGGGACCTGCAGCGACTTGGACGGCACGCCTCCACCGCTTCCCAAGAAGAAAAACGCCAGCACCGTCCTGCTGGGCTCGACGGGATTGGTGGGGGTAAACGGCAACGGACAACACAATCGCACAGGGAGCTTGACCAGCAGCGGGGCCGAGGTGGACAGCGACGACAACGAGAGCAACATCAGCTGCGATTCGCTCAACTGTGGCGACCTAATTGTCTCGGTTGCGCCCGATGGGAAGAACGGCAACGTCAGGGGTCAGGGCTCCAAAAGTGGGGACCAGGAAGAGGGTCTTAAACGCGGAGTCGCCGGTGATCCGGACTCGGTCAACGGGAGTCGATCCGATGGAAAAAGAGACGTTAACAACGGCGACCTGGGCGAAGGTCGACCGAGGAACCCAAAGAATGGGAGTCTCGAACCCTCTTCCTCCCAGAGTCACGGTGACCCCAGAAATCCGGACGCTCCATCGAGGGACTTTTCCGAGATGACTCGTCGGAGTAAGGACCAGCTCCTGGGATTTTCTGCCGGTATCTTCTTGACCAATGGCCACCGCAACGAAAATGGATCGGGAGCGTGCTCTCCCGGGGCATCTCCCTGCGCCTCTCCTTCGCCCTCGGGCACGTCGTCTCTGTCCAAGGCCTCTTCCACCCCTCGAGTCAGAAGTCCCGAGATCCCCGATCATCGGAGATTGTCCCCGGTCGTGAAGGAGTGTACATACGAAGAGAGGACTCGCGAGCAGGCCAGGATACAACAGGAATGCGCCAAGGCGGACTTTTACGCGAATTACAATAGACCTACCAATGGTGCCAAGTATCTCTACGACGACGATAGGTTTTACAAGTTCCACGTGAACGAACATCAACGGGACGACGACGAGCGGAAAGTGGATGCCGAGGATCAATTCGGCGAACATGGACCCATCGAAAGGGAGGGTGACGAATACTTTGCCGGATACAAGATCCTCGACCGGGAAGCCATCCGCAGTGCCAAGGGGACGGTTCGGGGCGTGAAGAACAGGGTGCGAGCAGGGATTGCCACCTTCCTGCAGAAGCCATCGTCCAAAGTGAGTCTTTCCCATTTTTATCTCAATTAGTCCGCTAAAAGTCGCGCAAATGGGAAGGAGTCGCCTTGTTGGGACGACAACGGTCTTACCGATTTCCAGGTGCATTAATTCGACGTTCGTCGACACGCGACACGTCCCGGTTTACAGTTAGCGTCCATTCGGGCCCGTTGTTGACCAAGCGTGGCGACCCGTTCTTAGCTTCCTATCGGCGCATCCCGGCACGAGGTCGCCGCTGCCGGGACCGATGACGTTGCATACCTTGAAAGGTCCTTGCCAGGTTTCCGGCATTACCGGCCGGGACCGCAGCCGGTGTGTACATGCGACCGGCCGTTCCGTCGATGCGGAACGGATCGACGTAACGGTAGATTCGATAAACCCGATAGAACCAGCTCGAGATTGGTCTCGAAGGAGACCCGAGACGTCTCTGAAATCCTCCGGGAATGTGCCGCGATTTAAATTTTCAACGGGCATCCTTCAAAGCGTCCGCAGAGGGAATGGACAAGAAGTGACAGAAATCGCCTCGGATGGGGAAAATTCGCGAATTCTTGCTCGAACCGGGTTAACTCTTTTAACGACCGAGAGGGAGAGAAAGCTCCCTTGGGGAAACGTTAAACGTCTTATTTCGGAAAGTGCAGGCATCGGATCCTGCCTCGTTTGGTTCCTTGTTAGGGTAAATTGCGGAGATAGTTGGCTGAAAAGCCGACCTACCGAAAGTGTTACAACGTTCCTCCTTGTCCTCCTTGTTGCTAAATCCATTGTTCCAGTTAGGTGAAATTAGTAGGGTGCCTTGCTAGCGGCCAGGTGACTCGACGTAATCACGTGGTGACTTAACGAATTCTCGCGTGTAACTTGAAAAGCGATTTCGTGTACTCGGTGGAAAGAAGCGCGCCCGCGATTAACTTGATACCTCGCAAAGTGGAAATCTAGCACGAACGTTTAGGTTCATTACGCCATTACTTATTACGTCCTTAATCCTTGAGCGCTCGTTGTTCAAAGATAAATTATGTCCTCGTTAGAACGAGACGTGCAGACTTTACGTTGAAACCGAGATTATTAAAGTCTTCCAGTTTATCGCGCGTTCAACTTTTTTCTTGCCAAAACGGTGAATTCGGGATCCGTTTTATCCGCCTCGGTTGCCTTTACGGATGGACTCAAAGGACGGGACATTAAGTGACACGGCCGAAGGAGTTTCGGGCAAAAAATTGCAATTTCATTTTCACTCACTCTATGAGCAAACAATGCGGGGAACACCTACCTGGCTTGCGGTCGAATTACGGGAGCACAGTTAGGATAATGGAGATAATAGCGGTATAACTTTTGCGCTAATAGCTGCACGGACTACCTGCTTTAAGCTTTCTAGTTTCTTAGGAAAAACTATAAATTATCACCGTCTCGTTGGAAAAGGTACTCGCGTCGAAATTGGATACTTTGGATTCTTTATCCTGGGCTAAAAAGATATAAATACGTAAATCGTATCATCGGAAGTTAATAAACTCGAGCGTTAATTTTCTCGTACGTGGCGTCGAATTCTGGCTCGAACGAGCAGAGTTCGCTCCGCTGGTGGGAAAAGACCACTCCGAAACACCATAACGGTGCCGAGCGAAACGGTAACGAGTCAATTTCGGGGGAACCGGGCTGGCCGCGGTTGATTTCACGTAGAAAGTTAAATACCGGCCGGCGGTAAGTCGCTTGAAGCCTAAATTCATAAAGCGACGTCTCGGGTGAACCACCTTGTAACGTGCCCCACATTCGGCCTCCACTTCTCGCGGCCACCACGCGTAATAAAGTCCGCCGATTACTTTCTGCAATTCTCTTCGAGTCTGCCTCGTCCTCTCGAAAGTGCCATCTTCTCTCGGATTGGTACCACTTTGAGCGTACTCGCGGCGCACTGGAAACGGCACGAGGTTTCTACTCGCGTTTCCGCCATCTTCCCTGAACGCGGCTTTGATGGCCTCTAATTTTCAGTTTCCCCTCGAAGACCGTTCTTACTTCGGACTCGAAACTCATGCAACGAACGTATCGCTGCAAGGGCGAAATTCAAGTTCAAGGTCCTCGAAGGCTGTTCGAGTTCGCGAAAGCGGAAGTGACGCGTCCGGCGCGTCGCAAATCTACCCGGCCGGAAACGGGGGCTTTGCCCGCGATCGGGTGAAGTCCGAAAGCCAACTCTCGGTTTTGAGCCGTGATTACAGCTAACAGCAGTTTTATAAACTCCGCGACATCGAAGGCCCCCCGATCCTGCCCGCTGCAAAGAAATTTATATCGCGGGAAAGTAGACAGACTTATCGAGCGGTCTTCGCGTGCGCTTTCCCCTGCCTACATGCCATAACGGAATTATTGCCGATATTAAAATAAATGACCTAGGAATAAATATTAAAATTTCGCAAATCAGTATCCGAAAGAGTCCCCTCGGAGGATTTTAAATTCCAGCCGCTGCAGTCATTCCTAGAGAAAGTATCGAGGCTTTCCAATTTCTCCGGGTCGTATAATTGATTTTGAAGAACCAAGGGTACTTCGTCAGTGTTTGGCATAACACGACGATGCAGAAAATTGTTCCTTCCTGCCCTCTCCAGTGATGGTCGTTACAATAATGCAGCCGTAAAAGCATTCGGCGGTCGTCCTTACGATAACGCCTTAAGCTCAAATGTTGCACTTTTATTGACTCGGGGAAGTCGGAGCCTCGATTTGCGCAATGCATTCCCTCGTAAAACATGGACTCTGTAATTGCGCGCCCGTTTAATTGCCTCTGTGTACAAGTAACAGGTTCTTTCCCTTTCTTCGGTTTCAAAAATCGCGAATAAATTTAACCGATGACATGTCAAGGGAGTCCAGTTAACGATAACAACCGTGATACCGGAATCGTTGCTTCGGTCGAAACGAAACGGGTTTAGAATTTTCCAGCAATTCGCGCACCGAAAGTACGCAAACACGAAACATTCGATTTGCATAACGGTATGGATTTGCAACTTGCTTCCGGGCGAATAATTCCGCGCCTTGTTTGCAGGGTGCACACACTTGCATCGAATGTCGCTCGTAAAGAGTGTCGGTCCGGAAAAATAAATACCATTAACGAAACGGTGACCCATATCGCGGAAAAATGAAAACCACTCGAAAGGGCAATATTCTGCTATCGAAACGGATAGCGGACGCATCGCGGGTTTCCCGCTCGAAGAAAACATGGCGGACATGTCCACGAGACAAATCGGGTGGGAAAAGAGAAAGCGGGTCAAAGAAGCCGTATCGGAGACAGCCGCTCAGCCTCCGTCTCCGTCCCTCCCGTGGACCCGGCCTACATCCGCCTCCGTCCGGAGGGGAGACGGAGGTCTCTCTTTTCCCTGGCGGGCGTCGCGACGCGGGGCTTCTTGCATTTCAGGAGTCCCTCGCGGTTCCGGAGGTGAGTTATCACCGTAATACCGAGGTTAAATGGCTGGTCAACGCGCTGGGAAAAATCTGTCGCGATCCCGCGGTTAACGTTTAACCGACTCGAGACGGTGGAACGCTTCTCGACATTTTTGACGTCGCGACCCGGGACTCCATTAAATTTATTTAATCGACGTACACTTTATCGATCCAAATATTTTTCTCCGTGTTCCTAAAACTTCTTACGGACGCGAAGTAGGTTCCTCTCGAAATTCTCAGGTGTCGCGTCGACGGAAAGTCGATCCCCTCCGGTTTCGCTGGAAACCCGATTTTCCGGGACATTTCGAGTTCCCTCTAACAACGAGACCCTTCGCGTTAAATGACGTTCGAACCCGACTCGACCGACCCGAGGGAAAGTTCTCAGGGCCGCACTTTTCCTTTTTCCCAATTTCCTTTGACCCAGCCGAGCGTCGTTATCCGGCCAGTTCGCACTTACTTTTTCAATTAGGTCCCCCTTTCCGGGATGGTGCTCGACCGCGTCTAATCCGCGGCGGAACGGCCGCAGAACGAAATTCGCCCGCTGGATCGTGACCGAGAGACCCGTCGATTTCTGCCACGAGCGCCGCCCGTGGAAACTTTCGTTTCTAAGATAATTTCTTCGCTCGTACGACGAGATTTTTTTTCCGCCCATTCCTGCCCGTTCCGTTTCCCCGTAATGGCTGCTACCTTTTCCTTTTCCAACGACTGGATGGAAATCCGCGCCCGTCCTTGGAAGCCACTTACCTATTCGATACTCCTACCTTTCCGTGAATTCTCTCGCCGGCCGATCCATTTTTTCCTCGACACTTTCTCCGTTCTCCGCACTTCCCGGGAGAAACGTCGTCGGTGAAAAGTTCCGGTAAAGAGACCGGTCAAGTTTTAGTTCCACGAGAAAAGACCTTCTTGCACTTCTAGGATGCACAAAACGGGGAAATTCGTTCAAGGCCTTCCATGAACGTATGCACTAATTGCACGGGTATATATACCGGGCAATTGCATGGATATTTGCATGAATTGCGTACATATAATACAAAGGACCATGGACGCTGACCACGCAACCGATGCGCGTCGAGCTTAATAAGTTTTAGAAAAATTCATGCTTCCTGCGGTTAAAATTTCTACAGCGGCCCTGAGTGCGGATTTTTATTAAAGGAACAGGATATATCCGAAGAGTTTAAAAGATTACTTATCCTGTATACATGCACCTAACTGGTTACGTTCACTGCGTACCGCATGATGCATAAAATAATAAATTTAATGACGTGGAAAATCGTTAGTTGGACGCGTCCGCATTCGAGGGATTAATTAGAAAGGAGAGTCGCGAGGGGAACGTACGAAACTTCTGTTACCCACAGTCTACAAAGTGTGCAATTAATTATTATTTATTCTCCCCGAATTAACGCCTCTCCGCCTAGTAAATATGCAATTATCCTATAAGCTCTAACTCACGCGACGGAAACGCAATCACCATTCCTATCAAATATAGAATCCACGGGATTACGATTTTATATCGAAAGTGCACGAAATAAATTTTAAACATTTCATGAATCATCCCCCAGAAGCTCCGTTCGTGGAGAGTTGCAAAATACCTCGCCCTGTTAGCCCGGAATTAACAATGTAGGTATTAAATGAATATTAACCGTCCTTAAATTTAATTAATCCCTCCGTAACAAAAAATCTCCCTTCTGGGGACATATTTGAGAAATATTTCTCAACTCGGAATTTGTCTTTGCAACGGAAAGAGCCAGAGTGTTGCAGAAGGACGGTCGTTGCGCAATGGGACCGTCTAAAAGAAAGTCTCGCTGTAGGCTAAACAGGAATAGGAGTGATGTTTGTTTAACACGTGGACGACGCAATTATGACAGAATTACGCAATCCGAAATTGCGACACGCTGTCGACGAAGGTCCGAATTGAACGTTTCTCGGAGATGAGACGTTGGTATCCCGGTGGCAAAAAGTATCATTTGAAAAAGGCCACCGATAGCTCTCTGCGAGGGCTCTGCTGAATTTTAAATTTTAGGGAAAATGGAAAAGCACTTAGATGCCTGAAGGGAGCGAAATTTGGACGTCCAATATTTTCAGAGTAAACATAACCGCAAATTCGCCAAGACTGTCTCGTCAGCTTGTTGTTAGCCCTCGCGTGGAAGTTGAATAGCCGTACACGTTGAATCTTTAATGTCTTTCTAACGAACCTCTAGTTTTCATAATTAATAGACGTAAATCGTCCCGAAACATGGGACTCGAATTTTCCTTCGAATTACTTCGCAGAATCGTCGTGGTGATAACGAAGTCGCTGTGTCATCGAAAAATGGTAAATCCGATTTAATTACACCTTCGATTATAAATTCATAAGATCAACGGATTGAGAAACGTCATCTTTGAAAATTCGATCGTTTATTTAGAACCGAAGAGATTAGTGGTACGAGATTAGAACGATAAGGTAATCAGTTTATTTTCTATAAGTGGTGTCACGCACGTAAAACCAGTTCTTCTTGCGATTACATTCTACCTAGTTTTATTAACTTTGGGAAGTGCAATTTGCACCGATTCCCACGTTCCCTCGAACTTAGCCTCAAAATGCTCCGTACGAGTCGTTCGCCGAGTGCGGCGTAGTTTCAGTTGCGCAAATGTTATCCCGGATAGAAATGAAAATATTTTTAAATCCGATTCGGAGAAATGAAATTTTTGCCCGCGCAAATACGTCGAAAAGTGAGATGTTTTTCTGCGACGAGTAGAATTGCATCCTCTCGAGACTCTTCGGTTGCGCGTCGTTCTACCGTGCAACAATTGCTTGCTTAACGTCGATCTGTCACCCACCGGTTGGGACGTCCCTGCAAAGCATAATTCTGTCGATAGCACATCAACGGGTTCGCACAACCGAGGGCGAAAATTACGTCACTCCGGAGAACTTGGAAACAACACGAGGCTATTGGGATGCATCCATCGTGCACCGATGGAAGCGCATTTGCATCGATTACGTCAAATGGACGTTGCGGCGGGGCAGCCGCCTGGCTTTAAGAAACGGGGAAACCGCTTTCCGTGAAAGACGTATCTTCCATTATTTCGCAGATTTCCTTCGTCGATTACTCATCCGGCACGGCATTTTCCGCCCGCCCGTCGCCCGGGAGGAAATTTATTGCCGAAAGGCATCGTTTTTCCAACTCCGTGCCGGACGAGAGCCGGTTCTCTGTATCTTTTCTGGATATTGCGCTCCTTCTCCCTGGACGTGGAAATATCACCTCCCTCGAAACGTAAATAATTTCGCATAAAATTATACGTACCCGAACCGATTGGATCGAACTGCCGGGCACTTCGGATTTTTTATTTCACACCTGACGAAACGTTTTTCCACGGCATAAATATTTTACAGCCAGAAAAGGTATATATTGCCATCGGTGCAAACGTTCCAGCTCGTGTCGGAATCGAGGAAAATCGATTCGGGCAATTAAAGCCCGACAAATTATTCCGCTTTCATCCCGTCTTCTTGTTCTCACGACGGAAGTTTTCTCTAGAATGCCGGGTTCGTTCACGCCGAAATCATTCGAACGGAACGTAAATAATTTAAAATCGAAAAGTGACCAATGGCAATATTTTTGCGAGTCCTCGTCTCTCGGAAAGACGAGCCGAAATGGACCGAGCTCCGGTACGCTATTACGATGATTGCCCGCCAAGTACCGGCAGTGCGAACCTTGCTTTTGAAATCGAATCGAAAGCGTTGAAAGACCTCCTCGTGGTAACGATCGAGCGATCGCGATTCGTGACATCGAGAGCGAATCGCTGGTCGACGAATAGCGGAACGTTAATTCGCGGACGGATTGACTCTTCAGGTATGTTAATTCGGATCGTTTGAAATGCGGCGCCATATTTTTACGCGTCGAGATTCGGGTCGCCATGTTCCGGGGTAATTTTGCGGAGAGGTGAAAAGTCTTTCATGAGACATTACCGAGCGAACGGGAAGTCTTTTATGCAATCGCACAAAAGCGGCGACGTTCTGTTTTGAATTTGTCGGAGGGGATTCGGTTTTCTCTTTCCTTTTGTACCTACCGAGGAATACCGCTTCAAAGCCCGGGAAGATATGCGTACTCTGCGTACTTTCTATTCTTCTTCTCTTGCCTGTGTACAGTTCTTACATGAATCACTCGAAAACTTGAAATAGCGTGAAATCGTGCTTCGTTAGATTTCGAGATACATTCGTTTTCGGACACGGATAACGGCTTCTGTTTTTTACAACGGAGACCGATTATGGGATTTCTAATCGAAACCCCGAACTTTGACGAATTTTAAGACGATTCCGAAAGCTGAGGTGACGTAACGACAGTTGGTATAATTTACCATCGTTTCCACCGCGAGAAAGTTCCATCGCAATCTCCTCAAAGACATTTCATGCCTTGAAGAGACTTGAAATGAAGTTCTACGGAGAACTTTATCATCCGATGCACCCTGAATAATTTCTGCGATGCCGGCAAACTACAGAATTTCCGTTTGCCCCCTGGTAAAGGTAAATTTCCCAGTTAGTTGGAAATCTGCAGGTTTAAGAACGTCAGTCCATCCGAAAAAAAATATTTAGTCGATTCGATATAATTATTGAGGTTTCGGCTTTGGAGTTTTGGATTTTTCGAATTTACGTCGAAACGTGATTTCCTAGCCGCGATAAAGTCGGCGGCCCAACTTCGCGTCTAGCTCGTAGATCCCGGTAGAAACTTTCTTCCCGGGAAAGACAGGTCTGGTTTTTACCCAAAGTAAGAGCAGCATCTCGTGCTCCAGTGGTACGGAGTCAATGTTAGCCGAGTGCAATTTACCCGGGCAGAAAAAGTACTTCTTTCAGCCCCCGGCCGCGAATATTCAATGGAGCTCTCTCATTCGGCGAGAGTGTTTCGTGAAAATTGTCCCCGAGCGACGAGACGTCGCTTACGTGAATTTTAATCCTAACGAAGTGTCGCGACTCCTGCAAAAAAAAATATAAAAAACACTCCCGACGCCTACTCAGAGAAATTATGAAATGTTTTTATTCAAAGTGACGCATGGACGCCCGGGAAAAATGATGGATCGCGCCGTAAAGTTGACATTAAATTTCTGCGAATTTTTCTGCCCATCTTGGCATGGACCACGAGACGGATTATCTTAATTTTCAACTTGACGCGAAACGTACCGCACATTCGTCCTCGGATCTTACAATGAATTTTTAGCGAATAAATAATTTTACAACGTAATTTCGCAGGAATTATTTACATTTCGATGATAAAAGGTGACGCCTCGCGATCGCGAAGTCAATGGCGGGTAATCATATTCGCGGCTTTTAAAATTAATGTTAATTCCTAATTGAAGTGGTTTAACGCGACTCCGAGGCACCTAATAAAATGCTTTACGACGCGAGGTTATGCGTTACGTACAATCAAGAGGATGCAAGCGTGGCCATTAAAAGTCCTCATTGGAAATTACGACATAAGAAGGGTGGCATGTCATGAACCACCAACGTGCGATAATCAATGCGACTAGTAAATCAACAAAAGTCATACGTTGAAGACAGTCTTCGCGTCACATATTTTATCCTTTTCGTATATTTTTATCCTTTCGGTTACGCGCCGAACAAATATAGACGACCGTAACGGTATTTGGGTAAAATTAAAAATATGGACATTGTCCCTGTCCCGTTAATAATACTTATTATCGGAAGGGGACCGTCATCGCGGTTTGTGCAGTTTTAAACTCCGCTTTACTGGGAATGTGCTTGACTTATGTAAAATAAAACCTCACAGAGGCAGCTTCGGTTGACAATATTTATTGACCGTTTGTTACGGATAGTTTCATAGTGGAGGGGCATAAACTGGTTACGATAGTCGTAAGGAATATCGAGATGAGCCGACCGATCGGCTAGTATTGTTTCATCGACGGTTTGAGTACGCCATTTGCAAACGACGGAGAATTATTTACGGCCTTGTGGCTGACGCGTCTATGCGATTATCATTCCCTTTGGTTGTCCAGTGGCGGCCGTCGTTCTTTCCGACAGAGATTTTCCACATAAAATCGTCAATTTACCGAACCGTCCGTTTCATCTTAATTCTGGCTGTCACGAATTGCCCAAACTGGTCCAAATAAGTCGCGGCTGAGGAAACGCGTTACTATCTCCCAAACGTGTATAAATAAATATTCATTGAATTTCAAGTATACGTGCAAACGGGGCGAGCGATATTCGCGCATTAGCCGGTTCCACGCGTCGTTGCATATGCAGAATTTTAGCGATAAATCAGACGTTATAAACAAGTTTCCCGTAGTTGTCAGGTGCAGCCTGAGGAAAGAGTGATTACGGTCATTACGATCATTAACTGTCCTGGCGATTTGCCGAGCCAGGATCGCTTTTTCTGGCCCGGCAATGATCTCTCGCGCTTTTTCCAAATCGTTCCACGGTGCGACTTTAAATCGCAATGAAAACGCCCGAGATCACGGGCCTTCTCGGTTTTGCAAATGGTTACTTATCGCATAATTATCGGGTAAAAGAAATTAATTGAATATCGGTTACTCGAGTCCTTCGATTTTCCAAGCACGTACCCTCTGAAATTTTCCGCGCCAAGGTTTCACTTCCCATAAAATATGCACTCGGGTAATTATTCCGGCTTTAACAAAGGTCAATTAACGGAACCCCGTCGATTTTTGTCATACAACTAACGGGAAAGCCGCGGAACTACTCCGGCCGTCATTCCTGCGTTGGAAGTTGCATAATTTCATTAAGTCTTGGGACACGCGATTCAGCCAACATAAGCGCGGCGCAACTATTTTACATTCACGGGCGAAATAACCATTTCGCTCGCTCGTTGGCCCGATGCACATAACTGCACCTGCACGGTCCCGCTACCGCATACTTTCCTCGTGTACGATATCGTTCGGGCATAACTAAGTACCGTACTGCCGCGTCGGGTAATTATGTCGTGGAGCAAAGTGTCGTAGCCAAATTGGTACGAGTCGGGTGAAGTCGGCGCACTCGAAACGCGTCGAATAATTATTTTGTAGAACAAACCGTTATGATCAAATCGGTACAAATCTATGAAGCAGGTGTACTCGGAACGCGTCGAGTCGTTGACAGAACGCAAATGAAAGCAGTGAAAGTTAATCTAACGAAATCACTGTAACTTCCCTTCCACGGCGGTCGGTGTCACATGCCAGGCAACGTGTACGTTTCCTGCTGTACTTTTCTATTTTAATACTCGGCTCTCGAAAACGTATTATGCCCTAAGTCGCGTAATAGCCCGACTCAATGGAGCAGCTCTGCGGTCCAGCTCGGGCGTTCGCCATCTTGAAAATCGTTCCCTCTCGGCGTCGCCTGCGCGGCAGGTGAATTATGTTATTCATGCTACAATGGTCCTGAGGCCCCTCACGCAGTGAAAGTTAATTTAACAAAATCACGATAGCCTGCCTTCTCTTTTTCTAACTCTTTCTCGGTCTCTCCCCGGTGGCACCGCGTTATATAAGCGAACGAAAAAAGACTCGATGCGAAGGCGCACCGGCGCGCGGACTTACGCAAGCCTTGGATGTGTGGAATTTCGCGACGAAGGAAAACCCTAGTAAATCCCTAGAAAATTGTCCAAAGAGCGAAAACGCCCCGGAAACGGGGCCGAATCAGGGAATGGCACTTGGAAATATGCGGCAACGCGAGATGGGAGGAATTTAATGCCCTCTAATACGAAGCATCCAGGTTGGGATTCGGAGACCATCCGCTGTGCCGGAGTATCGAGTCCAATCCGATAAATTCGGCGAAGCATAAAAAAGCGGCCGGGGAACTGCTGCGATCATGGCACCGAAAATGCCAATTTTCGAATTACGCAAGATCGCGTACGTGCACGAGCGACCTCGTTGTGTAATACGAAAAAGGCGACGGAGCGCATCGACCCGCAATTCGAGGAGACATCGGGGAAAATTCTGTCGAAATTAACGTTAGAGTTTAGACTGGTTGCGTATTCGAAATACGCGATAATTGGAGATTTTTTAACCAGGCGCATGTAGCACCGTGAACCACGAATTTTTTTTCTCTCTCTTTTTTTTTTTATCGTTCAGCGGCTCGTTTTAAATATTTTTGCAACGTGGAATATGCGGCGCGCCGAGCCCTGTACCGTTGATTCCGAAATCCCGCGAAGCACGTTCAATTACGGTCTTGCCGACTAACGATCCGAGAGATTCACGGGTAATAAATCCTGGACCTCGACTCGAATCCCCTCGTTGACGAGCGGAGAGACGGAGGCAAACTCGAAGACAAACGATCGTCTACCAAAGACGTTGAATTCGGAGCGCCGACAATGCCGACGAGAGCTTTCGTCCGAGGAAAATGGCGCCGGCGAAACTGCACTCGCGGATGTAGGTCGGCTTATTAATCGTTATTCCGCGGGAAGTAACGGGAGACGTTTTCTTTTCAGAACTACAAGGCAAAGGACGCCGGCAAGGTGGTGGTGTACACGACGACCATGGGAATCGTCAGGGAGACCTACTACGCCTGCACGAAGGTGAAGCAGATCCTGAGGACTCACATGGTCAAGTACGAGGAACGGGACATGTTCATGAGCACCGAGTCGCAAACCGAACTGAAAGACCGAATCGGATGTACGTCGATTCGAGTACCTCAACTCTTCATCGATGGTCAATACATCGGGGTAAGAATTTCGTTGCTTTAAAAAAACGGTTCAATTAAGGCGTCGCAGCTTTTCCAACCAAACGTTCTCTTGAAAGCGCGTTTCGACACCCTGCGGCTGAATTCTCCGTGTTGGGTGAAAGAGGAGAATGACAATGGTTACATTCGAAACGGCAAGAGCCTGGCACGGCGTTTCTTTCCACCCCGGTCATAAAAAGTCAGCCGCAGAAATATCTATGAACTTTTACTCAGGCACGAAGCACGTTTGTCTCGAAGTGAATTCTTCGGGGAGCAGTTTAAATCAGGAAAGTAACAATGGTCCGATTCGAGACGGCGAGGGAGCGATAAAGCGTTATGTTTCACTTGGATAGAAAAAGTAGCTCGTAAAAGTGTCCGGGGAGTTTTGGTTAAGTACATTTGTCATCGCAACTTCTGCGCATCGACAAAGTACGAGATATCCCTTTCGCGTTATTAATTCCCAATTTGTCTTGGGAGGCAACGATCGCGCCATGTTGCCCGCTCTAGGCGTGCTCCACCCTATTGTACCTCGCTTGAAAAGGGGCCTCTTTCGCGTGGTATTGAATGGTAAAAAGGCGTTATTATTGCGGAGCCTTTCTAGCCAGGTTGGTACTTGCGCCATTGACTGGAACGCCGATATACATAGCTAGAGAGGTAACCAGACTCCCACGCATTGTGCCAGTTATGGAAATCGGTTTCCGATGCACGAGGACAAGGATATCCACGGCTGGACTCAATCGGAAGTGAGACGCGTGAGCGTCTGTTCGCGATTGTTCCCTCGACGATCGTTCGGGTGACTGTAAAGAAATCTATGTCTGCCTGAAAAACGATGAATTGTGCAAACGTAAAGGATTGCTTCTCACTTCCGGCGTCCAAGACGATCTTCCAAATCGCGTTCCACCAGCCATGGGGAATCTTCGCCGAGCATCGTCTCATAATTCACATAACCGAGGGACTTACATAATCGTGGGTATTCGAGCACCGAGAAAGTCGAGTGTCGACGCGAAATGTCAGAGACGGGCGACAATGGGAATGGAAACCGATCGACGCAAACTTGCGGAGAAACTTGAGCTTGGCCGGCGGCACTCGCTGCAACTCTCCAAGAATTGTACGAGGAATTTGACGGATGCGATTAAAGGAAGGAGTTCGAATTAAAAATCTGACTCAGCCGAAACGTTGAGAAGCGGTCTCCATGCTGACGTGGATGAAATTCTAGCAAACGAACGGCAACCGTCGGGTGCCGCGCTCGAAATAGGTTGTCGTTATTTTTATTTCCTAGAGTTTCTTCTTAAAAAGGCAATATTCTCATTCGAGAGAGCGTTGCGGCGCAGGAGACAGGGAGTTGCAATTAAATAGAGTAACTATATGATCCCCACCCTTGGTCTCCTCCGAATCGTTGTCGAATCAACGTGGGTCCCTGCCAGCGTCGTGAACGTGTAATCCCGCTAATGCAAGTGCCAAATCCGCGAAGCCGGAGCCACTTAGATTAATTCTAAGGCTCCCGCCTAATTCGATCGCAAGTCTGCCAGAGATCGGCCATAACTTGCCCTAATTATCCTCGTTCCACTAACGAGGATTGGGTAATCGACGTGGGCCCCTTCAGGGTGCGTAGACCGCCATTAAGGCGAGGAAATGCGCCAAGGTGAAACGAGGTACGCGAGAAGCGCATTAAGGGGGTACGAAAGTGGCATCCGAGGAATCAATCATTTATGACACTTTTCTCCATACCGAGAGCACCGAATCGTACGAATACGGAGGCCCTAAAGAAGGTTCCGACCCTCGTACAATTTCATTAACGTTGGACCGCATAGAAAGAAATCCGGGCTTTGCGACATTTTGGAAAAATCGGGATTGGCCAAATGCCCCTTTTGTCTCTCGTCGGTAGAAGAAAAGACACCCGCGATATCCATTATCCCGAGCCTTGGTCTCGTTCGAGAGCGCGTTTGAAAGCGGTCTTTGATCCGAGTATATGGAGCATGCTTTGTCCGTTGATAGACGTTTGTCATGTCGTCGTTAAGCTCATTAGGATTATAGATTCGATCCTGGAAGTTGGAGTTGTCCGGATTGGGTATGCAAGTAAGTGAAATGTCAAGCTATTTGATCCAAGGCCGACAGAGAGAGGTGAAGTTGCTTACGTTAACAACGCACACCGATCCGTTCCCATACACGTACACGTGGATGCAGGAGTGGACCACAACGGCATTCCTCTCTAGCTACGTCAGATTATTATTTTACTCGCTATCGACGAATCTTAGGGGACCCTACGGAACGGAATTTTTGCTTCTCCCGAGTCTCGCGGAATTTATTTCGATGGACCAAACCAGTTAGGGACGAGATTACCCCGTAGGCGTGGAATCGGACACGTAATAAGAGGAGCCTGGAAATTGTTCTCCGGTTTTTGCTAGAATAACGTAACGATACGTCCTGCCGAGAATGGGAATGAAATAAAGGGTCGAGGGGTTGGGAAATCGTGGATATACCCGAAGCTTCGTGCAACGCCGCGGTGCATACGAAGATTGCATTTTAAAGCGACTCTTCCTTTCTTTGTGCAGGATGCCGACGCCGTTGAGCGACTCAACGAATCCGGGGAATTGCGACGCATGCTCAAGCCTTACAAGGTGAGTCAACTCATCTCCGGAAACTGAATTTTCTCTTTTAATGCCTCGAGAAAAGGTCGCTCAACTGTGATGCCCTTAAAAGAACCTGCCGCTATCGTGTATAGTGTTTTGCATGATGTCATTTCCGACCACGAGAGAACGTTACCCCAGTCGTCGACTCGACTAAATAGCTGGAAAGCAGAGAAATATTGGGATTAATCCCTTCCACCGAGCCTGGAAAATTATTGCCCCCCCCCTTTTCCAGCAACGGAGTCCCTCCTTCGCTACAATAACCCGGGAGAGGGAAACCCAATAATAGTAGTCGGTTACTCGTCTTTCTCTACCTTCGATACCTTCATTAGCGGAGCTGCAGGGGACGTCAAAGTCACGGAAAGAAACGTACATTTTTTTCCGTCAATTATTTTTACGCAACGCCTGGTAGACTATAAAATTATTTTCCACTTAGTCTCCCAATTAATGAGTTTCTTTCGGAAGAGAACCCTCGAGATTTCCGTTTTTGTCCCCGCTAACGATGTCGCGAGTCTATTTCGGAAGCGCAACAAAGAGGTGCATTTTTTTTTTCTCGATCGGTTCTCGTCTGCCGCGAACTACCGCGATCTTCGTCGAAGCAATTATTCTCCGTGCCGTCGAGGTAACCGCTAATTAACCCTCCGCGATTTTTCCGGAAAGTCCGTGATTGTCCACGACCGCGGAGCGAAATCGCCGCGAGTTCCCCGCTAAAGTGGAATCCGCGCGTGTAACGTTGCTCGTTGGAAACGCAAGGTTATACAACCCTTTCACTTTTATCCGGCGAGTATCGCGGTCCCCGTCAAGTATCCTTCGTGGTACTCATAAATTTTCGCGTCAACCTCTTTCGAGACTTACCTTGTAACGACGTAAAGGTCGTTTACACGTGCCACTCGCTTTCGCGTGTCACCGACGGGACGCTCCTTTTGCGCAACCAACGCGCACAGCTGCAACTCCGACCAGCGTACGCGCAGCCACGCGAAACGCTACTTATTTGCATGCCTCTCTTGACAAATTCGTTCACCGTTTCCGCCGATACGAGAAAAATAAAGAAACGCGCAGAAAAAAAAATGTTTTAATTAAAAAGTGCGTGGAACTCGGGAAAGAGGGAACTTCTTCATTTTGGGCCAAAGGTGCGGATACGCTTTCTTCGGTTTCTTTCTCACCCCGATCGTCGATTCTGTTTCAGAGTGCAGACGCGTGCACGACTTGCAAGATCTGCGGCGGCTACGGACTGCTGCCATGCCCCGTGTGCAACGGCAGCAAAAAGTCGGTGCATCGGAACGACTTCACGACGGAATTCGTCGCCCTGAAGTGCATGAACTGCGACGAAGTCGGACTGGTCAGGTGCCAGCATTGTTGAAGAAGATCGAAGCCGAAGAGTCTCGAGTCGAACCGCCGTCGAGTCACACCTGCTCAACTCATCCTATCGTCTAACCCGTTCTCGCCGTATTAACTGATATCCCCCCTCTCTCTAAGATAAGGTGCTAAGATGTTAAACGATACGCTACTGAAACAACTAACAACGCATCTCGCTCGGGAAGTGACTAATGGAACGCCTGGGAAAAGGGACCTCGTAGATCTACGGAGGATCCGTCGACGACCGACCGTCGCCATTGTACATTATCAATAAACTGCTCGAAACTTTTGTAACTCCTGAATTCGCGGCAGACTGATTTCGTTGTGCCAGTCGGTGTGCATTGTGTCGCCAACGGTGCGATTAAATCCTGCGAATATTCCGCAATTATTAGTCCGAGGGCGGGTGGGCGGGTCGAATTATCGAGCCGAGCCACCGCAACGAGGAAAGGGTGAGTAACTCGTGCGATGATCTCGTAAGAGCAATTAAGCACCCTCAAACTATCTCGGAACTTGCGATTCGTCACCCCTGTGCGGGGTTTCCGAGTCGGAAAGTCCTTTCGGCAGTGGCGCTAATCGAGACGTTTAATCGAGCCGCGATTAAACACGTCGGAGCGAGTGAAAGCCTTTCCGGTGTCGAGAATTCCGCGCCATGGCGAATCCTTGCGATCGCTCCTGCAGGACTCTAATTGCTATTTCCGCTAATCTCGGAAATCCTGGAAAACGGGACTCGTAATACCTTCGACCGAAGAGAAGTCGATCCAGAGAGGATCCTTCCTCGAGAGCAAAATAAATTCGAAACCTTGGCTGAATTCCGGAACGATATACGCCTGTATCGTTTATATAGATGATTTTTATATTTCCCTTTTGCTAATCCCGACAATGCGTCCAAGAATGGGACCATTTTATCGTTACATGGTTATATCGTCCCAGTTAATGGGAACCGAGAGTAAACTGTAACGTAGAGAAGGTGAAACGCGAAGTCCCCGAATGGAGCTGTAACGTCGGCGCCATTATTTCGCTGCATGTAGCACCGACGAAGTGACGATTTTAATTACGATAATGCGAGACGTCTGCGCCGTCACACGAAATACGTTTCGTACATAGGGTAGGGAAACCTCCCCTCGCCCCTGTCTATGAGCTGGTACCTTTGTTTACGTATGCAACAAGTTAAATCGATATTCTCGCCGCTCCTATAGTGGCGCCTCCCCCAGGAGCGAAATGACGCTCCTGGAGCACGTATATTTAGGACGGCGGGCATATTTTCCCGAAATCTCTGAACACGAGCCCGTAAAATTGCGGGCGAGAACGATGCTCTTATCCAGCAATTTTGGAGTCCGATAGGAATCCGGGGTGACTCCCCATGAACGAAAACTGCGTAGGGATGCGTTTAAACATTGAAGAGAAAGGGCAGAGAACGACGCCCCTGCACGACCATCGAGACTCGGGGGTCGATTTTATCGTCGGGCATCTCGGCCGCCATCGATCGCTCCATCTTGTATAGGAACCTTTCCGGTCCAATTTTCGCGAAGAATGCCGATGAAAGATGAGCTAGGTTTCGCCTCCGAAATGCAGGGCGGATGCAGGCAAGCCCAGCTGGACCGGAGCGAGCTTCGGGGCGCGTCCATATCTCGACGTTTCTCGAGGATGTGCATCGGTTTGCTGCACTCAGGGCGGATCGAACGGGTCCACTGCGGACGCGATTATGCGTTTACCGCACGCTATCGCGGATTCTCCGCGTAGCATGCGGAATTCACTCCCTCGAGGCCGAATCGGCGATTCCGTGCGAGCTCCTCTTCCGCCGGGCCCTGCATATTTTATGCATTCGACGTTTTACGCCTCGAACGTCCCGGCCTCCTCCAAGCCGGCTATCGACATATCTCGTGGACGAGGCTTTAAAAAGAAAGCTGCTTCTAGCCGCGTACGACGCAAAAATCTGGACGAAGAAGCGAAATTACGATCCAAATCTTGAATATCGGGACTATTCGAATCCGGGGCCACTGTCAAAGAACATTATTTATTCTTCGGCGATTCGACGCCGGAATCGTGGAGACGGATCGAGGGTTGCAATAAAAGATGGCGGGCGATCGGGGAGAGTCAATCCGGGAAGTAGCCGTCCAGAGTGAGAAGGACAAGGACGAATTTCGGTCCATCGATTGCGGACCGACGAAGGGCGAAATTCGACGGGCGGTCGAAAAGCTCGAGAGAGAGCCTCCCCCGTAATCCAAGAAGCTCGACCTTGAGTGAACTCGGATCGATCCTCCCCCGAGAGCCTTTCGGTGGAAAGCACCGGTAAGCTACGGTTGCGTGCAACAAGTATCGCGTTGGAAGGAGAGGGCGCGATACGGAGGACGCGGAACGGACGGAGATAGAGGGAGAACTCGGGATGCACGTACGCGAAACGAGATGCCATCGAACGGGAAAATTATGCGAATTACTTTTCTCGCCGGTAACGCCAAGTACCGGGGCAGACGAGTAAAACCTATCCGAAACAAAGAGAATGAAATAAATTAAGCGCCGTACCTTACAGCGACCCCTGGAAAGCGAATACACGCGAGCGAGATCTCGACTCAATCGGAACCCCTTGTCGAGGGAGTAAAACCGCAACGCGTTCATAGATTCGCATCGGACGCGATCCGTCGCGTTAGAGGAACGATCTTAGCTGGATATTCCGCTGCAGCGGGTAAGGGCAATTTCCTGTCTCGATGGCCCGCCGATGCGGTATCAAGGTCGAGAAAGGAACCCACGGGTCGAAGTCGGCTAATTGCAGTCGCCAAAGAGCGACCGTCGCCGCAGCCTTGGCGTCCGCGGGGGAGGAGCAGGTGTTTCCAGGGCGCGCGAGGGAGGGGGCATTTATCGGGTACGGGAGCCGAGACCTTCACCGAGACCGAGTTGGTCGACATTGCCCTCGGCCCCGCGCGGCGCGGGGAGTGGACGTTCCCGGCCCAGCTCGCGTCGCGGGCCTAGGGGTGCGCGTGACGTCACGCGCGGGTGGCGGGGGGCGTCGGGGGGCGCCGGCGCCGCTGGCCGCGACGCGACTCGGCCGGAGCGGATCGAGCATCCGGGCGCACTCGTGCTCGGGCAACGCGAGCCATGGGAGTGGTGAAGGCTGCCTCGGAGAGCGTTCTGGCCGAGACCGTCTTGCCCAGCGAGGAGGCCAACCATTCGCTGCAGGGCCATGCCGGTGAGTTTCCCTGGCTTGCGGCGCCGCTTTCGACCGGTCGAAAGCGGTCCTTTTCGAGATTCGCCGGTCGACCGCCGAGGGGTGGGGCGAGGCACCGTCGCGGAGGACGATCGCTCGCGATCGGCGCGGGTCAGTCGCGGGTCAGTCGCTCTCCGACCTTCGCGCGGTAGTGCTCGGTAGTGTCGATAGACGGGGCGGCGCGGCCTCTCGGGAACGCTCCTCGCCGGGGCCGACCCCAGGAACGTTAGCTAATGGGAGTGGAGGACTTTCCCCCCCACGGGACCCGGGGAGTCGCTTGCCCTTGGTCATCGCTGTTTCCCCGAAGACGAGCCCTGCAAGGACGCATCGGTATCGAGCCTCACCCCTGAAGTAAGCCTCATCGCGAAAGCGACTTCGCTCGATCGATAACGGCGGGACAATTTTGATATCGATCGTATCGATGATAATAATATTAGCGATGTTAAGAATATTAACGATAATACCCCGGTCGACGTTCCCGCGATAGAATTCGAGGTGGGAGCGTATGTTGTAGAAAAAATGAATAGGGTATTTATATCCGTCCGGGTAACGACTCGAAACTCGGAAGGTCAGGGACAGGGAGGAAAAAACCGATTTCCCCGGGAAAGCGCGCGTCCGGAAGGAAGTTTCCCCGTGAACGAGAAGACCCCGGTACTCGGTTACTCCGATCGCGACGCCGAGCGGTCGTCGAGGCGGAACGAATCCGGCGACCGTTTCGCCGAGTCCTCGGAAGCCCGACGTCCTTTGAAAGCTCCTGGGCGAGCCAGAAGGTTCGCTCGCGAGCTTTAAAGCCGATAGCTCGGGACTCCGCTGCTAACAGGTGTTCGCTCTATACAGATATAGTGGCGGACGCGGAGCGGTCGCCAACCACCGGCTACCCGCGGACAGTCGATTAATCCGATTTCGCCACCGCGGATGCGGACTCCTTTTTAGGGATGTGACGTTTCGCCACTGCCGATTATGATACGTTATGTCGTATCGCGCGGGGAAATATTTTGCGGGCATCGCGAGGTCTGTCGGAATTATCGTAAATAAAAGTAATATTCGGATCGATGGGCAAATGGCAGAAACGTCGAGATTTTTTTCACGGGGATGGAAGTCGCGGCAACGATTTTTCGCTCGGTTGCGCATGTCCCGGATTATACGATCAGGCATTTTCCTTACAATGGAGGGATAAAGCCTAATGCGTATCGAAGATGCGAAACAATGTGGAATCCGCAGCCTTGACCTCGGGCGAAGAAGACCGGCTCGATAGACCTCCTGCCTCGAAAGAGCCAACTTTTAAGCGCATCTTTAGAGCAGATTTATTCCCGTAACTTGCAAGCCCTGAGTTAGAACAAACACTACCAAATTGCTCGTAATAAACGCTCATCCCTGCCGGTTTAATTAACGCAATATACGCCGGGTGCGGATTATTGCAACAAATATTTACGCGGTGTACGCGCTTCGGGCGTCCTAATAATCAATCCGTAAATTTCGATGCTTATCAATTTTTGGGAACTTTTAATCGCCGCGTTGGAAAATTCCACGAGGTGTTAACGAAAGGAACCACCTTGCCATTTACTCGCGAAACCGTAACGAATGACGGAATGTCGGATGGCGATTCAGGTGTCAGGCTATTCATCGTGTCCGATATTTAATGGTTTTCCATGCAGGTGGTTATAACGATAGGGTCATGGTCACTCCTTGGTCTCGAGGTCTCTCGAATCGACCAGAATGGAAGTCGACAAATATCCTCGGGACATCCAGCCAATAATATCGCCGGTATTCCTGTAGGACTTCCCCAACTTGTCCAATAATCGCTATACAGAATGCCGAACGCGTCTCCAAAATGTCGCGAAATCCGGACGGGGTCGCGAAAAAGGTTTTCGTAATGTGCGGCTGGCCTCTCGTTTTCGCGTTTCGACCTCTATTTACTTCCGTATGTAAATACGCCTAATTTGGTGGACAGGTATTAAACAAATATCGCGCGCTTCAACTTCCAATCGGTCGATCGAGTTTCGTCTTCAGGGTCGATCACGAGCTTCGCCTCCACCGGGAACGGAGGTGCCCCCCGCGATTAACGTCGGGTCGGCGTCGGTAATCCCCGATTGGTCGGTCTCGGGCTTCTCGGAGGCCTCGTCCCTTTTCAGGCAGGTCCTCGCGTCCTCGTCGAGTTCGCCGAGCGGCAGGATATCCTTCCGAAGACGCTCTATGGCGTCCAAGAGCAGGCTCATGGTTTCCGTGTAGTCGGGCTCGAACATCTTGCCCTCGGGGTTCTCTTTGAAGAGATACTCGGCCTGCAAAGGGAAAAGGAAGCACGGAATTTTTTCTAAAAATCGAGTCTTCATCCGTATCATGGAGTTTAATTTCAATCCTTTTTTAGTTTATTTAGTAGCCGGACGTTCTCCAACCGAACACTAAAATGTACATTTACGGTTGCATCCCGTAATAAATTTTGCTTCGTTTTCAAATTTAATTAAAACTTTATTTGACGTGCCGACAAAGGCCCGCGAGTACACGTATACGATTTTGAACCCGGGCAAAGCTCGCAGACCGCAGCTGGCAATGCCACGGTAATGCCAAGTTTAAATTGCGCTATCCGTTTTACAATAAGCATGATGGTAATTTTGGATAAACCTTGGGGACGCGTTTAAAATTATTAATGAAAAAGTGCAAATCGGAAACTCACGAGATAGTCGACTGGGTCTTCGGGTCGCAATTTCGCGACTTCTATGAGGCCTCGCGTCAATGTCGGAAACACGTACTTGACGAGATATTGTCGCAAAGGCTCGCTCGAAATACCGAGACGCTCCTCTTCCTCCTCCTTCAGCTTTTCCATGAGGTTAGTCTGAAATGGAACCATCCTGTCAAGTGTCTATCAGCGTTCCGTTTAGAAATTGAGTTTTCCTCTCAGGGAAATAAAACGATTTCTAGAGGCGCGGCTTGCGAATAAATTCCTCTCCTCCTCGGGGGAGCCACGGCATTAAGGAAACGACGCGAAAAGATCCGTACTGGGAATTCTGCGCGATCACTCTCGCCGATAAAGAGACGAGGATAATGTTGCGTCGCGTATCGGAACCTTCCTTAGATGTTAAGGCGGTAAAATTGTAGTCGATTCGGTACACCCAGTTCGCAAAAAAGTAACATAAACGAGACGCTTTTTTCGTATCGCCTTAATACGTCCTGATACTCCCCAAGTGGAAACGTTGCGTTAAGAGGAAACGTGGCTCCAAGAGGAAGTACGAAATCATCCGACACCTCGGTAGGACGTAATCGTACACGTGTCGTACGATAAGCCACTTACCCATTCCATCATCTTTTCCACGCGTTCCTTTTTCCGCTCGGAGTCCTCTCTAGCTTTCCGCGCCTCTTCCGCCAGCTTTGCCGCAAGCGCCACCGCGTCCTCCCGCTCTCTGCTCGCCTCCGTTTCTTCGGGTGTCGGTCCTGAGTCATCAGGAATCGTTTGAAAGTACGTCCGAAGATCAGCGGGGTGGAAAATGAACAGCTGAGTCCTGAATTTTCTCGCCGGTATATGTCGCGTTTAAATTCCATTTTCACACCCCTTAACATCGACACGAAATTCCTGGATCGCGCACGTTACACCGCGGACGATCGGCGGAATTACGACGGAAGTGAAACGGAATGATCCTTTCGGCGGGGACGGGGTTTCGCGTCGGGTTTTGCGAGTTTCGAGTTTATTTTACCGTAATTTCGCGGCTCTCCGAGCTTTTCCAGGCATCGATGAAACGTCGGGAACATGTCCGGGCAAACGTCGTCCTCTACGGGTATTATTAGCGGATGCACTTCCAGCTCGTCGAAAAATTGCAACGGGGTGTTGTCGAGCGTGTTTCTCTCCCTTGTGACGGTGCGAATGATAGTTAAAGGTCAGCTTTTTTTTACGGGAAAAATATGAACAAAAAGCGAACAGCTGTTCCGGCCGACCGACGCGAACGTTCTCACTGTCCGATAATCGGTAAACGAGGCAACGCGTGTTAATTGTAAAAAGAGCGATACTTCCACGAGCTTTCTTCGACGGTGTCGTTAAATCTTTATCTTGCACCTTGGCTGTAATCGGAGAACAAATACCTGTATTCTCGTAAGCGGCGGAGAAACTCCCTTTCCATGTAATGCGTCCCCTGAACTTCCTTCTCGGGTAGGTTGATTACTCGCTCTATCAGAAATTCGTCATGCGCTTCTAGTGAAATTACCAGCTCCGGCATAATTTTGACATTTCCTCCAGGAACTTCCATTTCCTCCCTCTCCTCGTCCTCGTCCCCGACCCCGAAAAGGCTCTTAGCCTGTTCCAACGTCTTCGGGTATCCATCCAGGACGTATCCTTGATTTTGACACTCTTTGGATAACAGACGTTGTAGCATGATTCTAAACATAATCGTATAAATATGTGACCGGTATTAAAACATGTCCTAATAGAAATTAATGCAGGGATTAAAAGGCGATCGTTTTAAAATTCATTGACATGTAAAAGACAATAACTTATTCAACAAATCATCGTCGAGACGACCATTGCCCTTGGCTAGAGCGGTTTGAATCTCATCCAATTGTTCTTGTAATTGTTCGACTCCGGTTTCCGTTTCGTTTGCGTCTTCGTCGTCCTCGTCAATGTCTTCGAGGGCCTCCTCTTCGTCATTTTGTTCCTCTACCGTGTCTTTGACTTTGGCAGCCTCGATGTCTCGATTCTTTCCATAGATTTGACAACGATGTTCGATTTTTATTTAACCGCGGGAAGCATTGTACAATGTCGACGTGATAATTGAAAACTCACCAACTTCTGGACAGTATCTCCGATCAAAGACTTAACGCAAATGTAATGCAATCGATAATGTTTCGCGATGTAATTGGCGACGCGCGTCTTTCCGGATGCCGGAGGTCCCAGGACGATCACTTTAACGGGATGCAAATTCCGTGCATTCTTGTACTCTTTGACGATCGCATCTAAATTGTCCTTAAAAGGCAACTCGAAGTGCCAAGATAAATTCTGATCGACCAAGTAAGCCGGAGCGATTACTAGGTTCAAATTCATAACGTCGTAACTTTTCTGAGTGACGTCCCGTAAAATAAATGCCTCCTCTTTCGCGATACTTTTTATCCTTCCCGTTGTCAATCCTTTGCTGATTGTCTGGATAATACGAAAATGTGGATACCAAACATTTTCGCAATTATTTTGCAAAGGACTTTTCGATCGGTAATGCATCAACGCGAATTATAATTGATTTCGATGGTTCTAATTTTTTGGGAGACATACGTTAACGATGGCTTTTTGCGTTGCGGCCTCTTGTTCCACTGCGACGATGTACCGCAATTTCGGCCAGTCTCTCAAAAACCTGAAGACACTCCTGAAAATAAATTTATATTTAATGGCTTAAATAAAATGACGTTATGAATTTGTCCGGGATGTTTGGAGTATAGATTTGTCGGAAATTTGCAATTGGATTATCGAAGCTCAAGCTTACGAGACGATATCGCGGACGTGCAGCAGAGGGATTTTATTATTGCCTCGGCCAAAAACTGGCAAATAAGACTCGTTTTGCCAGGCCATCTTGAATAGAAAATGCAGAGGACCCTCCTCGTCGCCATAAGTTATTCCGCAACAAAGGACCAACGATTTAAATTTGTCCGCCACTTTTGTGTTCTTTTTAACCGACGTTACATTTTTTTCACACCGGATGTGCTCCTTAAAATTGGGATGCGGTCTTCGTTTTCGGAAATCTGCTTCCGTTAAAGGTAGATCCGGATCTTCGGGGTCCAATGGCTTTGTCAAGGCCCAAGTCATTATCGTGGATATTAGGATAAAGTGACGAGTTCCCTCGCTCCGTTTAAATGCCTTAGGTGTTTCCTCTTTCATCTTTTCCAATTCTCGGGTAATTGCTAAGATAAGTAATTAAATATTTATTTTTTACGTTGGGTTAGTCGCAGGCAAGGTATATATTTAAATGGAAGGCAATGTGCCGAAGTGCTTGAAAGTATTTATTGAAAGTCCTAGCTGCTTAGTTGCCCGCTACCCGTCGAGGACTAATTTGACGGAAAATAATTAGATTTCATCGAATTATCAACAGTTGCAAGTTTCGATTAACCTTCAAGAGCCCACTGAGCTTCGGCGATCTGACTTGCATCGTGAGTGATGTCATAGATGACATAACCACATTTCATTAACTCGGATAAAAATGACTCTCTCTCGGCTTCGCACTTAATAACCATGGTGACATCTTCCGGTATCCGATACTGCGACGGAAAAATTTTCATTTAAATAAAAATTCACATTGCTCAAAGCTATTCTCCGTGATCCTTGACACGGGATTATTCCTCCACGTAGGAACGGTTACTTTTATTACATAGACGTAATAATAACGTGTACCTTTCTATATACGTAATAATCCTGAAACGCATTAAATTGATGAAATTCCTTCCTGCGTACCTCGCGATCCATTACCGTGCCAATTACTTCGAATTTCCTGGGCATTTCAGCACTCTTGGTGGCAGCCACTTCGGTCTTGTCGAATCCGGAAACGCGTTCCTCCCCAACATCCTCATCCTCCTCCTCCTCCCCAAGAAAATCTTCATCTGCGCGAGGAGCATCGTAAAAGTGCTCGGGCAAAAACTACAAAATTGAATCAACCAATCGAGTCGACCCGGGCAAATTTTCTCTCCAATGTAAAATTCCCATAAATTGGACTCTTCAACCAAAAATTTGCAGCAATGCAGCAAGGGAAAAGGTACTTTCACCACGAGTTGTAGGTCCATCGTCGATGCTCGAATTATACTTAAGGTTTGCTAAGGAGACAAAAACCGAAAGAAGGTCGCTCACATCTGCCAATTTTTTCCCATGGTAGCTGTCGATGTGATTGATGAAGACCCTCCAAGGTCTTAAGCCGAGTTCCACGTGGCGTGCCTCTCGTTCTCGTTCCTCTTGGCGCATTCGAGCATCCTCAAAGCCGAATAGGTCGTCAAAGGGAACGTTATGTGTGCTTAGATCGTCAATGGAGGAAGCGGGCGTGCGTAATTTTCTGGTCATATCTTCGAGATTCCGTTGACGAATGCTCGCCGGGTACGCCTTACTCCATCAATGTCCAATGCCCGTAAGAACCCGAATACGTTTCACCCCGACACGTCGAAAACACCCGGGAGTTCCCGCCGTTGGAAAATGAAAACCTCTGGAATTGGAAAGCGCGAATAATGCCTTTATACAATTCCTCTCGATCCATTTCGCTCGTTCGTGGATAGACCGAGCGGAAACTCGATTCATAGATCATCCTGGTACCGAAAGAGTTACCGAAAAATATTTCTACGCGAAAAGGAACAATGTGTTGCGCACATCGGGGGAGAAATCGATGACGGGAATTCACGGTGCAGAGTGAAACCGATGACGCTTAGCGAGCTCGAGTTAGGAAGTTCCGGAAAACCTTCGGAAAATAGCACGCGTTTCCTGCTTACGTGGGAGGAAGAAGGTCAGGGACGGATGTTATTTTCCTGGGTGCGAGCAGACAAGAGTCCTCGAGACTCGCCCACGAATTCGGTCTTCCTTCCTCGAGAATAACCCCGGAACGCCCACGCGTTTCTCCCGTTTCTCCCGTTTCTCCCGTTCCCTCCCGTCACTGTCATCGAGACGTTCGAGACGCGCCGTCTATGTACCTACAACTTAATTTCACGGTAACCTCCGATCAAAACTTTAAGATAATAATTAATTATGGAGATAACGAAATGACGTTCTTTAGTTAAACAAATAATCAAATGTCGTTAAGATCAGTCGTCGAGGAAAACTAACCTGCCTTTTTCTTTGCTACTGTGAAAGCAGTGGTTCGTTTACTAGAGGAAATTAAATCGGCCGCTTTTTCTCTGATTATCTTTTTTGCTTTTGTTGCCAAGAAACGTTAATATAATAATCCATTTCTCGCGATGGAGCTCGTAATTAATTAAAACAGAAGAAAAACTGCAGTCGACCAGGCGCGATCGCGTTTTCATCCGGGATTAATCGACGGGCATATCGATACCGATGTCGATCGATCGATCAACCGTGGTGATTAAAATTTTAAATGCTCGGGGTAATCGGCTTTTCATTGTAACGTTATCGTAGGTATCGAAGAGACAACCGGTAAGAAGTATCCAATCCGGAGCTAACCATTTTCAAAATTCGCGAATTTCACCTTCCTTCCATTTCGCGACCATATTTTTTTCCGTGCTATAAAAAATAAACTACTCCTCGGTACATTTTTTTTAATAACGACTTTAATTTGACGGAGAGGTGCAGGGATAAAATAAGCGTTCATAAACTTCAACGTCGTTGAACCGGAGAACCTCTTCTTCACTTATGACCATATAAGTTCATAAGCAATAGACCGGGATATATTGTACTTTACTGCGCCGTCCCGGGATCGCCGAGCTTTTTCGAAAGCTCATGAAGATTTACGTCAGTTTTCCGCAGAACATGTAATAGGGTCTCGAACGCAAAAGTCGGTAACTCATCGGGCTCTCGGGATTCCACTTTTTTCGTAGCTCGGAGGATTTTGTCGCGATTTTCAGGTTATCGGGCATTCGAGGAGTCGATCGTTTATGAAACTTTCCTTGGAAGTGGGTGTTCCAAATTGTTCAAAGTTTTACCACGCGAATGTGGCGATCTTAAGGAAAGTCTCTGCATCCGTAAAATTGCTTTTGACAAAAAGTAAAGTTTCATAAACGAGATTTTCCTGTCACCTTAAGATATCCCGATGAACGCATTTTTTTTTTTTGACAACGCTTCGCGTAGTGCTAGGTTCACGTAGACTTTCTCCCCAGAGGTCCTCCTTAATAACATCACTTGTTGGCCATTTCAGCGGAAGTCTGTTAATTTTCAGAAGAGTGGAGCGACAGTTTCCCGTACCAACTGTTGATCGGAACGGGGGTCGCCCTGATGGCGTTGGTATTTTTGGCAGCCGTCAGTTTCCAATGTTCCTCCACCTGGAAGTGGCTCATGGGAGTCGCCAGGCAAGAAAGCGACGAGGACGCCGAAGGAGAACTCGCCCAACAAAATGCTATTCGAATCAGCCATTCCTTGCCCGATCTCCAGTCAGAACCGATTACCCACGAGTACATCCAGGAACAGAAGGACAGCAAGAAGGTATCAAAAGCAGTCCCATCTCGGTGCATCCGTGACAAACGCGCGAATCCATATTACTTTGCAAGAAATTCGATTAAAAATAGAGGTCACTTCGCGACCTGCATGTCGTCCTCGATGGACGATGGGCATCGGTAGGCAATTTCCTGTCGAAGCGTTAACGCGGCTATCGCACATCTCGTCGTTATCGGGAATTATCGCCGTAATGGATACCTCTATTTGCATCGAGTGCCATTGTTCGGCCAAGATACCTCCTCGTCGTGGTCCATGACAGCCCGTGACAATGTCGTTGCGTCCCTCAGGTATTGCGACAGACGACCCTACCGATAGTCCCCATGAGACACCAGACCTTCCAGCGACAATTGTCCCATCGCCTCGACCTGCCCAACATCAAGTTCAGCATATGCAGCCTCGAGA
Organism: Orussus abietinus; assembly: GCF_000612105.2. Taxonomy (NCBI): domain Eukaryota; kingdom Metazoa; phylum Arthropoda; class Insecta; order Hymenoptera; family Orussidae; genus Orussus; species Orussus abietinus. Next base: position 168,569 of record NW_019394268.1, on the reverse strand, counting down.
ATCGAAGCGATTCGAGCCTTGGACTCCTGAAGGTACGGAAACCTTCGCTACAATGTCTAGGAAAGACCCATTCGACCCGACAATTTTATTTCCTATAAAGTAATCAATTTTCTCGGGGCATGACATTAAGATCGTCGCAAAAGTTGCGGAAACAGCTTCTTCAAAGCGTCGGCACTCGCTGCATATTTATTTCCCGGTGATTATTTCATGCGCCGTTATCGGTCTTCCCACTTTTCTCAGCCGGAGCTCTACAAGAAGGAACTCGTTCGCCAAGAGAGCAATGAAAGTTCCAGCACCGTGGAAATGGAATACGCCGGCAAACTGCACTTTGCCCTTCGCTACGACAAAGAGATCGACGGCTTGGTTGTCAAAGTGAGTTATCGGGGACTTGGAGAAACTCCTAACTCGGAGGAATGTCTGTAATTGCATGTATTTTAATTTAATCGACCGCTAACCAAGGACGACAAAAAGTTTTTCTTCCGCGAGCGTGGGCCCGAAATAATTGCTTCGTCGGTTTTAGCACCGCCCAAGAAAGGCCTCGAAATTGCTTCCGCCATTTTGGTCGCTATTAAATGCAATTCAATTCGAGATTTCTCGTAAATACCCGCAAGAATCGCGATTCGATCGTTCGACTCGTTGCCAGGTCTTGGAAGCTCGAGAATTGCCAATAAAGGACGTGACCGGTAGCAGCGATCCCTACGTGAAGGTGTACCTCTTGCCGGACAGAAAGAAGAAATTTCAGACCAAGGTGCATCGGAAGAACCTAAACCCGATTTTCAACGAGACCTTCATCTTCAGGTAAGCCCCGTAGCTCGCAAAGTACGCGGCAAATAAAATTCCCTGAAAGAACCCGTTAATAAAAAGTGATTATCGCGTCATTTCTCGCGATCGGGGCAATTTACTTTCTCCGTCTTTGATCGATGAAAAACCTGCCAGGTATGTCCGACCTCGCAAAAACCCGCGGTATCTCGAGTTATATCAAATAACTCGAATGCCTTATTTACGGACTCGGTGTAACCCGAATTAACGCCTGCCAATAATAAAATTACATAAACCGAAGGAATTGCCCGCGAGTGCGGCACCTCCGATAATTAAACGCGACTGGATCGGGGAATCTAATACTCGGGCCTGATTCGTCGTAAATCATTAACGTGCAGTTAGAATAATTACTAAATTAGCCATCAGTTAATCCCGTCGAAGTGGTCGACTGCGTGGGATACGATTAATATACCATGCGGCGTATAGTATTTAATAAAAAATACCGTAATTACATGGGCGCGCCGTTTTTAATTTTTCTCCTCGTTCCGGTCTGTCGACTCCTAACATCGAGTATACATTTTTCAGCGTACCTTACGAGGACTTGCGAGAACGTTACTTGCAATTCTCGGTTTACGACTTCGATCGGTTCTCACGACACGACCTGATCGGTCAGGTGGTTCTGAAGGGGCTGCTGGACTGCACCGATCTCGAGCAGGAGATCGAGTACACCATGAACATCTACTGCGCGCTTCAGGTAAACCCCGTTGCTCGGAATTTTTTTACAACTTCTAGATTTTTTTTTCATAATCACCGAACGCGTACAACGCGTCGTTAACTTTCCTCATCCCAGGAAAAGGTGAACCTAGGCGAGCTGATGCTGTCCTTGTGCTATCTTCCAACCGCTGGGCGTCTCACGCTGACCGTCATTAAGGCGAGAAATCTGAAGGCGATGGACATAACCGGCTCTTCCGGTAAGCATTTACACCGAGCTTTCTTCCGCGTGAAGTTATGTACCGTTCCGGGGAAATAACCGAGTTTAAGGACGCGTTTCTGACGGCGGTTCAACGGGTCGAACGCCGCTTAAGAGCGACGAACTCTTGATTAATCCCGTCTACGCAAACGCCAGATTTCATTCAATGACCAAGGTAGATTCACCGCGTCAATTTCTCCGTCCATCCCGGTTAAATTATTTTCGCATCGATGGTGTATTCAGATTTTCCGCTTCTCAGTTTCTCGTTGTTTGTGCAGATCCGTACGTGAAGGTGTATCTCCTGTGTCAAGGAAAGAGAATAAAGAAGAAGAAGACCACCGTTAAGAAGCGCACCTTGTGTCCGGTTTACAACGAGGCGTTGGTCTTTGATGTACCTGCTGACAACATCGAGGACGTCAGTCTCATAGTGAAAGTGATCGATTATGACAGGTAACGACTGCTGACGTTTATACGTAACGTTAACTCACCTCTAGAAGGCAATGAGAAAGACTTATGGCTGCCTTACATCAAGCTATGTATGTTAAATATGACTTCGCGATAATACCACTCGGGTTCCATCGGGATGGTATGGTCTCGTCGCGTCTGGTTAGGCTAAAGTATTTAAGAAAATTATAGATTTGTACATTCAGATTGAAACCTATATCGAGGCGATCATTTTTCAGGATTGGTTCGAACGAACTCATGGGTTGCACGGCGATAGGCTCCAGCTTTATCGGAATTGGACGCGACCATTGGCTGGAAATGCTGGATAATCCAAGAAAACCAGTCGCCCAGTGGTATCCATTGCTGGAAACCGTGGCCGGTCATATCCCAGCGGTGAGTTCGGAACCACTTCCGGTGAGCCTGAGCTGCTTGAACAGCAGGTGAGTACGAGAGCGATCGTTCGATTTCCTCGGTCGATTATTATCACCGACCGTGAAAGAATCGAATTATCGCGGTTCACCCATGGGAATTTCAGATGAAGGTAATGTGGCTGGCCACCGAGGATGCTCGCAAGTTCTGCAGGACGAGCGTTCGACCGATCGTCCGTAAAACCCCTCTGTCACTTTATGCACACTGCTTGACTGACTTAAGTACAACTCGATGCTAAGAAAGAACGGCAGACGAAATCTGTGCTTTGGATAACCATCGACGAGCGTGAAATGGTAAATGGCGCCTCTAGCCAGGGAAAAGGTTTCCCCGGATGGTAAAAGGTGGAAAGATGGAAGCTAGGATCTCGCGAGGTCAAGAAAACGGCCATTCGAATTCTACGCGGACCGAGTTCAGGGAAAGAATCGATTTTTATTCCTATTAAGCCCGGAAAATTATCAAATTTTGACGAGGCAATCGAAAAGTGATTATTTCGGGTCAGTTCACTTTGGCATCGAGAATTCAAAAATAATGACAAGAGTATACAAATATTTAAAATGAGCCATCTCGTGATATCCAGGAAATGTGAATTTTTTAACGAATTCAAATTAAGTAGAAAATTTCCGCAATTGCACATGCGTGTTTACGCAATCGATGCAAATACGTTCCGCGCGATCTTCGAATGGCACCTTGACTTCGTGCCAAGGATTGCATGTCCAAGAAAGTCGAGTAAAACGTCTTCTACGTACGAGTAACGAGGGTTATTCGCGGTGCAGGTGATACCTTAAGGCAACAGAAAATGGGCCTTACTCTCAGGTTAAGCGTAATGACAAGGCGATGTCAAAAAGAGAACGTTAACTACCGATATTGTAGTCGACGGTGCTAGAAGTCAGTAGCTGGTAGAGGCATGTCGAGTGTTTTTTATCGACGTGGAGATAAGTGCTAGGAGTGGCAGGCGTGGAGCATTTTTCTATGAAACTGTACAGTATCGAACAAGTAGGGAAAAGCTAGACGAAATGACGAATCGGTTGAAGCGGATAATCCTAAAATATCCTCCTAAAAAGGAGAGCTATGCATACTAATATTATAAATACTTAAAAATTATCGACGACTCCCGGAGACCCAAAAACTAAAGAGAAAATCTGAAAATTTACGAAATCGTTAGAGAAAGGAAAATGTCAGGTCAAAAAATTTGGAATCGTCCCGGAACTCGATATGAGGTAGAATTCGGAGGAAGTTAGACGCGATTCTAAAGTAAGACTCATAGAATTCTTTGCTGTAGGGAAAAGAAACATATAGAAGTTTAAGTACGTGTCCGGTGAAATTAAATATTTGATCATGGTTTCGATTACCATGGTGCACGTACTAAGCATAAATGACTTATTGCGCATATATCTATTTCGAGACGTACACGTGGCACATATTTTATGCGCACTAACCTTTCGCGTACCTGTGGCTGTGTACAACGTGTACAACGTACAAGTGTAGTACCTACTGCTATTTTCACACAAAACCGATGTGTTTCCAGGATGTCATCGGAAGCGTAATGCTTTCTACTCCTCGGTACTTTATCGAAAATTGAAAGGAACGGTACTCGTAACCGTAAACAGAGTATCGGGCACAAAGTATTTTTTTATACGACTCGCGGTATATTTTTGACTCTGTACCTCTTGTCTAGATATCTCTTAAAAGTATCGGTCCCATCACCGATTACGACAATCCGAAGGGTGTATTAACGCAATGGCTATGATAGTCCAGCGTCTTTGCCAATTCACGCTCGTCGTTTGGAGTATCCACTTCTACGCAAAGAACACGATGTACTCACAAGATATGTGTTATATGAGCCTTCAAAGGCCCTCTTTGTGATAATATACGAAACACGTACACACGTACACACAGAATGCGCGATGTGACTTGTAAAAGAAAAAAAAAGCATGTGTATCCGTTTGCTGCTTCGTATGTACACCTACACACGATAAACTCAAGCATTCGATCGTAACATTGATAATAACGTAGGAGATACTATTAAAAGTAGCAGGAAAATACTTGTACAGTACGGGAAATGGGGGTGACCTGAGAGCTAACTTGACTCGAGTACTTTGCTCCAGACGAGACGTTTTTCCTTTATTTAAAACATTTTTCGGACTAGGAAAAGGCCCCGTCCTATACAGTGCGGTCTAGTCGAAGTAATAGCGATTTAAGAAGGAATCGATGTCGACTCGATACCTCTCATTTATCGAGATCTAAAGATCGGATCCTGCTCGTTTCCGATCCTACCCCGCTTGTTCATCCTTCGGGTCCGAGGTTGCTTAAAATTGTTTACGTGAATTCGAATACGTTTAAGAATATCGTAGAAGTTTTCGACTCATTCGATGCGAAGTAGCTGAAATTTGTTCATAGAAATGATTTCCCTTCGGTATGGGTTCCTCCTCTTTTACGTAGATCATAGCTCATCGTACTCCGTTTGATACTGGGTGCAGAAGTTTAGGGGTGCTAAAGCTGGAAGTCCTATGATACAGATTCTATTTTTTTAAATCATTAAACCGATGGATTCGGCTCAAGCGCCTATAGTTGGACGATTAACACGTGTTGTTAGAGTACACGACACGACGGGATGTCGTTTTACTTGCATTACCGCGTTTCTACCAGAGAAACGAACGTCGAGAAGGATAATATATATTTTTCGCTATGTCTTCCATGTATAGAGACGGACATTTGCACCGTGTACGACGTCGAATCAATTTTTCGTTAACCCAAGAAAATGTTATATGCAACTAGATTTTGTTAAAAGTGTAGGAAATGCGTCGCGTAGACCGAACTATACGTTCCGATTTATAATCGAACTAGTTCCGATAGCGAATAAGACGTTAAAGTTCGAAAAAACGAATTCTAGTCGGATGAAGTCGGAAGTATTCGTCGATCGGGGTTGAACGATGTAATACCCAATTTCCTTTATGCCATCTGCATGCAGGTCATTTTATTTCCTGTAATTCGCGTTCCATACTATTCGGAAGACAAGGAGCTTTAAGCAATCTTGTATTCCAATCGACTAGCAAGATAGCTCCTTTATGCTACGATCTGTATATTAAGTTTTCTAATTTTTCTACGCCTGTGGACTGATCGACTTTTTTTCGAACTGAGCGGTTTGAAAAACGGATTACCTAGCTCTCGAAATAGTTGACCGATCTAGAAATATATACGTGTACGCGAAAGTAAATAGAGTTACCAATACCTAGAAAAGAAAATATTGGTAAATTGTAATAACTGCGTGGTGGATTTCTCCAACTCATTAGCGAAGAAAGTAATCGATAAACGATGTTTAAGAACATTAAAAACGGAGACCTACATTTTCTGCGATCGATTCTACATAAATCGGATGGCACGTGGAGAAACTTCCGCTGATAAAACGAGATTTCGGGAGAAGCTTGTGGTTACATAGTTTGTAAACGATTAAGTGTTTTAGAATGCGACCACCTTCCTGTTGCAGTCCGGAAACTTTTCAACAACGGACATAAACGTATACGTAATTACCGCGTATCTGCAGAACCGATGAAAATGATAGGTTTATGAAGAATATGGTACAAAATAAAATTCTGCCACATGTTTCTGAAAGTGATACCGTTGAAAAAGATACTATTTTCTTACGCCTTATAATTTCATGGCATTTGCACCCAGACCTTGTCACGCTATTTGTCAGCTTCTAACGATTTAATTAAACAACTCCTGGAGAAATTTGTCTATATTACAATACTTGCAAATGTCATTGAATCATTTGCAGCTACTTGAATAATAAAAATGTGGCACAGTGCTGTTTTGTACGATAAACTTTAAGTACATATATATATTAAGTATATATATATAAAAAGCGAGAAAATTTGTGTTTCACCAAGACTCATAAGTGGCATATATTATTAACTTAATGGACATATGGAGAACATATTTTCGGAGGTTTCCGATGAGAAAATCAAGTCCTTAGAAAACATTAAACATTTAATTGCTACTTGAAACACGTCCACTAGTAAAACTATAGTTTATTTCAATAATACACGCAGTGCTGTACCTGTCACCAACGGAAGTAAATATTTCTCTAGGTATTGTATAAATCTAAATGCGAAATGAATATAATATCGGAAACGTTAGGCGTAGAAAACTTTCAAGAAATAATCCAAGTGAAGAAATAACAAATTGACATTATTTAATATAAGAATATTTAGTCCAGATGTCTGATAAATCATAGGATGCGTCCTTTGGTAAGGCAGGATTCATCGTCAGGTTTCAAATCCTAAAGTTGCATTAAACCGTTTCAATTTATTCGTTTTATCCATTGACCCACATTTGCAGTTTTCAAGTTTGATATTTGATTACGAGTATCGGTCTTACTCGATAGAATTCTCCTAATTTCGGGCTAGAGTATATCGAGGTTTTAGGGGTGTCGTTGTCGGTTAACATGCGCATACTTTTCTAATGAGTACATATCTATATCGCATTTTGGACATGTAATGTCCCGTTGTGATTGTAAAACAAACGTAAGGTATAATAAATCGATATACTGTAAATCCGCTAATTGGTAATTTGCGTACCGTTGTCGGGGACGAAGCGGTCGCGTCGAAGCGCTTTGTCCTAGCGAAGGAATGTTGTTTTGACTAGGGCAGTCGGGTTTCGTCATCCGCGCGAGGCGGAGCTCCGCGATCGCTCTGTAACGGTCTCTATTCGTCTCAAAATCCAAATCCGAATCCAAATCCGAATCCGAATCCGCCGTCCGTCCATAAATGAAAGATTATAGTGCACCGAATATTACATCAAACATTGTCGCATCTGTAGACAAACTCAACTCGGCTCACCGACAAACATCAATCGGTAAGTACTCGTTCCCACGTTTTCATTTATGGAGGAACGCGTTCAGTCGATTACCGTTGTAAACGAGGTTGGAAAGGATCGTCAGAAATTATAATGATCCGTCTGCAACATCAAATGTACTTTTAATTTATTTTACTAATTATCTTTACATATTAGTCTACCTTATGCTAGGATACAACTTTCCCATTATGTCACTGCTAATCGAAACGTTATGATAATTCTAAGTATAAAATAAGCAATAGAGCTTACTCCATAAGTAAGTAGCAACGATTTAAGTACTTCTACTTGCCGGTAAGAGGTACTTGGCGCAATTTGCGTTATGTTAAACTTATTGAATCCATTTATTTTTCCTGCAACCTACGTACACGACTCGCATCCCGGCATTTAGATCGCGCTAAAATCGGCTCGTTCCTCCATAATTTTTTGAAAAACGTCTCGTGGCTACCGATTGAAAATTAGGCCATTTTTCGCAGCGCTATTGGCGCTAATTCTACGACTTTTGTTTGCATACTCTCAGCGATATCGAATACCCAAAAGGGGGAGCGCAAGCGCGGTTAGAGATTAATTACGAGGCGATTTGCAATTTTCATCGCAAATCCTGCGTTACAAACTTTAAAGTTACGGTGAATGTTGCTTTTTCAAACCTAGAGTCGTCTACCTCCCGATTATCGTTTCGTACGGACGAGGAAATTATATGCGGTTAGAGACCTACCTATCGTTATAGCTATCGTTATTGAAAAAAGGATCTACCGTAATTCTCGCGTACTCTTTCCGTTACTTCGAGACACGCTCTCGGTGAATTTCCGCAATTTGAAAAATCGTCGAAAATCCGGCAGACCACGAGTCTAGAGTGAAAGCGCGCGAAACGCTAAAGTAACGCTCTTTTTTCTCGGTACTTCGTTTTTCTCTTTTCGTTTTCTTCCTCGTAGCTACGCTCATATAAACACTATAAGTACGATAGCCTAGACTTTATTTTAACACTGTCTGGTTCGAGCTTCGACGAACCGAATAGAACTTTACACGGCCTTTTATCGCAATGCTCGCGTTATCGATACACACTCTTTTTGACTGCGAGGCGGGGTAATTAAAATTATGTCCACACGTAAACATGTAATGTGCTTCCGCGAATTCGAATATACAAATCTATGCTCCGTATCCGAATCCGTGTATTAACGATAAAGATGATACGATAATAATATAGGCAAACTCTCGTAGCGTTGTACTTAGCGTTATATTTAAAATAGTAGCATTATTTTATACCGAAGTGTATTTAAGTTCGGACAGAAATTGATTTGAGTTAACTTCCTTTCCTTCGCGATCTCTCCCCGCGTTCGTTTTTACTCTCTTTCATTCTTCTCTTTTTTTGTTTCTGCATTATGGAGGGAATTCACTAACAACTTGCCTTGAAAATTGCAGCATTCACACCTATGTATATATATATATATTTATATGTATATATATTATGTATATATATATATATGTATAAACAAATATAAAAACTCTGCTTCATATTCGCATCGACTCGCGCCGCTCGTCGATGCGGTTCGCGCAATTCGGGAGCTTGCTTGCCTTCCAAAAAAAGTCAATAAAGTCGTCCTCGGGTGGCAAAAGCAGAAATACTTAGTTACGATACTTTTGACCATTTTCTCTTTGTGCTTTTGCCCACGTTCGTCCGAGTTTGTCGAATCTTTCCAACAAGGACTCAGCGCTACTTCGGCGACTTGCGCGCATGCCAAGTGTGAAAATATGAAATGCAGATGGAATGTTTCCTAATTCTTTTTGTTTGTTAACGATCACTTTTTTATGCTTGCAAAAATAATACAGTGACGCGCCTGCATAACGAGCCGCGTATCCGCGTGCGGAAATCGCGTGAATCCGCTTTAGAATCACGCATTTTGCAAGAAAATTAATCAGGCACGAACTCTGCGTTTCTTCGCTTCCCAAAATTCTCGTCGATTATCGGAACTCGATTCTCGAATTCTCATACAATGTACGACCGTATTCGTACACGGGACGTAAGTGAAACCGGTACCGGATTAATTCACTTTTAAATAAATTTTACACCTTTTTTAAAACACAAACTAACGTCTTGAAAACGTCAACAACCGAAAAGAATTTGTAAATAATAAATGCGTTAAGTTACATTAACGTGCTTAGTACGGAACGTTAAGACTTCAGACGGTTTTAATTCGGCAATACGATCGGAATTATCAGCTCGGTGAATGGCCAATTAACGAGATCGTTGCATGATATCGAGAATGGAGCTCGTTACCCCGACGTCGTATAGCAAGATGAGCTTAAAAAAAAAGACATCATTCACAGCAGTATCGAGGCGGGATGAACTAGTTGCGTTACGATGCGACAAGCCCGATCACGCGTCGCTTACAATGATGACTCCGTGGACTTACAGATATCTACTTTTAACTGTAGAGTGTCTATTAAATATATGCATATCGACAGCTAAGTGGGCCTGCAAACGGTTAATGACATTTTGCAGTTCTTGACTAGCTACGGCATTATGTGCGTGACTTTAAAAGAAGGGAAACAAGAACTTGCTTAACAACGGTTGCAATAGCACAAAAAATCCATGTAACGTGAAAAGGAATTAAGTTGAAAACCGAATTATGCGTCGACTAACTCAATTGAGATCTTAGTACATCTTCATATAAGATCAACTAACGTTCAGTTTGAGTACAGCGTCGACTTGGTTTCTACAACCTCACAAGTTCTAGTATAGATAAATTAAAATCGCCGCTACGAAGTATCGTCAAATCTGTCGTATCTGTAATATTGCACCATAGAGATCTACCCAATGAGGAGATAGTGATCATCATGCAGCAGTGCACATATAAATTGTAACATTAATTCATTTAAGCAGCGTGCAACCATGACTATCGTACAATTACGTTTGCTGCCGCAATCTTGCGTTTACTTGTCAACCACCCTATTGCAATTTCACAATTACAGTCACACTGAACATCACTCTCACATATTAATGAACAAAATTGTATATTCTCACTTTAACGCCTGTCTCTGCTCGCATACTCGATAGGATAGTCCTTAGAAAATAAATTGAAGTACCGATCACCGTCATTTTGTAAGGACTACCCTAAAATACGGAGATTTGCTAAGATTCTCCAAAACGTCGGCGATTAGTTCGCACCTCGTTTGCCATCCAAAGCGGGGCCCATTAGCCTAATTAATTCATCGGAATTATCCATATCGATAGAATGTCGCATGCGAAAATACTAAGAGATATATCCTGACGAAGTTAAGCTGGACGGCTTTGATGAAATTAGGATCTCGTTCGAAGGACGCGAAAGTCGGGGATTAGCTTTGCGGGGATTTACATGTACAAGTTCTCTTGCGTTATAGGCTCCTCTCGGAGCATACCGTGGAACTCGATAAAATCTACGGATTTACAGCCGGAAGTCAGTACGAGCGTTTGCAATGTCGGCGCAGAATTAGTGCAGTACGTTGCACGCGAACTGGGGCGTTCGCGTTAAGCTATACCTAGGTACAATGGTACTTTTTTTTTCTTTTTTTATTTACAACGGGACCCGCTAAACACGATATATCATTAATACGCCAAACCTTACGTGTAAGTCGACGCATAAAAATAAGTTACGCGCAGTTTGGCATCTCTCATCGAATCGCTATTCTCTTTCCCGTTTCTTTTACTTTTAAATGTTTTAACGTCGCTCGCGTTTCCTCGACTTAATTCAGGAAGCCTCCAGCGATCGGGATGTCAACGGATTAGTTCGCATCTTTTTATACAGCGGATTAATCCGTCCTTCCGCACTAATTCGCTCTTCTGTAATTGACTAGCGTTATCGCGCGAGTTCGCGCTTTATCCGAAGCTTGCACGGCGTTTGGAAGCTTCCCTTTCTCTCTTCTCTTATCATCTTTACTACCACTTTCCTCTTTGTCTTTCATGCGTTCCTCGGATCGAAGAATCTTACGAAAGGTTCTATTGAAATCCCGAAATAAATTACCTCAAGAAGTTGCGACCGAGAGGCAGCTCGCACGCGGAAGTGCTCACTTTTCCGGAGTGTTGCCCGATTTTTAACTCGTCAAACTTAATAGCGATTATTGCTGATCTGCTCGGAGTTTATCCTGAACCGGATTTCATGCTGTATTAATTCGGGGTGATCGCATGATTCATAATTCGTGATCCTATCGCGACGGTAGTAGTAACTCAATAAGGACTCCGCAGTCATAGGAAAGTTCGGCTAGTTTGATTAAGTATCGGGTCGGGTTCTTTTCTTCGCCACGAAAAAGACCTACGTACAAATGTCCATTAACGAGATCGGCGATGTATACACTTTAAGTACGCGCATTTAAGTACCAGAAAATACCTAACGATTTATAGCAATTACCACGCGAGCCAACTTAATTGGAAATGTCAAATTGATCCCGCGAATTCTGCAAACTTCAGCGTATTTACTCGAGTAGTTATACTCTGTGTCAGCATATTCATATATTCAGCTACTATTATAGATTTGGATAGTCTTGTCGATTCAACTAATCCGGTTATTCTTTATGTCTCTTTAAGTTTTTCCAAGCCCTTCAAACTTTTCGTTCTTCTGTTTACCATGACACGAATCGGTAGTGCTCCAGTCAGCTTTAGTCGGCAATTATTAATTTTGTTATTCGGTGGTAATTCCTGCTTTGTTCTCCGTTTCTTTAAACACCATGACAATTAATTCGATCGAGAGGTTTGTCCTCGAATATCCGAAGTGGCCATTTTGTTAACGAACAAAGGCATACTTTCGGAAGCAGAATATACCATAATTTCAGTAACGTTGCTGGAATTCATGATGCCACCGATTAAAATCGATGTGGAATATCACGATCGAACCGTTTGCCAGACCAGCCAGTAAAAACCTGAAAATAATAACATTCGTTTATATCGCATAGTTATCGTGCACGCTACCCAAAAAATTTGTACGTGCAATTTACTTACTTCTGATCGTGGGAAAGTGCTAAAGAACGAACACTGCTTTCACAGGCCGGAAAAGCGTAAAGTAGAGCGAGATTGAACGTCCTCCAGACTTCAACGATACCCTTATCACCACCGGTCATTAAATATTCTCCGTCTCTACTCAACAGCAAGCACTATACCGACAAAATTAAAAATTAGTATAATTGAATTAAATATGAATTACTAATCGTAACACTTATAAAAAAAATCTCTCCAATGTTTAACCATATTTACGAATTTCGTTAATTTTACCTGGAGATTATCGTTGTGAGACTCGTGTCGCAAACGTTTGCCGTTTATGGTGAACGCAGCTATATGACCACGTTCATAATTAACAACGATGACTCCTTCGCGAGACATGGCAATATTTTCAGGGGATGAAAATCCAGTAGGTGCGTCCAAAGAACGCAACAAATCCCCAAAAGTGGTGTGCACCAAAACGGGTCCATCTGTTAACGTTAGAAAGATGTGTAGATTATAGATTAAGAATTATACCGTAGTGCTAAAGTGAATGACGTACAGTACGATCCAGAGACAACGAGTCCTAATTCGGCAGAAATGACAACGGCTGTTACGGGCTGCTCATGACCGGTTAACGTTGCACGGGGGGCGGGGGCTTCGCCCTCGCCAACAATTGTTTGAGTCCTGGCATTCCAATGCCACAACAGTACAGTACAGTCGGCACTTCCGGAAGCGATGTAACAATCCGACGTGATGTTGCACTCACTACGCGACAGACAAGTTACGACCCCGTAATGGCCGAAGACTATCTGCACGATTTTTGCTAGAAACGTGGCATAAAAGATAGTGTTATTAACAGCATACAGTGTTTAGAAAAATATAATAACTTACCAGTTTCCGTCGAGAAAACCCGGAAGCTGTTGTCCCAAAATCCACACGCTACGAGGAAACGACTATCCACCGTTGTTACAAAACAGTTGCTACGAATCTTTAATTTTTGACTGAAGTTGTCACCCAAGTGCCGACGTAGAGCAGGATTCGAGCTGTTCGCGGTTTGAGCTGGATAAGAAAATACATCGGGACGTTGCGTTAAAACTTGAGTGAAATTATCTAGAAACGCCGTAATCGTATCGATAACTTCGGGCATGGCTTATTTTTATGCTTACATAGCACAGGGTCCATTGACAGCGGTTGATTTACAGCTTGTGCTTGAGGAGTATCGGCATAACTGGGTGATTGTACGGATGCTGAAATTAATCAAGCGGTTTACATCGTTTTTCATAACTGATACATTGGTAACTTGGTCGGTTCTTAATTTTTCTTTTTTTTTTTAAACGTACCGGCATAACTAGTGTTCCAGCGGTTGACGGCAAACTGCTGACCGGTGGTAACGGTGACCACCGAAGGTAACGGTAACTGAGGATAGGTGTTAGCCGAAATATGGCAAATCGGCGAATTCGAGGGAAACTTGATGGTCATGCAAACGTCATCGGGAATGCTCGAGAACATCATCGGGGACAAATGCATCGCCGAGCTTCTCGGAGGATGCGGCTCCATTAGAAGCTGCGACGGTGTTTGCCCGAAATTTCGAATTTGATTTTCTATAGCTTCCCTCATGACGGGGTCAGCTATGGAGTCCAACTCGACGCTCCCCTCGTACGTCAAATAGTAAAAGACGTTAGTAGCTCGAACAGCTTCCGGACCTACACGGGACGGGGTAGAGAAAATTACTTTGAATATAGATAAATATTAGGTTGCGTAATCTTTTTTTCTGTGAAAACGAGCATGGTTCCGGATGGGGCGCCCGTCGTCCCATCCCCCCGTGCTATTTCCGGGCATACATGGCACTGCCCTCGTAAACGTGTTACATATTACTGGTGGGACGCATTGTCGTGAACTATACACGTGCCTAATTGGTTGAGACTCGGGGATTTCCGAATGGAAGCTAACTAAAAACTAATTCCTTCCATACGAGCGGGCGCGTGTTCTTGCCCCTCGTTCTCTCGAGGCCGTGGACATCTTCGGAGAAGCGCCGGATATAGAGGCGCCACCGTCAATTAACATCGGCGCAAACATAACGTCGTCCGACTTCTGGGTACCGACACCATCGTTCCGTCAAGGGAACTCTCGCGTCCACCGGGCAAACCATTGTGCAAACGTATCCCAACACTCGTCCAGTCGCGACAGACGTTTCAAGATCAATTTCGCGCAGTCAAGGGTCTGTGTTAAATTTAGTATTTTGCTCGCTTTCCCCGGACACCTTACTTTTTCATTCTATACATTTCCAGTTTCAATTATTAGTCGTTTTCCTCACCTTTCTGTTTGTAACCGAATATCAAATCGATCCACTGATGAAGTTGGCAGGAGACGAACTCGGATTCAAGAGCCTGAAAAATAATGAGATAAATAAAAACCTCGAAGAGTTTTTGGTAATGATTAATGTCACCGGCGTGGTTTAAATCTCAAGCTAGCGGCAATAAATCACTTAAAAAAAACAGAAGGTTAACGGCCTGTTTAATTTTCTGCCGGTGCACAGAATGTAATTTGGTTTTGCCAGCTAGTAAAGCTTTTGAACACTGGAGCCATTTAACGATGTCTGTCATTTTCTAGAGTAATTATTCCAGACATTTAGAATTCAAAGAGAAACGTTAAACAATATACCCTTCGTGACGAGATTTTTCATAACGTACCATTCTATTAATTCTGATAAATTCCTCGGGCGAAGAAGCCCAGGGAGGCAATTCTACATCCCCTACGGTGCTACCGTCTTCTTGCCTGCCAAGTCTGTAGCGATTGCTGTTTACCAGCATTTCCGGTAGGAAGAAAAATTCTGGAATGAGTTCCTATAAGGGAGAAAATCATCATTTATAGCTCTCGAATTCGTGCGAACCAGTTCAAACTTTCACTTTTAAATTTTGTAAGATAGCCATATTAAAAGTACCGTGATTTAATTATCGGGAACGAACCTTTACATCGGAAGTGTCACGTTGACAGCTCTTCCAGGAAAGAGCAACGGAGGAGAAGAGTCTGTTGGGATGATCAAATTTGCCACCTTGAAGGGCTAAGAACATAGTGGTCATCGGTTCCTACAAAATTACAAGACAATCATGAAAAAAAAAAATAACAATATATAGGAACTGACAATAGAGCACAAAGTACTCGTAAGTGCAACGATGCGAGCGTCGAGAGGCTGAAACGATGGGTGCCATTTAAAGGGCGCGCGTTGAAACTGGGTAAAGGCGGCATCTCTTTAAACCCGCCACTTAGAGACACTTTATAGGAGGCACTTTGTCCTCGGGTTTCAGTCACAGGGGCTCTTTCATCGTCACTGGATCATTCGTCGAAGTGACGAAGCGACGAATGCCGACAAATAGCCACCCGTGATCGCTACACCCTCTACAAAGTGGCATTTGGGTTTATATTCTCTTTCATCCGCGTCTTGCATCTACAGGGGGACTTTATTTCTGTCCTTTGAGAAAAAAAGACTGCTATCGTATCTCCGTCCATTTTCTTTGTATAATTTTTAAATGATTTTTCTTTCATTTCATGCAATGGAAAAAATGTCCAATTACCCTCCCAAAACTGCAATCGTAATTATCGATCCATACTCTTGCTTAAGTTTCCGTAACGAGATTTTTTTCGCCGGTTTCTTGTTACTTGGAAGTATTTAATGAAGTGGGCGGGAATCTTTGACGCTCGGAGGCGTTCCGAGGGGCCTTGAATTAGTGTAAACTCCCTAGTAAACGTACCCTCTTAAAATTTACGGGCTGTAAACGATATTCTGGACCGCTCGAGAAAGCAGCAAGGAAAAGCTTAAACATTTACCGACATTTTGGAAGCGTTTACACGACTTTCTAGAGATTCGGCCGAAACGTCTTGAAATATCGTTCCATTAGATGTCAACGATAAAGATATTTCCGTTAATCCGCAACCCTGGTTGCTAATTGATATACTCGACAATGCAATTTAGACACGATCCGTAACATGAGATACTTGCCACGCGAATTAGCCAATTGAGAACGAAGGCTGCGGTTGAATAGTGGGTACCATAGTGAAACGGAGGTATGCTATCGTGCTCCCAGCTCTGAAAACGTTCCTCGAAGTACGCTCGCCTGCTGGGATTCAGTGCACCGATTGGCTGCAAGAAGAAAATTACACGATTTTAAATCCAAGTCCGAACCACAAATGAAAATTAAGTAAGTACCTTAGACAGATCCCTATAATTGCTGGGTAAACTGAGATCCAGTTCTTTGGTTTCATAATTGGTGAGTACCCACGGAAATACGGGGTACTGGTTCAAGTCGTTGTACGTTCGGCCTGAAACAATTCACAAACTCGCATGAATTACTTTTTAAAAGGAGATGCAGCGATTTCCCTTCGAGATAGAAGAGATGCATGTTAAAAAAAAGAGAGAAGTTCGAATTTCTTTATCTCACGGTACATTGGCGGTCATGAACGGCTTACAAGTGTATACGGCGGCAAGTTTAAATCCACGAAATGCTGGGCGGGTACGAGCTGTAATATCTCATTCAAAATTCTACCTTGCAGCTAGTTCTCGGATCGATGCCATCTTTAGGGGCTCTTCTTCTTAACGGTAATATTAATGTTACGTAACCATGTTTGGTGGGTTATTATTGTTCAAGAGTGATGTCTCTCGGAATTTTCAGAGAGTAGCAGAGGGAATCCTTGCCTTGGATTTTACATCGAGCAACCAGGAGATAGTCGGATACACTTTGAAGTCTCAACCCGAAGAAACGAGAGAAGGAGCTGGCGACAAGACTGGACAATTTTCTAATATTCTTTTAAACGCGCTCGACAACTTATGCACTTGCGGTACCTGATGTATTTAACTGTAAAATAATTAATGTAGTAATATAAAATAAAGCAACTTATTGAACAATAACAATGAGTACGTCTAATTAAACGAGCATTCCTAGCGAATCCTATAATCGCCTATTCCTGACCTTCCGTTCTGAACACCGAGTTTCGTGCCACCTCTTCGGTTGTCCTATGATCCTGTTAGAAATCGGAAATTTCAACCCCTAAAATTTTTGCCCGGGAGAAGCTCCGTGCCACCTCCTCGGTTATCCTATGTTCCTGTTACAAATCGNCGGAGCTTCTCCCGGGCAAAAATTTTAGGGGTTGAAATTTCCGATTTCTAACAGGATCATAGGACAACCGAAGAGGTGGCACGAAACTCGGTGTTCAGAACGAAAGGTCAGGAATAGACGATTATAGGATTCGCTAGGAATGCTCGTTTAATTAGACGTACTCATTGTTATTGTTCAATAAGTTGCTTTATTTTACATTACTACATTAATTATTTTACAGTTAAATACATCAAGCACCGTAAGTGCATAAGTTGTCGAGCGCGTTTAAAAGAATATTAGAAAATTGTCCAGTCTTGTCGTCAGCTCCTTCTCTCGTTTCTTCGGGTTGAGACTTCAAAGTGTATCCGACCATCTCCTGGTTGCGCGATGTAAAATTCAAGGCAAGGATTCCCTCTGCTACTCTCTGGAAATTTCGTGAGACGTCACTCTTCAACAATAGTAGCCCACCAAACACGGTTACTTATCAATAATGTAACAATTGCATAACCTTTGTAACGGTGCTATCTCCTAAAGTTGGCACCGATCCGCAAAAGCTGCAAGCTAGAATTTTGAATGATATAATCAGCTGGTACCCGCTCGTACCCGTCCAGGCTTCTCGTGGGTTTAAACTTGTCACTCCTGCGGTACGTTACCACCGTGCCACGTACGCGATAATGCCGTTCATGACCGTCAGCGATTGGCGCACGTAGTCCCACGCTCGACCGCCGCCAGATCTCGAATCTCGATTCTAGATCGCACGTCGCAACGGTCGATCCCTCGGGGTATCGCGGTGACAGTCTTGCCGACGTGCTTTAATTAGCGGCAACGAAATAAAAGGAGAAATCCGAGCTGCCGTCACTAATGTATCTTGAATGGGATTTCAGGGAGCGGGAGCGAAAGTGAGACCTCGGGAGTGACAATTTCAGGAGCGATTAGGCGTCGCGCTTTGAGTTATGCGAGTACTAAACGGAGCACCGCGCCCCATTGAGCTCGGACGAGTTTACGTAAAAATAGCCATCTAACCTCGCTCTCGCGCTCCGACTTCGCGGACAACGAGGGGTGGAAATAGCTTAAGGCGGCCCGAAAGTGGCGTCTAAGGAGTCGATAGCGTGGGCTGGCCGTAGGGCGGCAGAAACGTCGCGGATCGAAGACCGGACGGAGAGCCACGTCCGATGGGCCAAAGCGGAGGAATTAACCTCGGGAGTTTAGACGAGGCTTTATGGAAGTACGTTCGGCGAGATGTGGGAATCCGGCGGTAGAGCGCTTCCGACGTGGCTCCTTATGAACGTATGATCTCGTCGCGAGCACTTTGGCGAAAGCGGAGGGAAATTAATCGGCCCTCGTGTCTCCGCGATTTGCGATGTTTAGCACGGGTGTCCTCGCATTCTATTAACGGTTATGCATCTCCCGTTACGTTAAGCGTTACCGACCGCAAACATCTAGTAGATCCACCGGGAATCGCGTTGGCACTCGATCATGGCACGAGCAACGAAGCCGGAATACCCGCGACAACTTGCCATAAAACGGACCTTCAGATATTTCGACTCCACGGAAAAATGTCCGTCCAGCTTCCGGGTCCTTAGGAAGTCCGGAGGGACGCATCCCCTTTCCTGCCCGGCTCGAAGGAACGTACGTTCAGCGGGGATCCGAGGAGAAATCGAGATCGGCTATCGGGTTTTTTGCGAGTCGCCGATCGTGAATCGCGGCGGCCTCGGAAGAGTCGATATCGCCGACAGAGAGTAGCGCCGCGGCGCTGCTCGCGCACAATGTGCCGTAAATCATCTCGCTACCCGACGGACGGCGGCGGTAAATAATAGTAAGGCCGCGTTGTGCATCAAAGTGATTATTAATGGGAGCGTCGGCGTGAGCGAGCGTCCCGAGAGCGCGGCCCGACAGCGGAATGCCCGCGACACGTGCACTTCACCTTCTTGGTACCCCCTTTTTCTCGGCCGATACCGATCCTGCCCGGGCGGAGCCATTCGTCCCCGCCGGTAACCGAATCCGCGGATTAACTCTGCATCTTCCCTAACGAATGACCGGCCGCGGTCCTTCGAGGATTCACCGGACTCGTTTTCTTCCGCTCCTTCGACGTCGTTTCGAGGGAAGATCCGAAATCCTCGCGAACGTCTTCATCCGAAGCTGGTCCATTGTCCCGGACGAAACGGACCTTCGGCAGACGCGCAAAGTACTAAAGGCCGGGGCTGGTAGTTCCTTACGGCCAACGGCGAGCCCGACATGCGGGCTATCATATTTACATCGGATTTACTGTCATTAATTTTTAATAAACCGATACCGGGCAAATAAACACGGCGAATTGCATGGCGAATTGCATGCGGGAGCGCAGCGGGCGGACCGGTTCGCGTCGACCGGCTCGAGAGGTTAGGTGCGCCCGAGCCGACTGCGCCTCTACCTCCGAGGTATTTATTTGCGCAATTAATATATAACGCTCATAAATACCACGTGCCCTGGGGGTCCACGCCAGTCCGAAATCCAAATAATTATACGTCCGCGTTCATCGGCGTCGTTGAAAGGCTCGCCGAAGCGCCGGGGCCTCGAAAAAACCCGCCGATCGCGACGTTAACTAATTCTAGCTATCGCTTTTCAATTACGTGCGGGGCCGAAAATGCCCAGGTAGGAGAAAAGTTTCGCGTCCCCTTATGGGGGAACGAACGGGGTACGTGTCCTCCTTCGGACCGCAGCGATCGGCGGTCGCTACGAAAAAGGAGCGTCCGCGCTTCGTCGGGTCGAGTTTCATGTTTTGCAGGAAAGCGGGAGGGAGAAGCCGATATTAAACCGAGGAGAAACAAAGAGCGATTCCCCGGGGATGGCGGGTCCCCAGGGAGAGGATTACCAGGAGGGCCGACGGACTAGGGATTACCCGTCCAGGGTGGGCACACGGAACAGAGGGCTGATTGAGAACATCCCTAATACGGCTCGACAGACTCCATCCGCCCGTGTGCGGCCATAAAAAGCCCGGTTTCTCTCTAATGTTCTTCTAAACCAACCGACGGTTCGCCGATCGGCAACCGCTACTTTCGTTCGTCTCCACGTTCCTCTCGAACGCGGTGGATGATCTCTTCGGGATAAACGACTAAATTGAATTCCACGTTTCTAAAACTCACCGGCGATGGTGTTCAGGAACATCAGATACTCGAAATTGGAGATCTCTCGTCGTTGCCACTTTTGAGTCATATTGGAGCTTCTCATGAGTTGGCGCGGAGACATCATCGATGCCCTCCTGCAAAACGTCATAATATTCCGAGGCCGTTGCGTTGGTATCCATCGCTTCGATCATCCGAGTTGAAAGGCCGGCGTTAAGAGTGCCGCCAATTATTCCATCTCCTGGATCGACCGATCGATGCGAGTAAAAACGAGCGCATCGGTCTCGGCGCGCGTCCATGAATCAACGTGCAGACTTCGAGCCCGTTTACATCGCGGCTAGACGTGTCATTTTAATTATCCAGGTCCGAGTCGAGAGCGCGACAATTACGCGCACCCTCGCGCCATAAATATCTCTTAGAAGGGCGCAATTGCAGTTTCCGCGACCCAAAAGCGACCGCCAGTCCGCTTTGATATTCCCTGGCAATTACGAGTCCGATTCGAGCAGGTTATTGGATCAAGACGCAAGGTGCACTTTGCCATTCGCGCCGTAAATTTCGGCGGCGCTTTAGGAACCGAGAAAGAACTCTGATTTAGAATTTATACGGGAAGCTTTTAATGGGCGTCCTCGGAAGAGAGAACGGGTGCGCGAGCGATGACGACCGGATGTATAAATACCGGCCACGAAAAAACGGCGCGTACCTCAAAGTACCAGAAGAGGGAGAGGATGATTAACAAGCATTCGGAACGCTCCCAAATTGGAAATCTCTAAATTTAATGGCGGCTAATGGAATTAAAGAAACGAAAGTCGGCGTTTCCATTAACGCGGAGCCGATACGCGGAGTCGATGGAACCGCTAATAAAATTGCCATTTCTTATCGATAACGTTTCACACTGGAAACGACGTCTTCCCCGGGAAGGATTATTTTCTACGAGTCTCGAAGACGCCATCGCGAGTTGCAAGGGTGTTCGCGACCAGAAGGGATGGTCAAGGAATCGGGTATTTTTGTCGAGGCAGGAATCTCTCTCGGATCGGACGTCCAGGTCGGCCGGTATATTTATGGCCGTCGTATCTCTCGCCGACCATACGCGGGAGATCGTTTAATGGATGGGCCAAAGAGTGGAGACGCGAACCTGTGTTCTCGCCGCTCCAGCGGAATATGCCTTAAGGAGGTCCGCCTATCCCTGTACCTTTGGACGCGGATAGGTTGCGGACAGGTTGCGGACGAGTCGCGGACGAATCGCGGAAAGGAAGGGCTCCGAGTCGGCCGAAACGGACAAAGAAACGAAGGAATGCCACGAGCGTGTTTCCCCTCGGAGACGGGGACTCTCGAGGAGGAACATCCTCGCCTTGGAGGGCACCCTCCGTTGTTTGCAAATGCGTCGACACGCCACGAAATCCGCGCTTTCGGTACCACCGAGACCGTTCGCCCTTTGGGCTTGAGTTGATTCGGGCAGAGAGCCTTAGTTAAATCTCGACGTCTAGGATAGGCGCTACTCCAAGGCGCCCGAGTCGTTGCTCCTTCCCATCCGCGAGCATCGATGTCACCCGATCGAACCTACCTGGTTTGCGGAATTCCGTACTTGATTCCAACTCCAACGCGCGGTAACGCCTTGATGACTTTCTTGACGGTGGCTTGATCCGGGAAAGCGAACAGGATCGAAGCTGCGAACAAATAAGAGGCACCTTTCACATAGTCGTTTCCCGCCGTCTCGTCGGTAAACGAGAAAACCTTGTACATTTTCCGACCGTTCGAGGGGTATCCCGGGAGGTCCTCGTATATAAAGTCGTTCCCGAATTGGGGGGTTTCAGGGAAATCATCGGAGGTCCTTCGGGAGCCCGGAATGGACGCCGGTTAATCATGGCGGGGGATAGCGTGTAAGAACGCGGTAACCATAACTACCATGGCTCGGAGCTTGTCGAGTCATTTCTGCCGAGATATCGTAGCTAGTCCCAGGATTTACCAAGGCAGGAGCACTCTTCTCGTTTTATTCCCCCTCCCCTTATTCGATGCTCTTTCCCTCTTCCGCGCGTTTTCGTCCCGCTAACGAACGGCGGGTTTCTGGTGATTTTTTAATAAGCGGGACGAGGGATGGCATTCCTGCGGTAACGCTTCACGACGCGTTCAAAGTCGGAATCAGATAAGAATCCGAGGACGCCCAGAATTTATCGGCGGTCCAAGGTATCATTGACATGGCGAGCCGGGCCGCGTGTATAAGTAACTATCCTATTTATTATACGGTCCCAGGAACGCGCCGGTTCGCTTCGCCCATTTCTCGATGAGGTCGCACACGAAACTAGGGGACTTGGCGCATACGTGGGAACGGAGGCGTCTCGTCTCGACCTAGCAAAGTATCGGCACCGAGGCGTCGCCGCTGGCTCGGAAAAAATACCGCCGTGGAGCGATATTTCGATAAATCTCAGGGCCGAGTTCTCGGGACCCCTTTTATCGGAGAGCATCTCGATCCACGGTGGTTGGACATAAATTACGGTCGCGACGACAGGCTCGATTATCGCAAAGGACGAATTTTAAATAGGGGACTCGTGGCTCGTCGCGACTCCAAAATGGCGTCCGGGCTCCAACGGAAAGAACCGCGTCCCCGGGTCGTTCGGTTTAATTAATAAATATGCCGATCCGTCAACGAGGGGCCGGAGTGACGAAACCGCAGCTGCAGGTGTCGCGAGGATGGAATAATAAATCGGGACGAGAAAAAGACATACCGTAACGCTTGGCAGATATTTATTGGATAAAAAGCGGCGGGGTCGCACACCTCCGAGCGCGCTCCGGATTCCGCGGCCACCTCGGCTCGGATGGCCTCGCGTCAAATAACGCAGAACGGCCCGCGAGTCGCAAGAAATCGAATACTTTTCAATTCCGCCGAAGCCGAGAGGGAAGAAAGGGCCGGCCCGAGATTCTTCCCCTCGCTCCCGTTTCAACGTACCGAAGCGTCTCCAACTCGCGCTCGTCGATCGAATAAATTGAATCATTACCTGCACTCGAGTTTAACCGATTTTCAGCCAGGGCGACCGATTATCGGACCGTTTGAAATATGGAGGCCCGGGACATTTCGATGTTCGCGAAAAAAATGAAATTCCAAACGATCCGCAATTACTCCGGAGATTTATTTCCCTGGGCATTTAAATTAAAAAAGGTGGGGATCGTACTTACTCCTGCTCGCCAGGAAAATCTCGATGGCCACATTCTGCAGAAGGTACCGTCTCGAGAAAATGGCGCGGACCTCCGAAAAGTACCATTTACCGTGCAAGTGGTCGCAGTACTTCAACACCTGAAACATAAATGAAGCGTTTCCATTATCGGAGGCCCAGAGGAAAGTAGAAGAGGAGAAACGCGAGCGAAAGGAGCGAAAGACGCGGTAGCTGCGATTTAATCCCCATTTTGTCGCGGGGCCCCGTCGACCGAAACGGGCCCGAGCGGGCCGCCCCTGGCCGGTCGGGGCCGGTCGGGGCCGGTCGGGGCCGGCGTAGGAAAGTGCACATAACCTGGATGCAACCGAGGGCGATGCAATATAGTCGAGTCGGAGTGCCGGCCGCGCAAGATGGCCGTCGCGGTGGGAGGAGCCTCCCGCTGAGTCGGGAATCGATCCCAGGACTCGGACTTGCGCCGCGACGCCGAGAGAGGGCCGCCATTCGCGGAGGGGGACGACACCCTAATTTACCGTCCCGTCTCTAACGAGCCTCTCGATTTTTACCGCTTAATGAGAATATATTAAGCGACGACGAATCGAGGTGGCCGGCAAAGTCGCGCCTGGATTAAGGGACGAAAAAAATCCAAAATTTCCCCACTAGCCGTGGCTACTTTCGAATGCACGGCGAAAATCAATTTGGGGATACGAGCCGCGGGGATCACCTCGGAGAGGCGAAATTGGACGTTCGTCAAAAAATCCGGATTTTAATGGCACGGTATTCCAAGTAATTACGCGAACATGGGAATTTCCCGCAGGTTGGGGGCAAACGTGAAAAATCGCCCCGAGTATACAATTTGTGTACACCGTAATGGAGAAAACGGATTACGGCGACGGGGCCCGGGATCAAGGGTGAGTCGAATAAGGGCGGATTGGAAACCCGAGCTACGAGCTCCGACAAAGCCGCCCCACGAGGTCCCATCTCCCCCTTTACAAATACTGCAAGGTTTGATAAGGGCTGGACCGTGCTATGGAATCCATTATTAAAGGACCCGCAAAATTCGCGCCGATAGATCACGTAAACTATTTCGCGCCCCTCTCGACTGGTTAAGACAAAACTCGCAGCCGAACGCGACGTTTCCCGCGAACGAGTATCGCCCGATTCGCAAAGTGGGAGGCAGCGGAGTCGAAGTCGGTCCCGTCTAAATCCACGTCGCTCCGGGCTGGGACCACGTCCGCGGGAGGGTCTTAACGCCGTTGGACTTCCTTCCATAATGCACCCGCCTGGGCGTCCAACATAATTTTCTCTCAACGGAATAATTTCGGAGGTCCCGACTTACGGAAGCCCGACGTGGTTCCCCAAGAGCCGAGGACCACCCGCGAACGCCTCGTGTTTCGTTTCCGCGTATCGGGAGGTCCGCGATTAGCGTCCACCTAATGCCCTATTTATGTCGCCGTTTAGCCCAAGTTCCGCAACGACGAAGTAACCCTCCTCCCCCGTTATCTAAACGGTAGCCGGACAAAACGTGTCAAAACAATGCTCCGTTGACCCCTTGCCGTGCCGCGGCACCGATGGCAGCCCTCGATATGAAAAATGACGAAAAATTATAAACAATGAAAAATTGTATCGAAAATGTAATCACCGTGAAAATTCGGTGTTTCCAAACCCACGTACCAGACCCACGGACAAATGAGCAACGAATCGTCCACACCACCCGGGGATGGCCGCGTGTGTCGCGTATCGGTGCGTCAAGTGGTCCGCGATTAGTGCTCCCCGAGTGCGGCACTCGTCTCACCACTCCAACCGGGGCTGGGCAACAATGGGCCGAGAGATGTAACGACATGTGTCGCGTTCACAGGACCCCTCCACCCTCGGGTTGCGCAACCCCGGCGGGTCGTCGTCGGTGTTGGTCGTGCACGTGAAAGGCACACGCGAGGAGGAGAGCCACCACTTAGCAGCCTGACGGCGGTATACAACAAACGGATTAAGCGTCGAACAACAATGGATGGTCCCACCAGGACCGCGTTACGTGCACCCCTCGGGGAGCCCCCTTTCCCGAAGTGCTCTGGAGAGCTTTCTTCGTTTTCGCTCGCCTTTTCTTTACAAAATCTCGAACGAACGTTTCTTTTCCGATCGAGATCTCGGACCAGGGTCTAGGTAATTATTTGCTGCCAATTTATTCGCGTTCCCGCAAGTACCTCCGTTTCTAGGTAGAGGCCTAATTGCCGCGTAAAGGTCTGGTATATTTTATAACGAGAGATGGTCAGGAAATATCTTTCAAGGACTCCCCGTGTTACCCAAAACGAACGGTGCCGTGACAATGCGCTATACCGGCTCCGCTCTGAAATTACAATCCGAGCGGGCGTTTTCGGCCACGTAGATGCGGTGGGACGATGAACGAATCGGCCCCTCTACCCTGTCGATGAATTATGTCGATCACGTTGCGCGTTCTCATACCTTTATTACCGCACCTCCCCCGAGACGCCGCGACGCATCTTTCCCCGCATTAAATGGAACAATGGAAATTCTGACGGGAGAAAAATCTATCCCGATAATTTGTCCAAGTACCCGGCTCGGATGTACGCGATTTCCAAACCGCGTGACCGCATTATCGTCCGTGTATCGAGAGGGCGATACCTTAGAACACGCATCGGGTTCATTTTTTCCCGAGGGTAACTTTATACCGGCGATCGAAAGAAACCCGTCGCCATACATGTAAAGTCGGCTTTTTACGCCCGCAACGGGGTCGTAAATCCTTCGCCGTTGTAACCGGAGCCCCGGACTCGATATGTCGTAAATAAGCAGGCATTCCTATTTAATTAACCCGTGCCTACTGTTTCCCCAATTGCCCGTAAAACACGAAATAAGGCGACCGGTTTCCGGCGGCAGATGGAGGAAGACCGGGTGTCGCCGACGTTCGACTTCTGGCCAGCTTAGTAGACTAGACCCTAAATAGTTTCGGGATTAGGTGGAGTTTAAAGAACGCTAAGTCCGATACCCGACTTCGGAAGTGCGTAAACATTTTCGAGCCCGATCCCGTCCCGTTGCCGCTCGGAAAACCTTCGCCAGAAGACGGGTTTATTGCCCGGATTTATCTCGGCTTACATCTCGCCAGACATCGGAGACTTTTGTCATGAACTCCTCGTTTTACTTTCAAGACGCGTCATACGTTCCGCCCGAAATTACAGTTTCCCTCTTCAGCGGATTTCCCTCGGTGCGTCCTATCAAAGGGCCGCGATCGCGACTGCCGTGCCAAAATCGAGATTCACGACGTACCTTTTGGTCGGACGGAGTCGGCGCGGGGCGATCCAAGATGGCAGCCGGGGGCTCCTTTTAGCGGACTCGGCCGTGTCGGGCAAACTGCCGCCTTTGCCGGCTGCCGCGGCTCCGGGACTGAGCCCGGGATTATTTGGGATTATGCGAGGATGTTCATTCGAGCTGATTTACAAGGCCGACTTGCGTCGTTTCTGGCTCGGGTGGCCAACGGCACGTCGTTTGACGTTGCACAATAATAACGCTCCCTCCCGGAAAGAGACGAGGGCCCTCGAAAATGTTTGCCAAACGCGTCTATTGCCCGGAACTGCTCTTTTCGATGGGCTGGACGACCCGCTAATGGAGATTAGGCTCTCGTTGCCGAAAACGGACCGCTACCTCGACAATGGCGTCCGCCGAGAGGCTTCGGGGAAACTCGGGTCGAAAAGGAACGGATTTCTCCGCGTAGGAAGCGAACCGACGAATTCGGGAAAAACGATTGGGTCGCGTCCTCTCGAAGGGACAGCCGCGGGAAGAGGAGACGAAGTCATTGCCCGGAATTGGCGGCACCCCTGGACGGGTGTACAAATAATTCCGAGGCTAAACGAATTAAGTCAAGATGGGATGATGAAAGCGACATTAGGGCGGAAGGAGAGCGACGTAATGCGAGGGTCGGCACACCGGAGTGTTTGACCCCTCGGAGAGGAGGCTCGGGGGCGCGTGCTTCGCTCATGAATCAAGTCGCATTAGAGAGCCGGGCTGCGAAGCCATGGGCTACCGATCCGCCGCTCCAACTTGGAGTAGATTGGATTTCCGAGCTTTATTCAATTATCCGTGAACGACGAGCCCTCGTCCCGGTCTCCCGCTGGAAATAAATCCGGACGGGGAGACTCGACTCGGGATTCGGACCTCGAAGTCTCGAATCGTTGCAAAACGTGACGATTCGGACGCCGCTTCCGCGACCGAGAGGAGATAACGAAAGAAAGTCAGGTATTCGTGGGCTATTTCCGGCGAATCCCGGGAGGTACACCTGTCTCCGGTCGTCACGTAAGGAAATAAAAACACGGGTTAGCGTCTCGATGCACGCGCGAGTGTCAGGAGGTACCCGAAGGTACCCGAAGGTACCCGAAGGTACCCGAAGGTACCCCGAGGTACGCCGGGGCGCAACCTCGGGGCGAGGACGCGAATCGCCTTCTGCTTCTTATGCGAACGTCGAATATTCAAATGACCTCTTCGCCCGGAGTTATTGGCTTTGGACGCGTGCACGGCATACGCGTTTGCCAGGACCTGGCACCGGCAACGAGCGACGTCCCTTAATAAACGTCCAGCGGAACCCGTACCTTACGCTTGATTCGCCGAGGATAAATGGCATCCTCCGCGCGACGTCTTTTCCGCGAAATCTGAGATCTCCCCTTGGGAATTCTGCCCTCGCTGGAGCGAGTTTGCTCGCGACCTCTCTCGAGGAAGCGGCGAAACGAGGTCGGTCGCCGAATTCGGAGGAACGCGTTTTTGTTTCCCCACTTTGGGGAAAAATTCAAGACGACTTTAGGATTTGAACCTCGGTGTCGTAGGATTTTGTCCTCGCGATGCATACGTTTTGAGTGAAGCGGTTTTTTTTCGATGCCCTTTTGAAATGCCACTTTGATAGGGAAACGCGTCGAGGGGTTGCGGCGCAACGTCACGAGTTTCTTCCCATTGTCTCCGATAAAGAATCCGGAGCGGCTCGCCTCCCAAGGGCCGAGTCGGGTCTCGACGGAGTGCGGGTCCGCGACGCCCGCGTCGGCGCGGAACGGGCGACGGAGGCGGGGCCTGGCCGCGCAAACTCCACGTGACCGCGCCGCCGGATGGGCGTGACCCGGCCGGTCGCACAACGTCAGGGTCCGTCGCGGGAGCCGGTGGTCAGGTGTGCGGTGCGCGGCCCGGCGGACATTCCGGAGGTACGGGAAAAAAGCGGGAATTTCGAGCCCGGCCCTTTTTCCGTCCGCCCGATCGGACCCTGGCTCACGAATCGCGGGAATAAAATGGTTTTCCGTCTCTTCGAATCCGACCCCCGCTTCGGCGCGATTTCGGGATTTTTTCGTCGGTAGAGGTCGGAGGGGGACAGGACGGACCCGATGGGGGTCGGTCGTCGAGGATCGAAGAGGTGAACCCGCGGAAGCAGGTCCTTAACGAGGGTGGACGTCGAGGCCGCCAAAATGCTGGCCCCGCAGGACATGATGGCCGTCCAGTCGAAGATGCTTTACCAGATTAACAAATACTACGGGGAGCGCGTGCAAGTTAGGAAGGGACAGGTGCAGAAGACCATCCGAGAGGTGTGCAAGGTGGTGCAGGACGTCCTGAAGGAGGTGGAGGTCCAGGAGCCTCGGTTCATCTCGTCCCTGACCGAGTGCAACGGGCGCTACGAGGGGCTGGAGGTGGTGTCGCCCGGGGAGTTCGAGGTGGTCCTCTATCTGAACCAGATGGGGGTCTTCAACTTCGTGGACGACGGGACTCTTCCGGGGTGCGCGGTCCTCAAGCTGAGCGACGGTCGAAAGAGGTCCATGTCCCTGTGGGTCGAGTTCATCACGGCTTCCGGCTACCTCTCGGCGAGGAAGATCCGCTCCAGGTTCCAGACCCTGGTCGCGCAGGCCTGCGAGAAATGCGCGTACAGGGACTCCGTCAAGATGATCGCGGACACCACCGAGGTCAAGCTCAGGATCCGGGAACGCTACGTCGTGCAGATCACTCCTGCCTTCAAGTGTTCCGGGGTCTGGCCGAGATCGGCCGCCCACTGGCCCATTCCGCACATCCCCTGGCCGCATCCCAACCTGGTGGCGGAGGTCAAAACCGAGGGTTTCGACCTCCTGTCGAAGGAGAGCGTCGCTCTGCAGGGCAAACAGTCGGCCATGGAGGGCGACGCTTGGGTCTTGTCGTTCACCGAGGCCGAGACCAGGCTCCTTCAGGGTGGATGTCGCCGGCGCTGTCTGAGCATCCTCAAGACCCTCAGGGACCGGCACCTCGATCTTCCGGGAAATCCCGTCACGAGCTACCACGCCAAGACCCTCTTGCTCTACGAGTGCGAGAAGCACCCTCTGGAGACCGAGTGGGACGAAGGGTGCCTCGCGGATCGCATCAACGGCATCTTCCTGCAGCTCATATCTTGCCTTCAGTGCAGAAGGTGTCCGCACTACTTCTTGCCCAGTTTGGACCTCTTCAAGGGCAAGTCGCCCAGCGGCTTGGAGAACGCCGCCAAACAGGTCTGGAGACTCACGAGGGAGCTCTTGACCAACAGTCGCGCCCTGGAGAAACTCTAGCACTTAGCACCGGTCGCGACAGAATTTCGGATCGGTGGGACTCTCCCTGTCCCCGGATCGCGAAAAGTGGAACCCCCGAAATTCTTGCCACTAGCGGTTCGAGTCCTTTAGCGGAGGGCTATTTGACTCTCCGCGAAAGCCTCGATTATTGCCTAGTTAATTACTTTGGTACCTATTAGTGCCCAGTTTATTGGAACGCAATGTGATTTGTTAATCTTATCGACGTATTTATGATCGGCTAGCGACGACCCTGGCACGATTACGTATCGTTACGTGTATATACTTTCGTCCATGTTTTATTTAAACGATATTTATTTTATATCGAGATCTCCATTCGATGGATCGCGATATGTAAATAATAGACTTCTCTAGAGGAAATTTTATTGAAAGAAATGGAGAGGCGTTCTCGGATTTGGAATTCGTTACCGTCGCGACGATACTTTTCGGGGCAACAATCTAGAAATCACGGTCAGCTTTGCTCGTTTAGTCGGCAAACGAATCGATTGCGTTAAATCGCCGGAACCATGTCCCGTCCCTCTGTCGCGAAATCGCGTCTCGTCCCCGTCACTGCGAGCGGATTTATTTAACGGTTATTTAATAGGAACGATAATAAATTCTATTCCGAAAGGAAAAATTTCCCCCGAATTACTTACGTTATTATACCGGAAGATGCATAGTTAAGTTTTAGTAATTGTTGTAAATTTATAAGATGTTATTTTCCCGAACAATCGAATAGACTAAGGTTACGTTCCAATTTCGAGTTCCGGACCAATCGTCCCCCCGAAGATATTCCGTTTAGCCAGGATATATCTTTCCGTCGTTTTGGACAATTACTTATTACTTTTATGTAAGTCATTAAATACTTGAACGGAACGTCATAATAAGCACCCAATATCGCATAGATCATGTAACGAACAATAAATAACGATCGTTTTATCTTCGGTACCCAACGACGCTTATAATTCATCCAGTTAAGTGAAAAATCGAATGCGCGAAATTACCTTCGAGCCTTCCCCGTGAAAATGCCTCCAGACGGGACGATCATCGTCGATCCCGTGCAAAATAATAAACGAGACGCGGAGTCAACTTTGGATCGACGTTTCGGCCGTTTGGCGACTCCCAACGAGGATCCCGATCGAATGGTTACATTGCTACCGGTTTCCGACGATCGTATCGAACCACCGTCCTCGGCCGTTTCCCACCGATCGGCATCGATACGTTTGAAATCTCTTTTTACTTTCGATCGACGAATCGAATACATAAGATTCATCCTCCGGGACAATTCTTAAGGGGCGACGACGTTTCGGTTTTCTATATTTACGACGATATTTAGTCACGGACCGGCCTCCCCAATTTAACTGAAACTTCAGTTTCTGTTCCGCGCGTAGTAAGTAGAAATTTACAACATCGCGGACGAGATAACCTCGCCTTTTACGACCCACTCCAACGAGCACTTCATTCCGCTTTAGCGACGGATTCGACCCTCCCCGATCGCGATCGAATTCCCGAATCACCGACTACATGTATTTTATACGAAATACTGTATGGAGTATTCTTCCCCATAAAATGGTAGAGGAGAAACCTCGTAGAGTCGGCGGATACGTTACAAATGTCCCGAGAACGAACCTGGAGTCCGAGTCGTCATCGGAATCATCGAGGACGAGAGCGGGCCGGATCGTTGCATAATTCACAGGGTGGGCAGGGAGGGCAGGGAGGGCAGGGAGGGCAGAGAGGACAGGAAGGGCAGGGGCTCGGCGATGGGCGGCGCCGATCGATGCAGGCGGCAGGCAACGGGGGGAGACGACCGTCGCCGATTGGCGCGCGCCCGGGCGCCGCGGCGCCGCGGCGTCGCCACGCCGCGCCGCGCGGAGGTGGGCGGGTGGAGGCGCCGTCGCGTCCCGGCGCAGTCGGCGATCCGCTTCGGCCCCGCGACGCAGCCCGTATCTCGCCGAGCCGCGCGGCATCGCAGTCTCCCGACTCCGGTCCAGATCCGACCGCGACCCGCGCGAGTTGGACTCCGAGGATGCGGCGGGCGGGTTGAAAACGTCGCGCGCGGACTCGGCGAAGAGGGAAATGGCGGGACCGGAGATTCTGGGCTGACGCGCGACGCGCGACTCGAGGACCAGGACCGCCAGGATGTTGGTCCCGGCAGAGATGCTGGCGGTCCAATCCAAGATGGTCTACCAGATCAACAAGTACTTCGGGGAGCGGGTGATGACCCGCAAGAGCCAGGTGGCCAAGACCATCCAGGAGGTGTGCAGGGTGGTGCAGGACGTCTTGAAGGAGGTGGAGGCTCAGGAGCCCAGGTTCATCTCGTCCCTGACGGACTACAACGGGCGCTTCGACGGACTCGACGTCATCTCCCCGACGGAGTTCGAGATCGTGATTTACCTGAACCAAATGGGGGTCCTCAACTTCGTGGACGACGGGACTCTCCCGGGGTGCGCGGTCCTCAAGCTGAGCGACGGTCGGAAGAGGTCCATGTCCCTGTGGGTCGAGTTCATCACGGCTTCCGGATACCTCTCGGCGAGGAAGATCCGCTCCAGGTTCCAGACGCTGGTCGCTCAGGCGTGCGACAAATGCGCGTACAGGGACTCCGTCAAGATGATCGCGGACACCACCGAGGTCAAGCTCAGGATTCGCGAGAGATACGTCGTGCAGATCACTCCCGCGTTCAAGTGCGCCGGCCTCTGGCCCAGGTCCGCGTCCCACTGGCCCATCCCTCACATCCCCTGGCCGCATCCCAACATCGTCGCCGAGGTGAAGGCCGAGGGGTTCGACATGCTGTCGAAGGAGTGCATCGGACTCCAGGGGAAGCAGTCCGCCATGGAGGGCGACGCCTGGGCCTTGTCCTTCATCGACGCCGAGAACCGCCTGCTCCAGGGCGCCAGCCGCAGGCGGTGTCTCAGCATCTTGAAGACCCTGAGGGACCGACACCTCGATCTCCCCGGAAACCCGGTCACCAGCTATCACGTCAAGACTCTGTTACTTTACGAGTGCGAGAAGCATCCTCACGAGGCCGAGTGGGACGAGACCTGTTTGGGGGATCGCATCAACGGCATCCTTCTGCAGCTCATTTCCTGCCTTCAGTGCCGAAGATGCCCGCACTATTTTCTACCCAGTTTGGATCTCTTCAAGGGAAAGTCCCCCAGTGGGCTGGAAAACGCCGCGAAACAAGTCTGGCGACTCACTCGCGAACTTCTCACCAACAGCCGGGCCTTGGAGAAGCTGTGATCCAGTTTATGGGCCGCGATCGCTGGCCGTTATCGCCCTCGTCGATTGAACCAGACATTTCGGTCTATATTGCGGATTCTCGGTGCGCTTCGTTTTTTTCCCCGGAACGTCCCTCGTCGATTTCGTCGCCGGTGCCGGACGGGAAGACGCCTCGTGGACGAACCTCGACCCTCGCGAGGAAGCTTTGGTCCCGATTCGACGTCGATTCCGTCGAATTCAGCGTTACTTTTAATTCCCCGACGCCAAGCTACGCTGTGTATTAATTGTTAATCGTACTTAATACCGCGAGAGAAGGTGGCCACTCGCGAGTGCGTTCGTTATTTCAATGGGTACTTGTCCTCGCCGGGGCAACCGGGCCAAGTTCTCTTTTGTAAGACTTCTCGTGTTCCCTCCTTTGTACATACTCCATGAAAATATTTATTAATGCTGTAACGTGACATGAGAAATACAAGTACTATTTATACGCAAGTGATCGCGGTGTCATGCGTCATCTCCTTGTCGCGCACTTCCCATACGCCGGCTCTCGTTTCCCATTGGATAAAAAGCCTCGCCGTATCTTGTTTCTTCGCGACATATTTTACCGAGAGAGGGGGAGCGGTCGTATAATAAATAATGCTCGTCCGGTGCGTCGCTAAGCCGGTTTGCAAACTATCCATTTTCTTGCGAAACGTTAGTCGTGACCGTCGAAATGGTACCGCGGTACTTTCAATTACGACGTACTTCGCGAATCCGGCACCAAGAATCGCGGGGGAGAACGAGACCGAAACTGTACTGTGTACTGTCACAGACTCGACGGCGAACGATTAACGGCACGGTTCTCGGATCGAATCTGGGGCAATTTACAACGTTAAACAAAGCGGCGTGCCACATCAAGACCTAGCTTCGTCCTTAAAAATCTCGCCGTTCCTCGGATAAGCGAATCAATTCGGAAAAAAAGTCTCGTCCTTCTCTCTTAACGCGTCCGATGACATTTTCGAGCGATTTCGAACCTTACGACGTGCAAAGGGTTAGAGCAAATTGCCTTCGAGGGCATTCAGCAATTTACTGCAAGTTTAGTTCTCGAGGAAAAAACGTTAATTGAAACGTTAAACCGTTTATACGGTGCCTCGAAACTATTATAGGCAACTCTTGGGGAATTATGAGATCGTAGGAAGTACCCGAGAGACAGATATCGGCTAACAAATTTTCCAGGAGGGAATCAATTTGCGACTCGCTTAAAAAGCAAACGGCTAACGAAGACCGCGTCGGTATTCAACGAGTATTAATTGCGCCGTCCGAGTAATAAACACTCCGTCTTTTTCGATCGGGCCCGCCCTAACGAAGAAATTCGTTCGATTAGCTTTCTTTACGTCGATCGTCCGTTTTCCCCGGCCACCGATTCATGCGATCGATTCGCCATCTCTTACGGCAAACGGGTGCCGGGTAATATCATTTTGCGCGAGTAAACTCCCGAGTCGAAAGAATCGGCGGCCGAATGGAAACTCATCTACGTAAATAATTACCGAGTTATAATAGACTTTACGTATCTCTTGTCCGCCCCTTCGCGGCGGCCCGCTCCTCGGCACGTCACGACATTCGTCGAGTCTCTTTATCACGGAACGAAGCAGCTCGTCGTAGAAGCCGCCATTTCGTTTTCTCCCTTTCACCCACCCACGCGATCGGTCCATTCGTTACCGCCCGACTAGACGGCTCGGTGTCAAGTGTTCCCGCCATGTTTTCACATTTTTTCGAGGCATTTTGTCGCCACGAAATCGCGATCTTTCCTCGTTTCGACGCGAAATAAAGCACCGCCCCGACGGAGCCTCCAGAAATAACGCGGTATCAGCCCCGACCATCTTACTCATCCGCATAAAATAAAATCCTGTCAAGAGGTACGCGTCACGTCGTCGCTTAACTTCCCTACGTTTCGGCCGGACTCTCGTCTCGTTTAGTATTCGCGACAGCTGCCCCGAAACGCTTCGGCATCGTCCCCGGATAGCTCGCAACGAATTGGCCCTACCCCGACCGTTTGAAATTACGTCCCACTTTTCTGCGACACCTCTCCCTTCCCTCCACGTACGCGGTCGAGCAATCTCCCGAACTCCCAGGACAGTGCCGCCTCGCGAGAACCTCGAGACCCATAAGACTCCTTTATCCGCGCATCGGCCGGCCTCTAATGGACATCGGGGTCGTTCCCAGTTTGGCGGCGCCATACGTTACCGGGAAACAAAGGAGGAATTCGCGAAAGCAAACATTGTAATTGGCGAGGGACGCTCGTCCGAGGCGTAGGCTGCGGCCGGTCGGGCCCCGTCGGGCCCCGTCGGGCCCCGCGCCTCCACCGCTCCCCTGGTCGCGGTTCCAGCTGGTCCGGGCCGGTCCCGCGCTATAAAACGCTCGGATAAAGCCGCGATGTTTATGCGGGGACCGCAGGGAGAGGAGTACCGACCGTGTAGTCGAAGAGATACCTGTGGTCCGGGCAAAATAATAAGACAAAAGCTGCCGACGCCGGGAGAGGGAAGATCTCGCCAAGATCCGGACCGGGAGGACCGAGGAGGCCCCGGGAAGAGGCCAACGTCGCTCGAATAAATTCTTGCCCTAATTGATTATTCTAATAAAATCCAACCCCTCGTCCTCTAATTGCATTATTCTTGGCCCGTCGCGTTTCGGTTAGTTATCGTATCCACGTCGTTTGGCGCTCCATCGACGTCGAAGAGAAGTCAAATAAAATTCAGCGATCGGGGGGCGTCCTCGCGGGGTGGACTCGCGATTAAACGGGGTCTAGGGGAGGAACGAGATCGCGTTTTGGGCAAAATTCGCCGGAGCCTCGGCGTCGAACGCGGAGGACTCGAAGTCCCGGGAAGAGAGACGTCCGGCAAAGTCGACGCCGATGGCGAGCTCGCGGACTCGGATTGTCCTTTTTGGGCCCAAACCGCCCGAGCCGCGGCGGTTCCGTTCGATCCCCGCTAAGGGCATGTCACGCTCGCGGTGTCTCTTCATTTTATTAGCCCATCCGAGGCCTCGTCGGGGCCCGACGGGGCCCGACGGGGCCCGACGGGGTCCGCGACAACCGGAGGGGCCCTGGTAACGCGATATCCCGTCTCGCCTTCGCCTCCCTTCCCCTCCGCAAGCCTCCGCCGCTAAATCGACTTCCGAATTTTTACCTCCGCTCCTTGGGAAGGACTTCGAGGATGCCGCGTTCCGACGTCTTCGAGAAGACCCGAAAAAAGTGTACGTTCGGGGCACCATGTGCCTCGATATACTTATCACCGTTATCCCTCAACGCTTACGGCCACTTAGGAGCGCGGCATTACCCTCGCAAGTGCCGGTACAGTTTTATGAGCGAAACCACTCAGGGTATTCGTTCCTTGCGGGGTCGCGGACGTCGATGTGAAACATTGATGAGATCGACGGAGCACTCGCGTAATGCAAACGCGTGCGTTCCCCGCGGCAAGAAATGCTCGGCCGAGCCGAGCGCGCAAGCGCTATCCCGGCATGGATCTTCGACGGGAGAGCTACCGTGCGGATGACAAATCCCCTAATTGCACCTTCCCCTTCTGGAAATCCACACCTACTCTTGGAACTCCTCGTTTGTCCCCGTCCACGCGACCGCAAATTAGCTGCGAGACTTTTCGTCCTCGGGGCCTGCGGAACCGCTCCAAGGACCAGTCCTAGAAGAGATACGACGCCGCCTTCGTCGGCAATTTTCCTATAAGTCACGGATAACCCTCGGGGGGTTCCGATCGCGGCGATCGCGTCTCTTTGATTTTTCCCGAGTTAACGCGCGACGCGGCAGAACGTTGCCCCGGGTGGACCGAAATCCTGGAGATGGGACATCCGGTGTTCTGGTTAACGTCCCGCTGGGATGTGCCGGGACATCGGGGGGTGAATGCCCCGTGTTTTTTGACCCACGCCCCGAAGGCGGCACTCCTTGTCTTCGCGTGGTTTAAGCTCTCGCTCGAAGGACCGATCGCGAGGCGAGACTCCCTCGAGATATATTCGAGCAAATGTGTCGAAATTCACGGGGCATAAATTAGACGCCGGTCGGATGTTTAGAGTGGGAAGGACGACGCCAGGCTTTTGGGTCGTTGGAGCCGACTTTGTGAGAAAAGTGGCGTTAAAATTAACACCGCAACCGGCCTCCTCTTTCTCGGACTCCCGCTTCGATCGCGGCTTTAACGACGATCTTTGTCAACGTCTCGTTCGGACCCCGGACTCCCGATTTTCCAAACATCTCTCGATGGTCTCGCCGGAGCTTGGTTCTTTGCCCTCGACGGATCGAGAGATGCCTCCACAAGATTCGTTTCGTTTCGAGGGGGAAAATAAGAGCAATTTCGGAGTGGAACGTTATAATGAAAAAAAAAGCGCGAATAATTATTTTAAACGAGAGCGGGGCGTTATTTCCGCGGGGACTGAAAAGTTATCAAAATTGATACAAACGACCGCCATCGAGCGGGCGTACTCGACTCGATAATATGTCTCGGAAGAAAAATTGTCGGCATTCAGGGGGAGCCAAAGTTCTCCCGGGAACGACGTGAATTTTTGAAGTAACGTGCAAAAAGAGTCAACGAAAACCATAAGTCTTTCGAGCGACCATCGATATTAATTTTCCGAAATGAAAACGTTACTCTTCCCGAGGATAACCCTTTCGCCCCTAACCGGAGGAGGCGGCGTCAAAACGAATCGTTGTCGTTTCGTCGACGTCTTCGGTAACGACGTTACCAGTCGGAAGGGAAGCGAACGGGTTAAGTGCGCAGGAAATTCGATTACTCTTCCCCGGGCGAGAATGTTGAATTGCAAAGTCAAAGAGACACCGTCGGTAGGTAGGTAAGGTACATCGGCAATTCTTGGGTCGACTTTTTTACGCGTTCCTGCCCCGTCTCCATTACGAATTGGGAGCGAAAAATTGGTGTTAAAAAATAGCAGGGAGTCGAAGTCGACGATGCAGCAATTTCATCGGAGCGTGCGAGGGAGGCGGCTTCGATCCAAATCCAAATTTGATTAGTTCCGGGCGGGGCGGGGGCAGCCGGTCCCTCTTAGCGGAGATTTATGTTCCGGCTCGCGAGGGCAGGCGCCAGGTTCGGAAAAGGGAAGGGAGGAGGAAACGGGAGTCGTCCGCCGATTCCCCTGGGATCGGGCACGCCGGTGGGAACCCGGGGGAGAAGGTGGGTCAGCGGAAGCCACCAAACACCGCGCTCTATTTCTGGGAGCCGGGTGGCGCAGCGGAGGGGCGCTGGATGGATGCATCCTTTTGCTTGAATTATCGCGCATCCCGCGCCCCCTCGGATCATTCCGAGTTTTCTATCGTTTTTCCAAGCCCTCTTTTCAGCCGCCCCCCCATTCGTCTCTTTCGTCTCTTTCGTCTTTTTCTCCCCCCCTTGGACGACTTCTTCCCGGTAGCTCGCTTTTCAAACTCGCTAAGTATACCGCTTGTTTTCTCTCGTATCTCCCCGAGCAAACGCCTGGAGTTATTTCATCCGATCGCGACGTCTCCTAATTCGCGGGGTCTGTTTTCTCCTCGCGAATTTTCGGATACGCGGGGTACAAACGCGAGGGCCCGGAGTTACTTCCCGCCATTAGGTGGCGACTTTACGAGGGCGGGACTCGAAGAGTTTGTCAACATCTATGTACGAGAACGTATGCAGAAGTGGATCGTTTACTCATCCAGGGGGATGAAAAAGGAACCGGGGTTAAAGTCAATCCCCCAGGATTTAGGTCGCGGATTTGCCGGATCTCTTTGACCCATTAGACCGGTCGAAATCGCCCGCGAGAGAAACGTCGCGGACGTGGAAAATTATTATGAACAGTCGGCTGAGAATTATGTCGCAATAATTGAATCCGCGTTACGTCGCGGAACGACCACGGCATTCTCAACGGAAACTCGAGGCGAGCCATCGGCGATCGGCGCTCCGCAGGCGAATTTCGTCCACGGGCGCCATCTTGCCATTCCGTTTACGTCCTGCCGGAGCGCTCCTCGCGAATACTGAATATCTCTTCGAGACTCTTACGTCCGCGTAAAGTGTCCGTATTATGGACGATCCCCGAGTCCGACATTCGTCCTGCCGGTAGCGACGCTTCTCCGAAACGAGGAATCCGCGGTTCCTACAATCGTAAATAAATCCGAGCCAAGGGAAGCTATTAAAATTGCGAGTAAAAATACTAGGAGACCCTGCCAATAATTTTCGGCGGTCCAACGAAAAAACGCGGACTTTTTTTCGCTGGGTGGACGCATCGGGGAACTGCCAACAATTAATCCGGACGTACGTACGTGCTCGGTTCGGTAACCCTATACCGGGTTCGGCGCGACTCGGGTCGGAGAACGGCCGATCTCCTATCATATTTCGTGTTATTCAAATGCCAACAATGCCATTAAAGGATTTCTCCGGTAATCCTTTCCCCGCAGTTGGCAGACCGGCTCGGAGCCGCCTGCCGGGGCACAAAAGCACGGCGACGACAACGACGACAACGACGACGCGCGCAAACAACCGCCCAACAATGAGGCCCGTTGCCCTATCTGGCCAGCTTTGTTCTTGCCGATCTCGCCGTCGTGTTTCCTTCTCGGGAAAACGCCGAGTCTTTTGGACCCGGCGTCTGCTTTCCGAAATTTCTCCTTTCCCTTGACCGCTTACCTTCTGCCGGTGATCGGTATCGCGACGAAACGAAAACTTCGGGACCTGGGGCGTTTGGAAAAAGAAACTCGAAAGAGTTATTTCCGGGGTTTTCGGTTTTCGGATGTTGGAAGCCGGTCTTTCCTATTCGAAGGGGGTATCGGAAAAAATCTCAAAGACAGGCGACGGTGAATGGAACGAGGAGAAAGACGGAGGGCAGGTCGGAGGTGTCGAATTGCCCCTAGGATCGCGGGGGCGTTCGCTCGAAACGACTGGCATTTGCCGTTCGTTCCGGATGAGGGAAAAACGCAGATCGGCGGGAGATGAGTTAGGGATGAAGTCATCGGTTCGGTCCAGAGGTCCCCGATCGCTCGTCCGGAAACAATCACATTAGATTTTGCACGTCCAGTCACCCCCTCGCTCCCCCATCCATTCCCCCAAGTGGGGTGCACTAATCTAACGCGATGATTTCTTATTTATTCGAGACATCGAATCGACATCGAATCGACCTCGAAACGTATATCGAAGAATTTGATAAAAACGCCCCGCCTGCCCTCGAATAGCGGCAGATCTCCGTCTGATCGGGACTCGTTCAATTTGTGCGCTCCACTCGAGAGAGGGAGGGAGAAGAAAGGGGTCAGGGACCATTAATTTCGGCATTATACATGCATTAAGTACTCCAGAAGGCCGATGAGTCAGTATCGGGATCAGGGACGCGATTCGGGGGTGGCAGGTGGCGCCAATTTTCCGGACCGGTGCTCGTGACGGATGTAACGAGAGCGCGGCTCCTGCAGGCACGAGTCCTGGCAGGTCGCTTCGCTGGGCAGGACGTCACGGCTTGTTTTATGGGAAATAAGGGGACGAAATGTCCCGGGATCGAGAGTCACCCCCCGGCTTCCTCGGAATACGAATCGACCTTCTCCTCGAGCGCAACCGGGAGACGTCTCCTTGCCGCGGCCAGAAAATGAAGAGATATAAACGATCGGAGGCCAGTTTTCGACCGATCGACCGAACGCCCGACTCGATCGAACGACCACCGTAACGGCGATCGGCGATGCCTCGTGCCTACGAAACGAAAAGACGATTCGGAGCCCGCCCTCTTTCGACTTCCATAAACTCGCCCGTATCTAAAAAACGAAACCACTGCTTCCAGGTTTGGGATTCTCTCCTCGGATAGGTGCTCGGGGCGCAATCCGGGGTATCGATCGTTTACGCGTGGGAATTAACGGCGCTGATTGGCAGCCCCGGCGAAGATAAAAGGCATCGTTCGCTTCGGGTTTCGTGCCCGAGGCGTCGCGCCTCGGTGTCAGGAGGCGCGCGTCGCGGCGGTCGCGGCGGCCGCGACTCCCCTGATTAGGTCGTTAAGTTTGCTAATGCTGCCATAAAGCCCCTAATTTAACGAAGGACGCCGAAATATGCCGGCGACGAGAGGGGAGGGTCCGTCTCGTCGTCGCCGGGTCCCTTATCGAACTCGAGCGCCGTCATCGGCGGAATCGGTGCGGAATCGAAGCCGCCATTTGCGTCGCCTTAACGCGTCCCGACGGCGCTGGTCGCGATCGTAACGACAACCGAGTCGACGCGGGGTTTCTCGAGTTTTTCTCGGACGTCCCGGGGCAAGTGTCAACGTTTGACTTTACGAGGGAGCCGGCAGCCACGAGAGTGGAAGAAAGGCCCAGGAGTGCAGGGGTCCACCGGGCACAATGGCCACCCGTCGCGGCGAGACCAGCCCCCTAGACTCCCGGATGAGTTAACGTTATCCCGTTTCATCCTTCCATAGTTGCGTTTCTATTAAACGCGCGTCGATCACGATGCGCCCAAGATTTATGCCCGG
The DNA here is from genome assembly GCF_000612105.2 of Orussus abietinus. Classification (NCBI taxonomy): domain Eukaryota; kingdom Metazoa; phylum Arthropoda; class Insecta; order Hymenoptera; family Orussidae; genus Orussus; species Orussus abietinus. The sequence goes on along the minus strand of NW_019394268.1, from coordinate 126,640 downwards.
GCAGGGTGGGCCCCGAGGAGAGACCCGCTTTTTAATAATCTCGCATCGACGACGCGTTCCCGACCTGGATCTCACGTTTCTGGACGGAAAGAGAAGCGTCTTCTCCCGACCGTCGCGCTTATCTCGGCATCGGGTCCACCCGAGATGCCGTTAAAGAGGTACCGGTCCCGGGCGAGACTCGCCTCCAGCCTCCCGGAAAATGACGAGGCTCGACCCTTGCGCATCCGGGCGAGGGACCGGCGTCGGTCTCGGCTCTCCAGAAAAATCCCGCTCCTTTCGCCCCTTCCAAAGGAGGAACCCGATCCTGTTAGCCGCGCGACGGGACTCCGTCGGTGGGTGTACGCTTTTCACTCGCGCCGAGAAATGGGCTCCGGACGTTCCCGTTAACGCGACGCCCGCGACCAGGTGACGGCCATCTCGGTCCTCCGGAGGCTGCGCGCGAGTCGCTGGCCCCGCCAGGATGTTCGGTTATTTATTAGAGGGACTCCGGTCGGAGGAAGAGCCGTCACCCCCGCGTTATCTGCTCGGCGGCATTGTTTTAATCTGCCGGGCCCCCGCCAGGGGATGGGACCTCCGATAGGATCGGCTCGGGGCCCGAAGGCGACCAGCGATCGGCCGGCAACCTCGGTGGCAACCTCGACGAGGACCGACGTCTGCCGGAGATCGATTACGTCGCCATCCGGGAATTAAGGGTGTACGGTTATAACGACCGCAGGTGGGACCGAGGAGGACCTTCCCTCGGCCGGAGATCGAATCGCGAGACGCGCGTCCGAGATGGCCGCCGTCCAACGGACGACGCTGACTAATAAAATCGGCGATACCCGGGGTCTCTTATCGCCGGCAAAGAACGCTGCAACCGCGAATACAATCGGGGCGAACCTCCGGCCTCCTGGACGCGCCACTCCTCGGGAGCACCGCCCTCGAGGGCCTCGCGCGCCTCGCGCGCCGGAGATCAAGGCTGGGCGTAACGGCCAATATCAATGCGTAACGGACGTATCCGACTTTTTAGCCCAAAACCTCCGCGGAGGATCGGCGCGCGTTCCTCGTGTAATATACAGCGTACCGTATATCACCCCAGGCGGACGTTTACGGTCGCAGCCGAGGGTGTCCTTTGTAGGACAACTCGTCTACGATGTCAGGTGTCCCCGAGTGGTCACGCGCGGACACGGGCTCCGTCCCCCCTTCGAGCCTCCCTCGAGCCCCTACGCCCACTCGACAAATCAGGCGGACCTTTTTAATTGCCTGACATCTTTACGGCTACTATAAAACAATGAATAGGAGGACGGTCCCGGCGCGGAGATGCATCATGCATCCGAGGCATTGCTCACGGTTGCTAGCCCACGTATACCGACGGTTCGTCGGTATTTCACGTTTAACGGCTGTCGCCGAATGTCCGCCGACCGCTTTACGACGATCCACGTTTTTCCACCCTCCTCGGGAATCGCTCCCCCGGAGACGCCGTTCCTCGCGGATCGGATCCTTTCCGCGATTTCCGCCCGCGACCGAGACCGGGTCCGAGCCATTTTGCGGTGATTTTCGGAGAAAGTCGGCGGCGAGGGGAAAGGTACCATTAGGCGGAGGCGACCTCGGGAGGCGCCAGTGATAGTCGACTCGATAGGCCCGTTCGTCTTCCACTTCGGGCCGGCGGTGCGGCGTCCGAGGCCGCGGGGGGCGCCGGCGCCGGCGCGTAAAGTCTCCGCGTTATGGCCGCCTCCGCTTCGTCCGCCTCTTCCCACGTCCCCGTCATCGGGTGAACCCTCCTCAAAATCTCCGGGCCTTTGTTTCGAGCGCCGGAGGTGGACCGAGCCCGTGATAAATGGAAGACCTCGGAATTTCGATCCCCGTCCAGGACCCGGGGACCCTCGCGCCGATCCTCCCGGAAGATGTCGCGGCCATTTTCCTCGCGCGCAGGGATCGATACGGGGTCGAAGGATGTCCCGTCCGACTCGGTCCGGTCCGGCCCGGTCCGGCTCGGTCCCGGCCCTCTCGCGGGTGTCGTGCCTCGGAGCCGAGGGTCGCGCGCGTGGAGGGAGGTATAATTGAATGTTTTGTATAATTAACCCGAGCCATAACTCAGGCTACGTCGCGCCTCCAGCCGCGGGCGGACCTCCCTTCTTCTCCGCGCACGCAACCGGCCGTGCATGCGCCTTATAACCGATTCGCCTAGTCGATCGCCCCCACCCTCCGGAGTTCGAGCCTTCCCGTGTCCTGCGGTTGGAATACGCTTTTGTGCCGTTTTTCGACTCGATCCGACCCGACCCGCGACTCGCTCGTGGAGGGGAAAAGCCGATGGTCGATCGCTCGCACCTGCCCGTCGATCGGTTCGATGGGACGCTCTCGGAAATCACAGCCGACGCGTCGAGGTATCGCGCGGAGAATTACGATCGGCGGGTAATTTGCATGCTGTAAAAGCAACGCGGCTCCGGGCACCGTGCCATAAAACGTTCCCACTTTTGACGAGGAACGCTTAGCTCGGGATCGATGGCCAAGGATTTCACCTTTCTCGCCCTAAATCGGGATTCCGTCCCCTCGATCCCTCGGTCCAAGTGGAATTCGTTCGTTACGCAAGAGGCGCGGAATACGAGCTCGCGGCCGAGTTATCGAAGAAAAGCGAGCCGACTCGATGCCTCCCTCGTTCGCGGGAAATTTCAGGTGCTCGAGTATTTACGGGAAATCGGGGTCTATCTTGGTACGAGATATTTTTCGCGGCCCGCGTTCCACGATTCGCAGGACTTTCCGCGGCAGGAGGAAGAAACCTGGAAACCGGTACCCGGTAACCGAGTCCGGTTCGACGATCGCGTGCGGCGGTCCAGGGCCGAGGGCGGAGGGGACTCGGAAAGAACGTCTCCTCCCACTAATTCGAAGACCCGACTAACGACCGGATAATTTCCCAGGAAACGCCAATTTCCTCGAAAACTGGAATATTCCCGTCCGTTACCCTGCGGATAATGAAAACTCCGCCGAGACGACGATACCGAAATTAATTTCGCAAACACGGCACTCGGAGCCGAGAATTTCGAGGGGGCCAGAGACCGGTTGACTCCTACCTTTCCTAATGACTTTTGAAAGTAATTTTAAGGGACGCGTCGATCCCGGGAGGATTCGCGTTTATTACGGATCCTCGGAGCGGTCATTTAAACAGCTATATATCAGTCCGTAAGGCCAACAACCTGTCGAGAGATCATACCCTTGTCAAGATAATCGCTAAATTATGGGACACCTATGGTTCAAATGGAAAAGATCCCTAGGTGGGCAGGATTCTTGGTTTTCGACTCATGGGGTCCCGTCTCGTCTCGTCCCGAAGGTTCCGCGCGTGGATCGATATTTCCTCGCGGTGGGTAAGGTCGTTTCCGAATTTTTCAGAAATTTTTCCCGAAACCTTAAGTTCGCCCGGCAAAGAAAACGTTAGTTTTAGGTTATTTGTCCCGAGCCCTGGGCGGTCCTCGTTCGGAAGCCCACCACCGTGGAACGAAACAATTATCCACGCCAGTTAGTGCCGACAGGCGGGGCACTTTATGAGCGTATCTCTCTTCGAAGAAAAACGCCCTCGAAGTGGGGCAAAAGCGGACATTTTGATTCGTCCTGTGACCCGCGTCGCAAAATGACCTTCTCCATTTTTTCGGGGAAATCTCTGCACGCACCCTTCGGAGTTGACAGGAGTGAGGAACTAGTCCTCTCGAGGAGAACGCTTATTCATATTTATCCCATGCCTGGGATATTAATTTGAAATTTTAACGTTTCCTTCCGCGACGAGGTTATGTACTAAAAATTGCAAGAGAGAAGTTTGGGCACCCGGAGAATAGAGATGGCCGCGTTCGGAGTTTTTATTGGGCATAAATAAATGCCCAATAAACGTCCGGCATAACATTGGCAAACGGCGTTTGCCATCTTGGATGATACGCTTAACGCGCGGGCAAAACTAGTTCTTCGAGGCTCGAAAAAATTTACGCGTCGTATAGGTGTATCATTGTGCACCCACGCGACGATACCCCACTCCTTTATTTAGGATTCTCCCGGTACAAAGTCAATCGTTTACGTCTGGAAGACTCCCCGAACAACGAGTCCTTTTCGAGCGAAATCGAAGCGGCGGAATAAATTCTAACGCTTAAATTCTATTGCATCCATTGGTTAAACGGGGAATCAAAAGCCCATTCCGGGCCCTCTTAACACGAAATGGAAGTGAAATATAAAAGAAGCGAGGAAAAGGCGAGAGCGGTAGAAGGAATATCCCGAGTTTTCGCGGGGCGAGCTGGATCGGCGTCGACTCTTCGTTTTGGAAACGGTAGACCAGCTGGCACGCGCAACCCACGTTTCTCCCGCCGAACATGCTCGAGGTCCGATAATTGCGGGCCTGTTCGGCGGTAAGATCCGAAATCAATGTGGCGAAAAGGGTGACGTGAAAATGGGCCGGGCGTTTAATCGGACCGGCATTAAAAGAAGGCGAGGGCCCGAGGGTGGGCGACACAATAAATATCGGGGAAGGAGAGAGATCCGGTGCTACTTACGCCGTCAGCCATAATGATGGGGTGTGTTCGGGCTGTTTGCTTAGGGAGCAGATTAGTGAATGAATCCACAGGTGGGCGCCATCCGTCACGCGAGGCCAGGATCCGATGGGTCGGCCCCGCCTATCCCGCGGGATGCAGGACCCATATCCGTGCCCGTTCACCTCGAGAGCCAGTCTACTTATGCCGGCCAACTTGCCGACGTCCCCCCTCGTGACCGGAACGAGCAAGGTCAATCTGGGTCTCGGTTTTTCGCGGGACCGGTAGAGGCGTCGCGGCTTGGGAAATCGATGCCGAAAACTGAACCGTACCCGAAGGTGCCCCGGGGACCTTGAGGTACCGATATGATGGAGTGCTAAGGAGATTGGCGGACCACCGGAGTAATGTCCGCGCTAATAGCAGTGATTACCCTGCCTTGTTGGGAATGAACCCGCCCGCTCCTTACCCGGTCTGGCTCGGTCTTCCCTCTGCCTTGCCCTGCCCACGGATTGATGGATGTTTACCAAACTAACTGCCTCCCTTCCCCCCTTGCGTCTCCCGTCTGCCCCGAAGCTACGGGCTAACTTCCCCGTCCGAACCCATCGGATCCTGCCGTTTGACGCGGATCGCGACTGCGCGTTTCGAGGACGAGGCGACCGGGTTGATCCCCAAACTCTAGACTCCGCGGGATGCTTCGTCGTCGGGGAATGATGCGACCGAGTGCCTTTCCAAAGCGAGCGACGGAGCGAGGCCAGAAAATATGAATTACCACGGAACGTGCCATTGAGTATTTATCGCGTCGCGTTCGTATCGATTCGCGGATAGGACGGTATAATGGAAGACGGTACGGTTGCATTTTAAAGCGTCCGCGTTTAAACCGGCCTGCCGTGTTCGAACTGCCAGTACCCCCGCGGCAAGGGAGGTAATTATACTTGCATTATTATAACGTCACCGGCAATACATCACGCCGGTCTCCACGACATACATATGCATCGCGAGGAGAGTGCGGCATTAAACGCAAACTCGGTGCTCGACCCGCCCCCTACGCCTTCCCGTCACTCCTCGTTCCTCTTGCTCCTCGGGGGAAGGATTTTTGAACCATCCTTTCGCTTCGTCCGTAATGAAATGTAAAAAAGAGCTGCGTCTCGCGAGGATCGGGACCTCGCGTGGAAAAATGTCGAACGGGGCGAAGAAACGTTTCCCGAGCGAGATCGCGTCGTAACTCCCTTCTCTTTCTCGAAAAAAAGCCGAAGATGACACCTATTCCCTGGTTCGTCGTACCTTGAGTGCTTCGTTGATTCGGAAAGTGATCAATTCGCCAAGGAACGAAGGCAAAAAGTCGGCTCGATCTCATCTGCAAAAGAAGGAAGAAAAATCCTTCCTTCCTCGAGAAAGGAGCAGGATTCTTCGCCGTTCCCCCTGGTATACGTTTCGCCAATAAGAACGCGTCGATAGAGCCGCGCTACCTATGTGGTCGACGACTATGTAAATAACTCGAGCGATGCACACACGCTCGTGCATCGAAAAGGTGGATGCGCCCGAGGCCTCCGTCGGAGAAAACCGAATAAATCGAAGCTCGAATTACGGAATCGAGGAGATATAAAAAGGAAGCAGCGCCGGAAATCTCCCGGCTCTAAATTACGACCCACTAAACGACCGTTAACGGCGGTTAACGCCGAGCCCCGGCATCGAGCCGCGATTCCGGTAAAATTCGATAAAATCGATAAAATCGATAAAATCGTATCTCCCGCCGATTGATAATTTTCTGCATATTATCCGGGCGATTATTGAAAACGGATATTACCTCGCTGAGGATCCACCGATTATCCGCAATTTAACCGGGACGCCGTAACTCGATACTCGTATGTACTTATCGGACTGCCCAAACGCGTTAAGAAAAATCCATCCGGCGTTTCTCGCCGCGTGATTACACGCTGGAAGAAATTCCCGATCGACGCCTTTGACGGATGACGAGGTAGCCTAACCGTAGGTGAAGCCGGTCGCCGCTCGCTATTTGTTTTAGATATTAATGCTTTTAGCCGACTATCGATAATTCACCGGGCGTAATCGCATAGTACCCCTTCGTCGGTACGCGAGACGCAGAGGAGGCCCGTGTAAACGATAAATCACGATAAATACGTTTGCTGGGGCCATTATAAAAGGAAAGGAGGATCGCGCGATCGACGGAGAGTCCGTCGAGGGCCGGAGCCGGGCATTCTCTCCCCGGGGCCACTTTTATGCACCGGCCAAAGGCAACTTGCATATTACGATCGCTTAAGTCCGACCTGGACACGCCGGCGATTCATCCCCGGAGACTCCGAGTGACCGCTTCTTCGTACTTCGGAGAAAGTACCGACCACTCGCTCGGAAAAGAGAAGATCGAGTCGTCGGTTAACGTGGGTGTTAGTAGTCAAAGAATGCGCGGAATATATTCGGCGGTCCTTCCAGGAATTCGAGGACGGACATCGAAACTCGGTACTTACCGCTGGTGAACGCGGTAAATCGAAACGAGAAGTAACGACGGAACGGAGCGCATCGTTAGAAACGATTGCAAGTTCGAAAATTTCTCACCGTGAATTTAAACCGACCGTTTACTCTCGGCTCGAGTCTCAGTTCCCACGATTTCTAAAATAAATTTTCCGACGTTCAATGTTCGAATACCGAGCAACGTCGAGGACGAGGAACCTTCCTCGGAAGACGATACGTTTCGGTTAAAATTTATAGCACGACGAATACGTGCCGGTATAAAGGTAGCCTTATCGATAGAAATAATCACGGGAAACCGGTAAGGAAATCTTGAGCGGAGAAACGAGTAATGAGAAAAATATGGCCCGAAATAGTGGACGACCGCGACGAAAAGTTCGCCAAAGGGATTCGGCAAGGAGTCGGCCGGATTCGCTACATTCCCGAGAAGCTGCCCATTCCGGATAGATAGTCGAAAGAGAGAGAAAGCGAGAGGGAAGCCAGCCTACGGTAGAGAGAGAGAGAGAGCGAGAGAGGGACCGCGAGGGAGAGAGAGGGAGAAGAGGTAGGTAGGTAGATTCTGGAGCCCCACGGGGGGCTCATAATTGCCGGCCCTGAAGATCAGTCGGGCCCCATGGGGGCCTCCTCTGTTTGTTTTATTCCCTAGTTATACAAACGTGAGATCTACGACCGATATATGATAATCGTCTTCCCCTCCGGCTCTTCTTCGGCTCCTACCTACCGGTCTCGAATATGCTCCATACGGAGTTCGCGTAGCCTGGAACGCCCCTCGGCGTTCCGCACGAGGTGGACGTCATTTGGACGCGATCTGGATATTTGTCGAAACTTTCGACACGTCTCGTCGTTTAAGGACCGCGTACGTTGAAAACCCCGAGTCGCCCAGGAGTCGTACTTCATTCGAGTTTAATCAATGGCCGGCAAAAAATCTACGTCGCTCCGTTGCTACGAACGAATTTATCCGTGCCTATTATTTTCTAACCTATTGAAGTAAAATTCTAGACGTCGAGGAAACGTTTCCTAGAAGCCCCAGAGCGTTCCTGACAACACTGATCAACGAGTTGGACATGCCCTGGATATCCGTGGAAGCTTTCTACACGTCTCATCATTTATGGATCGCATTTATTCAAATTCTACCCTCGTCACCGATGATTAATATTTCTCGTTTCTCCCGGCCTTTTTTCTGCTTCCGTTAGGCAAGATACGATGAAACATATTTTCGAATTAATTTACTTGAAAAATACAGTCCATTGGAACCACCTATGTGGTTGCAAAAAGTGGAATGGACGTTCCCAAATTAATTTGTTTCACGCTCCGAGTTGACGCTCGTTTGAAAAATTAAGTCTTTAGGGTCATAAAAAAAATTGATGACTAGAAAAAGTATCGTTGTCGACATTAAAAAGAAAGAAGGAAAGAACGCAAACGTATGACATTCCAAATTCCGTCCATAATCCAATTGTCAATTTACTTGAAGCGCGACCCAATTAAATTTATCGCTAAGGAAATCTACTCAAACGTCCTCGAAACTATGCAAATCAATTGTTTAAGAGATCCGTTTAGTTGGTTTGCTCTTAATCTGATGGGACATTGGGAAAGAAAACACAAGATCCACGGGATCGAGTGATGGATGATCCTACGGGTCCTACGTCGGTGGACGGTCCTGGCTCACACTTAAAAGCAACATTATCTCCCCGGGACGACTATATTTCAAGAGGGACACTTCTTTTCGAATGCAACAGGTCGCTCCAAATGCATCCGATAGCCGCTATCTAAACGAGCGACGAACGAGGCCGAGTAGGTAATTATTGAGATTATTTCGGACCAGCGCAACCAACTCGAACGCATAAATGCAAGGGCCATTCCGGAATGATAAGAGATGCAAAGAAACGATCTTCGGACCGTCTACGTTTCTCGGATAAGGTTGAGCAATTTTTGCATTAACATATCGGCACTTTAAAATGGTTTGCAATTAAGTATTCGTTCCTGTTGGAACCGTTACCGAGTAACCGTCAACATTGGAACCACAAACTTTGCATAATCGAACGTTCAAGGAACAAATGAATTTTTTACTTACCTCTCCGTCGATCTTCTTGAACTCCTCGTCGTCTTCGTCGACCTCGAAGTAGAGTTCCGTCGAGGTCACCGAGACGATCCCGGGGGCAACGATTCCAGGGGCAATCAGCTTCCCTTTGGTGCTGATGTTCACGGGTCCTGATATTAAACGACACCATTACGTTCGTTTTAACGGCGTCACAACTCGTCAACGTTATTATATAGCAGTGCAGGACGGAGTAACAGAAAACAATGCCTACCGGTAAGGTCATTGTCCAGATCGCGATCATCGGACAGGAGCTCGCTATCGTCCATGAGATCCGCGGACTGCAGCTGCTGATGATGAGCCCTCGAAGCTGCAAGATGAGCATGGAATTCTTCGCGTGCCTGCAGGATCGCGTCCTCGGGTGCTCCATGCTCCAAAGCCGCCTTCAACGTGGCTTCGGGATGACTAGACCCTAGAGGATTGTGCACGAAACGTTTGCGTCTACGTGCATCATCCTCCCAGGCGTCCAGTTTCCAGTACTCGGCTAGTCTGGAAGATCGACACGAAAAATTCCTCTAAAAAATCTCGACCCAGTCACGGTAGACCTAAATCTTCCGTTTGGACGGACTACTTTTTTTTTGGTCACGTCATCTAGCCTCTTGGAGCCGTGTACTCACTTGGCGGCCATCGGATCCATGTAGCCCCAAGCACCGTGCTTGTTCGAGAGTATGTTGCGAACTTTCTCCATCAATCTGCTGGCGATGACGTTATCGCGTCTTCGCGCAGCTGTAATTAGATGGTCGCACATTCTTTCTTCTTCGCGTCTGTCCAACAAGGTCTGGGCACATTGGGACTGAAATTCAACAAAAACACGGACATCGGGTCCTGTCATTTTTTTAATTCTTTCGGTTACCGCGGTGGAATGAAAATTGCATTTGCATCCATCCCGTTATCAACGAGTAATCTCGATCCTCGAACCCTTCCATTCGGCTAAAAATCATGTAGAAGCTTTACAGAGACGTAGGATAAAAAGTCCAGGGTTGGATTCGAAAAATCGAGCGGGGCGCAATTTTATACCGCTTTTGATAAAAAGTGGCCCTTTGACTCTCGCCGTTGCCCAAAGATTTTATGGCCAAAACCTTAGGCTAATGATTCTTAATTTAGAGGAACGAGCAGCAGGGTTTCAAAGGCGCGCGGTCAATTTGGAGGTGCGGTGATTCAGGAGCCGCTAAGAAATTGCAACGCCATCAAGGCGTGATCGTAAAGGCGAGATTACAAGCCGGGGATCCTTCGGTGACACTCACCTCGAAGTCAGCGTGCTTGAGAACGTCGTCCGCTCGCATCCGGTTTAAGATGAACTCCGCTTCGTTTGCCACGCGCACTATGTGGTCTTTCATGGCATGCGACAACAATCTTCAAAATACAAAACCAGACGTTAGTCACGAGTCGCCGGTCTTGTCCTCGGTCGTCGGTAAACGAAAAATCCTGGCGAATAATTACGCGACTCTTCGACAATTCCGGGGAAAATAATATTTAAAAAATAAATGTCCTCTAATAATTTGCTAAAACGAGGGCCTCTAATTTTTGCGCGCGATAAAATATCGGCTACGAAGCGGATTGTTTCATCGAGTTCGTTATCCTTTACGAGGCGATTAATCCTCTTCATCGAGAGGGTCTCACCTTCCTTCGTTAATCAGCTCGATAAAGGCCAACCCGGCATGCTTCTGGAGCGAATTTTGCCACTCCTGGGAGCACAACAGCATCACCAGCTCGACCACCGAGTTGCTGTTCTTGAAGGTCGTTAAACCTGTCGATCGGGAAAAAAAGATCGTCAATTCCGAGACGACGAAGACTCTCAGCCAGCGTTAGGGAGTTAAAAATAAATCGCATCGACCGTACCGTCGTTGAATCGTCAATGGACGCGTTGTCTCTACAACCTCGCGACGCGCAGTTGGCATACTAAGCACTCGAGGGCGTTATCCGGGCGAAAGTAGCGAACGATTCGGACGTATCGGGGCATTCCTCGGGAAACCAAGCCGAACCGCCAATCGCTTCGTCGTTCGACTTCGCGAGATCCCCGAGGCATCCGAAAGAACGCGCCCACCTCGCGGAGCCTCGTTGCATCGATAAATAATGATCGCGAAGTCTCGAGATCAATTAACTCGGACAGCCGCGGAGGACTCTCGAAGGAACGACGACCGGCAGCGCTTTTTGCGCGACGCTCCTCCGAGTCCGCTCGCAGCGTCGCGTATCCATATCCATCGATCACTGGCGGCCGATCGATCTTCCCGACTCGTACCTTTGCCTTCCATCAGCAGCTCCTGGCCGTGCGAGCCGACGAGCGTCTTGGAAAGAAAGGGCGCGAAGTCCACCATGATCTCGCGCAGGAGCGGGCAGACCGAGCCCAGCGCCATCTCGAGTTTTTGCGTGAGCGACGCCTCGCGCGACGGCGTCGGTACCGGCAGGTGATCGACGAGGCCCTTGATCGGCAGGTCGTCCGGCCTGGGGGACGCCGCCGTCACGACGAGCCTGTCCGGCACTCGCACCACCGAGATCTCCGTCGACGGCTTCTCTCCCCGCTCCTGGTCCAACGCGTTGCCCTCGCTGTCGGGATTTCCTGGTTTGGGTCAATTAGAGAACGGGATAAGAGAATTAGCTTCCTAGGGAACCGGGCAAAACCTTTGCCTTGGTCACATTTCCTCTTTGAGGGTGGACCGCCTTCGGGAGAATTCGTATAATACGTGTCTTTGGACCCTTACCGTGGGTGTGGACCATGTTATGAATATTTCGAGGATCCTCCCTTGCATTGGAGATCGGAATGTCGCCGTCCTCGTTAAGATTTACGTCGGTCCAGGCCTCTTCGGAGGAGTTCAACTTGTTTTCGTTATCCGAGTGATTTGGATCGGCGGGGATGTTGCTCGGGTGTATGGTTTCCTCGCTGGAATCGTTGCTCTGCGAGCACACGCAAAGTCGACTCGTGTAAACGCCAGGAACGATCGCTCTCCGATCTAGATTTATTTTCCATTTTTGCGATACGCGACAATTGGCACTTTTATCGTTTAATTACAATTAATTACGATTGAAATGCCGAGGAAAAGACATCCGTGGCCTCTTCGGTCAAGTCCTATTAATTGGACGGGGCTCGATAAATTGCTCTAATCCAGATTTAATAAAACTTGATCCGATGGGACGCAAAGGACGCGGTCAATTTATATGTAGATCGATTTCCACTTAAAGTGTCCAAAGCGAGAATCGATCGCTTATTCAAGCGTGGCTATGGCAGGGTCGTCGTTCCTAGGAATAGATTATATAAAATCGGTGAAGAAAATTTGTAGAACCGATCGCGGTGCAACAGAGATAGCGAGAAGCGATGTTAAGAGGTGGAGAGAAGGCCGAAATGAAGAGGGATCGTCCCATTCGTACGTAAAACGGTAACGACCCTACGTCTCGTTAATACCTATCGAGGACTTTACAAAAGACTCGTTAGACGGCAACCACAAACTCTGGGATCTATTGGAACTACTCTACGGTAATACTCTGTACAACTCGGGGACAATCGCCAACCATATTACCATGCAATCGGCGAGGAGGTAGTTTCGAGGAATAATCCGTTTAAAATTCAACGTCACGTCGGTGATATATTGAAAATGCGAAAATTGAACTTTATCTTCACGTATGGGTGCTCCCGTTAGCTTCCGACTTCCTTCAAGGGTATTCGAAGCAGCCGATTCCCTCGCGTCGAGTCTCTTTTCGAATCGACCCTTTCTTTGGATTTCCGATTGAAAATCCTTATTCTGAGTTTTACCTGAATATTTCGTGGCAGTGGATCGGACCTTGTAGAAGAGCCAAGCGTAGGTTCTGACGAGTTGAAATCCTGGAGGATTGTCCGTGGCCGACCACTATGGCCCCCCTTCAGAACCAACAGTTAGTATGCGTAGCAATGCAAGCGAAGAAAGTCTTTTGGCTTCGATTTCCTACATTTTTGCACACTCCCGTCAAAGTGGTCAACGCGCGGCCGAGAAGAGCCAAAGCGAAAATCTCGACGAAAAACCGTAAAAATTTGGAAAAACGAGCGTGACGAAAAGTAAGCGGTCGCGGTACCCTGTGAAACACTTTTTGGGATGCGCCAAGGCTTGCCGGAGGTCCCGGGCAGTACTCTATAATTTATCGACAGGGCAAGTAACGCAAAATGTAATTACGTCGAACTACGTGAGTACGGGACATTTATTACTGGACATGTAAACACTACATGCTGAACACCGCAGACGTAACCATGGTAAACGCACACCTCCGGGTCGTGTAAGACGCATTACCAGCTGACTCGCTACTATACACATCGCGTGCGATCACTAGTAATATACCGCTTGTGCCCGGGCTTCGTGAAATTCGATTATCCCGACCCGAGCATCCGGCAAATAAATCGCCTCGGAACCTTACCGAATCCCAATTATGATTAATCGTGCGAAAAAAAGGCGCGCTACCAAATTATGTCCAGTCGCTTCGCGGGGTTTCGGGAAAAAATTCAGGAACGATTTTTAGAGCGCGCTCGAGAAGATTTCCTTAGTGTCATTGTACGGAATCGGTTAGATCGCGCGGAGAAGTAAGCAAGAACAGCGATGCGACCGATTTATCACTACTGTGAAAGTTTGTAGGAAAAAAAGGGCATGCGAGTTCTACTGAAATTCTCGGAATTCTACCCGGAGAAAAATCCATCGTATCGCGGGCGTGTCCTTATTTTTAATGATCTTAGTACAAACGAGCTATCTTTTGAAATTGATAAAGAGATAACGAAACGTAGGACCGTCCATCGTCTGAGATATTTTCCTCCGTGTAGTAGAACTTGCGAGCTAAGAGACTTTTATTGAAGGCCGAATGTGTCTATACGTTCGTTCGACGTCACGTAAATTCGTCTAAACGTGATACAAGGACACTAATCGTATAGATTTTGGGGAGCAATACAGGAGGGAATAAAAATCGTGAAATTTAGTCGAAACTCACGATCCAGCCTTCGAGGACGACACTTACCTTCGTCGATGGTGGACCGGACGACGTCACGTCATGATCTGCCAAAATTGACGAGTTGTTCTCGTCGACGATTATCACCTCGTACTCGCCATCGTCTTGAGAACCAGATTGACTCATGATACCTCCGCTTTCTGTAATTTTATGTTAAACAAAAAATATATAATGCTTCTCTCGAACATGGTTCGATGTTTCTCGCATAACTTGACGGTGGTCATGCGATCAATGCGTCATACCTATTCAAAAAAAAAAAAAATACACTGGTAGAAGCGGTTCGGGTTGCCAAAAAAATACTTTTCTCATAGTTCGTATTTGTTAATTGCCCCTTTTCGATACGATTGAACTCAATGACCGTCGTGCAAGCTTCGTTGCAGGTAGAATGCAGTCGTTTCATAGGCACGTGAAGGGTTTTTGTCGAATTTTAATTAACGATTGTACAGAGTTCTAAATGTCGCTCAGTCCGAAACGCGCTTATTATCGCAATTTGTCGTAGAATGCGCCATTTAAAGTGCAATGCGTAAAGATACTCCAACGTGGCGGTACACAAATGTGCCGATAATAATATTGCATTTTCTAGCGGTTTAATCAATTGTTCAATGAATTGCTATCTGCAAAGGGTGAAGCTGCAACGACCAATTATGAAAATTTGGGCCAGAGTAAAGACAAAAGCTGAACGGTCAAACATCACTTTCTACGCTGTTTTAGGAATTCTTCTGGTATAAGAGAACATTGTATTTACCTAAGTTTCGAGGAGGCACGTTTTAAGAAGGTTTGCTCTAAACATGCGATGATACCGGGGAGCTCAATTTGACGACGTCTGAACAATTTTGTATGGCAAAGTACGGCATGCTTCGGAATAAACAAGAATTACACGGAATTGAAAAAAGCGATAACTCTACATTTGCACATCGTATTACCATGCGTGTACAATAAAAAATTGACGTAACCATAGGCCCACAAAAACTGCTTCTACAAAATAACGCTTCCTTCTAAACTTTTTGAAAAGAGTTAATTGCGATGACCTTCATTTCTTAATAGAATTCTAAAATGGTTACAGCACACCGAGTATGACAGTCAAACGTCAACCGCAAGATGTTCTTAGGCAACTCTCTAGCTGATTGGATGCGGTTACCCTGCAATTACATATTGTATAAGAATTTCTAGCTGGCATGAAAACTACTAAATAACTGAACGACACTCGTGAAGGAGAAACAATACGCATTACAAATCTCTCTTTAAGAGAAAAGTGGATAAGCCGATGGCCTAAAAACGATAAATAACTAATGATAAAAGATGAATTAGAAAACAAGGTGTAAGAAAATCGGTACAAAACGGAGTCTATTTCGAAGGATCTAAAATATTGCCGGAAAACTACACGTAAACGTGTTATAATCCACCCGAATGCGTTAACACTGTTTCACAGTGCATATCGAGACTCATATTTTTTAAGACACTTCCTAAAAAGGGAAGGGCTGACGGAGCACGCTTTTTTAGAAAATACACGAAACACCTATTCTTGGCAATACAAGACACGATACGATCGTTTCGTGAATCTTTTTTTTGATTCCCCGTCAGAGGAATACTTTTCCGAAACCGTTCGACTTCCTCTCGGTGCCTCCACGGTCCACGACTTAAAAGAAAATAAAGAAGTAAACAATCGTTTTTGGTGAAAAGCTACAAGGCGAGGAGCATTCCATAAACAAGGTGCGAAGAACACTGGCGAGCAATCGGAGGATATATGTACGAGCAGTTACCTTGCAGACCGACACCAGAATTTCTATGATAGAGATTTCGGGGCTGATCGATATGCTTTTGAAGCGTATGATGATGGTTATTGTTGTTGTGGTGGTGATAATGATGGTGGTGATGGTAGTTATAGTTATTCGGGTGGTGGTTGTAATGGTTGGAGTGGTGATTAGGGAGGTAATAGTTGGAGGGGGGCTGGCGATTCGAGTGCCTGGCAGCCGGTAGCGGGTGCTGGTGGTGGTGCTGGCTGACGTGGTGGTTGACATTGGCATTGGCATTGACATTGGCATTGGCGTTGGGGTGAGACCCCGGAAGGAACTGAGGGTACACGTGGTGGGACCACTGTGGAAACAGAGGCCGCCCTCCTCCACCACCACTCCCATCTCCTAAGAATTAAACCACATTAACTATCGTTAACCATGGTACTACCACCACTCGACCTCGACTTCGACTTCGACTTCGCTTGCTTTCTCAGCTGAGTCGTCCAGTGGACCGCCGATCTCGAGAACACGAAACTGCCTATCGATACTACATACGCACATCCGCCTTCTTTTTTTTTTTTTTTTTTATTTCACTCGGGGTTCATTGTCGGTGAACAAAAATCGAATAGCGAAAATAACAAGCGGGCGAAATGAAGTTGTAACTGAAAGATTAGCATGGAAAACCAAAATACCTAATAAGATTAAGTACATGAATAGCGAAGTGACGATGACTCAAGTGAGATTCTAAAATTGAAAAATTCGTCCCTTACATGGGAATTATCTTTTTAAAGTCATTTTCCAACGTTAGAAGGTAAAATTTATACGAGCATGCCTCGTTCACGTAATGAGACATGTATCGGACGCGAGATGAAGCCACGACGTTAGAACGAAGTGAACATCTGTAAATTAAGATAAAGCTGCAAACGCATTCGACAGACATCAAAACTCTCACTGTCAGATACAGACAAGATGTCGAACCTCTACACCAGTGCAACCACACATGCTGTACTACAAGGTTGATTCGAGTGCTGTCCTTTCGATCGCAGCTATTGCTTCGTTATACTGTGCAACGATATCTTAACGATCTACATACGGTGTTTCTCCGGTTGGAATAATATGCTGCATCTATCGAGTGACCTATCGTTGACACAACCCGAGTACATGTCAACTTTTCGGACGTACCCATATTTTCAGACAGAAAAAAGTAATGAACGAGCAACTATTTCTTAGCACTCTAGCACGAAGTGCGCCATAAATCAGTGCGTTCCCTTCGTTTTATGGCTACATTAAACATTTACTGCCCATCCAATTGTTTGAGTTAATGGCGACTGACGGTAAGACAAATTTTTATTGGCAATTTTTTTTATAGGCTAGTCCTTTTTCCCCATAGAAAGTTCTCCACTAAATTCTTAGCTAAGCCACTGTAAAAGCACCTCGATGTCGCGGCAGAATGTACATATTAATATTTCAAAAGTTAATCCCTTCCCACTGTGCTAATATTTTTAAATTCATTGTCTACTGGTTCATTGAAAGTTTATCGATATTAAGAATATCATTCAGGAGTAAGTGAACTTACACTCGTGTATAAAATCAAGTGATGTTTCGGTCATGAAAAATCTGGTGCTTGCATATACAGTGGTGAACACTAAATGATGCATGTCAATCCATGCCTCGAATGAGATTTCCTGTCTTGAATATACGTACCGTTTTTTCAATACTTTGGATCCCTGAATACATTTGTAGTAAAAATTCTAGTTTTGCTTTGTCCTTGGTGCTCGGAATAACGGGGACATTTTGAACGGCATGCCTTGAGAATAATCATGCTCTCTAATTGCTATGTATTCGGTTGGAATGTCCAAAAAATTGTATCTCTTGGAGTAACGTGACGCGAGCAAACAGGGAAGTACATATCTGACACGTAAGAGTTTTGACCAAACAAAAGAACTTAATATAAAATCATTAAACAACTGAGAATTAAAGAACAGTTTGGTATTAAATTATTAATCCGATCGGGGAAGCAGGGCGAATAACCCGACAATCTGTCGACATTTACACACATTTTTACGCGTTCCTCGGTCGTTCTGATACATTGATGACGGTTTCAAAAGTAATACAATTTTTTAAATTCCGATTAATTTGTACAATTGCAGGTAATTTTTGCAACTAGTAAATCTGTCTCGATGGAACTCTTAACGAATGTTAATTAAAAATAACTTCGTGCAAGAACTGTCCAGACAAGGCGTCATTGTTGAAAAGATTACGTTATCGAATAGACGTCGATGTTAAAATGTTTACTTAATTTTGCATAATAATTGGATTCGTTGATGTCTCACCTGATGGGCTACCAGGCCTTAGATTTGCTCCGTTTGTCTGAACCGTTTGCACAGGACTTGGTGGACGTTGGGAAACCGGTGGTTCTAAGATGTCTCGATATTTTGAGACCATTAGTACAGAGATGAAGTAAACTATAGCCAGGGACAGAAACTGGGCCTGCTTGGTTTCTTCCTGAAATAAATAGAACAAAAAGTGTACAATATCTTAAATTTCGTGTTATTTCTTAATAGAGGAATTCATAGATTTATCAGTTCAGGACAAAATTCCAACAGACTTACAACATCTCTGTATATCACTGCTCTTAACCGATTCACGTCCATATCCTGCAGGAGCTTTTCAGGATCCTTAACCGGACTTAGTTGGTTTGCAAGATTGTCCACGATGTTCTAAAAACAAATTAACATATCGGCGCAAGCTCATGTTCTTGGTAACATTTTAATATAATAAGAAATCTCTGCGATAAAAAACTAACAAGGCAACTGAAATAAATGTATTTGCAACCACTCCAAAACAAATGTTATACGAAATTAAAGAAAAAAAAAATTGAAACTAGATATCATCTAAAATCCATGGTAGGTTTAGTGTTAATTTTAATTTTTTCAACGTGCACTAGTTTACATGAAGATATAGCTCAAGCAGGTGGTACGTACCTTGGGGGAAGTTTGTGCTCCTCGAATGAGTGATTGTATATGTTGTGATTTATTACTAGAGCCAATCGGTCGACCTAACATGCTGTACGATCTGCCACGTTCTTTACACTCTAAGCAGTTTCTAACGGCACATGTACAGACCTAAACAAGCATTTTATTGGATAATTATAAAGAAAAGTACTCGCTGTCGAAAGTAAAACACGAGAAATTAACTGCCGATTGGCACAATGAGATTCTAGGGCCGTGATCTCACAACTTAAGCAGTCTAAACTATTTAAATCTACTTTCCGATACGAATACTATATCATATTCAATTGTATAAACCTATATCGAGTACAATATCAAATGGATAAAAGTGGAGTAAGTATCTTCATTGAGATTTCTAGCCGAAGCACTTTACTCCACTTAAATCCTCCACCCTCAACTGGGTTGTCACCTTAACGCATTTTGTTTCATTGCTGTATAACAGCGTTTCATAAACGTAAAAGCGTTAAATGGAAGAAATAAAGTGCAGACTAAACTAGTATTATATTTCCAAAGCGTACTGACTTTTTTGGAAATGTACGAAAAGTAATCGCAGCTTATAATGAGAATAACCGAACCAGGGACTATATAGGGTAATACGAGTGGCGAATTTTTTGGTACTAACCAGTCTTAAGCATTGTCGTAAAATCCCACCGCTGGACATATTCTTTTCGGCCTCCAATTCTCCGAAATTTAGAGAACTGGCGAAGATAAGTACGTCGGCCATGTTGACGAGTCTTTGGAGGAAAGAAACCGCTACCTCGATCGGCATACCCTGAGTTGGTTCGATTACGTCCAGTTCGCTCTACATGTAGAAGACATACGTTATGTCACATGCGAATCTCGAAGGTTGCATAAACACCGTCTCTTTTACTCGTAAACGCTAGAACGAAACACCATTCAGTGGCGGAAACTTACATTCGGTGACGTCGCAGATGCCAATAATGGTAAAAGTCCACCGCAGGCTATTATAAGATTGTCAGCCAGTTGAGAAATTAGATGGACAGTGTTTACTACAAATATGGCGTTTTCACTGCTGTTGACGAAATCCAGTACCGATTTTGTAGAATGACTGGAAATAAAAGTGGAGTTAAAAAATGTTGCAACGCCTAATAGTTATACACATTCATTAATATGAAATAAATTACCTTCTCCAAACTTGAATATCCGTTTCGAGGGAGAAGAGGACGTCGGATAGTAAACGCTGATGTATGTAAGACCACTTAAATTCTGGTATTCTGAACGGAGGCCGGGTGGGTCCTGGACTGAACATTGGCCTCATCGAAGGGTTCCCTTGTTTCGCTCTCTTCGACTCTGCAGGGTAGAAAGAAACAAGAAAACGTCGTATCGAAGGACAACGTAGGTAACTCGCTTCCGTATTGCGCGAAGAACCCGTGCGAGTTCTCGTTAGATGAAAAGGAACGAAGGCAACGATTTCTCACCGAATTGATTGGGATCCACCTGGGTGGAAGTGGAGGCACTCCGTGGTCGTTTCTGGGGTGACGATTTCCTCAGAGGGACAGGTAACGAGGGCGGCTCATCTCCGCACGACTCCTCCCCGTTGTTTTCCGAGTTGACTACTGGCAGGCTCGATCTGCGACGGGCATCTACTCGTTCCGGACTTAAGTCATTCAACAACGACGGATTGTCCCTTGCAATCACATTAGAACTAACGATTTGAGGCACACCATCGGGCAAACTTTTAGTTGCATCACAGACCGTAGATATTGTTGGAATTTGCTGCTTAGGATTTGGCACTTGCGTCGGATTATCTACAGAACTTTGAACATCGCTACTATTACAAACGCTACTGGCTACCTCTACCTCGCCAGTTATCGCGGCGACCTCCTTATCACTTAGGCTAGTAGAAATATTGGACGGCTCTCTTGAACGTTTTTCGTTAACACCCTTGTCTTCCTCCTCGTTACCATTAATAACAGCACTTTTGTCCTCCGTCTCCTCGTCGCCCGTCGTCGTTGCCCCGCACTCACCGTTGCTCACGACCGCGTCTTCAGCCGATCCGACCTCATCGGCTTCTGCCTCCACCACCTCCACCACCTCCGTCCCGTCCACGACGCCGTCCGTAGAGCTCCCCGTTACCCTAATTGAGCAATTCAGACTTTTTACAGAATCCGCGTCGTCTTCGGTCTTGACGCCCACGTTATCTGCTGACTCTTCCTCGTCCTTGTCGTTTTCCTTGACGTCCGTTTTGCTGCCTTCGTTGTCGTCGTCCGTATTTTTGCTCGCGTTCTCCAACTGCTCTCTCGAGTCCGCGTCGTTCACTTTGTTGTCACTGGAGGTATCTTGATTCTCCGTTGGTGTCAAATACGCCTCCGAAGTGTCGCTGTCGATAATATCTCGATCGTTATCCAGTTGAAGTTTTTCCATTTCTTTCATTGCAGCTTCGTTGGGATCTTCGGACTGCGGGGTAATCTCTACGATTGGCGAAATGGCGTCTCCTCTTGACGAGTCGACCGGACTTTCGGTTCGCTCGGTTCTGTCGTCGCTTTCCTCGTAGTTATCCACGGATTTCTCCGTTGGTTCCGTAATCTGTTCTTGCGATTCAACAACGGTCGGAGTGTCCTGTTCGATTCCCGAAGAGTCGTCAAGTTGAGCCTCTTTCTCTTCGATATCCTGCTGAACGTTTTTCGAGGGGACCTTATCGTCCGATATTTCTGATTCTTGGGTAGAAGTGCCTATGGTTGGATCTTTTTCGTCTTTTGTATCTGGAGGCCTATCTGGGTCTTTAACCGTTGTCTCTTCGTGGGTTTCCGTATCGATTTCTTGCGGAGATGCGTCCTCCTTTGCATTTTCCGAGGGTGTTTCTTCTTTTGCTGCGTCAGACGGTATGGACTCTACGGTAGTTTCGGGTTTGGTGTCGCAGGTGTCATCCATTACCGCGGGGTCTATGATCGTAGAATGAACCAACTCGGGACTCAAACTCTCGATTTTATGCACCTCGCTATAAAGATCACTGGAACTCTCTATCGATATAACTTCGCTAGTCTCTTGTGTCGTTGGCAGTGAAACTACTTCGCTGTTCGCCTCTTCGAGAATCGTTGGAGTGTCCACGTGATTTTCTCGGGCAGTTGTCGGGGTGTCCAATTTGTCGCTCAATCTTGAATCTAATGACACAGCTTCGCTCGACTGGAGGGTCTCCAGAGTTTCGCTCCTCGATTTCATGATCGAAGGACTTCCGTCACTTTCGGTGTTGTCTATCGAATTCAAATCGCAACTGCAGGACTCTTCGAGACGATCGTTACCTTCCGATGCCTCGTACTCCTATCCAAACGAAATAAAAACGGTACAGAACTCAAATAAGAGGAATTTGAGATTCCTAGTTAAACAGCTTTCAAACCTTGCAATTGTTTTCCGCCTGTTGCACTTCTTGGGGTTGCTGATTGGTCCATGGCGAGGGTCTGCTGTAGCCGTTATTTCCTTGATGCTGTTGATCCCATCCCGATATTGTACTTATTGGCCTCTGTTGCCTCAGCTCAGGATCTGTGATGTTGTCAGAACGCTGTCTTTCGTAGTGTTCGTACATTTGTGCAAACTGAAGTTTAAATTCCTCGTAAGAGACCTTGAATAGAATATTAATCAGTGCGGGAAGAAAATACATATTCCACGAGTTATAATCCTTTAACCATACTTTATCGAGCCATTTAGCTTGTTTACCTTCGAATGGACAATTGCCAAAGTATCGACCCACACTCGCCATCCGCCATATTCATGTTTAATGGCATGATGTAACAACATCCGGAATAACGAGTATACCATGTCGGATATCTTTTGTTCCTCTGTATTCTTTGGGTGGATGTAGGCCATTGCAATCAGCCATTCTTGCCAAACCGACATTTGAAGTACTGTCCTCCGATTTTCCCGATTATTATTGCATAACAAGGTCATATCCGAGAGGAACAACTTCTTAACTTCCAACAATTGTTCGGTTTGTTTCGACTGACGAATTAACGTGGCTACTACTTTCAAAATCACTGAAAACGAAAGTAGCATTAGCTTCGTATGTATTCTATTAAATACTGACATTTTATTACATATGACTTACTCGGGTTCTCTAGTCTGTAGTGAGATTCTGGTTCTGGGTGTCTCGTGTAAAGAATTTGCTGACTAATGTGTTCCGTCATTATCTAGAAAAAAGAAAAAGAAAAGAAAAGAATTGCATCCTCGTAAAATATTATTACAGGAAACAACACGAAAGAAAGTACAAAACATTAATAGTCACCTCGTATAAGACATTGTACGTCGGTAACGATAACGTTTCCTCATTTAGCAGCAACCTCTCCGAAAGTAACGTGTACAAATTGTGAGGGCTCATTACATCGTATTTTCTTCTGAAATATTAAGGATTCCGATAACCTTTTACAGTCCTTAACTTTAGAATAATGGAGCTTTATAAAACTTACTTATGCGTGCTCCGGCTAAGGAAGAATCCCAACAGTTTTAGAGCTTGAAGACGAATTAGTTGACTTTCTGCAGCGAGTAATTTGAAAATTGTTCTAACACCCTGTTTCGCGTCGAATGCAGGAACCATCGATGACGGGTGTTCGGACATCAAGGATATTAGCATTTGCAAGACGTCGTGCAAGTTTTCATCCTACAAAAGTAAACGTTACACGTTATGTTTCAATGCCCGATGTATCGAGCACCGAATAAAAAAAAAAGTCTTCTACAAAAAATTAAGATTTATACTTCATGCATCGTCGTCAAATAATTGAGGATACTCTGGAGTTCGTCGTCTTTAACCCCATTCCCGATCATGATCAGTTGTTTCAGAAACAGCAGGATATACGAGCGTATCGTCAATATGTCCTTCTGTTGTGGCCTCGGACCATCTGCAATATTTAAATCTGATCCAATTATCTTGTTACTAAGAGAAAAAATCTACGTCAAGGGCACAACGCGAAAGAGACGTCCCTGAGAGGAATATACGAATAAGAGCGCTCACCAAGTCCTTTGGGTGTAATGCCACTCTTGGCTCGTGGATTCGACACCCAATAGTAGTACTTCAACGTGTGAACCGTCTGTAGAACCGTAGAGACCCGCCTTACGTTCGAGTAGATTTGCGTGTCGCTAAGGAACTCCGTCGCCAGATACGAGTACAGCCTCGTTTGTACCGGGGCCGGGGTGTATATCCACAAGGCAGGATTAAAAAGGACATGGTCCAACAGCTGCCATGTTAGGAATGAAAAGTAAAACATCTACATCACGATGGTTCTGCCTGTTCTTCGGACACAGCCAATCTATCCGACTTTAATCTATCACAGCGCGGCCTCGCTTACCAATGCACCACCTCCAACTATTTACCGCTGGAAATAATTTCTTAAGCCTCTTAAATGACACCTCCGCGATGGCACGGATTAGTGCGGAAAAAGGACATGCATTGACAAATTTAAGGACGACCCTAAGATCGAAAGAAATATATTTTAGAAATGTTGACGATGCCTTGAAGGAGTGCGTGTAAAAAGTTCACAGTGATTCTGGTAAGATTTCGGAGCGTTCGTAATTTTAAATTAGCGTGGTTGGAGAATCATACCGACTTGCAATACGATTCCGATGTTATGCCGTAGGTCTTCGAAAATATTCCAATTAAAGCAGCATTGAATAGTAGACTTATAGATGAAAGCGGTTCCTCGGAAACGGAAAATGTCTTGCGCAGGTATTGTGAAACGAGAAAGCCTGAAAGTCGGTAGATTGCATGCGGTCCAAAGAATTGAAAACTTAAACGTACACGAAGAAACAAGTTGCTTCGGCAAAAAGTTCACCACTGTCAGCGATCGCTCAGCGACATATTTTCAATGCAACGTGCAATGTATGCAATGCGGACATAATGGTAACATCGAAGAGTGTTACAAAACCGAATCCTTTACGAAACGATAAAACCAGTAGAAGTAAAAGCATAACTGGGTTAATTATGTAACAGCATGAATATTGTTAAATTATCTCCGCGACGACGTACCGAAATGTCTTATCAATTGAAATCGTATAAACTAAATAAATATAGCTATTTTCATGCTGGAGAGTGAGTGGTTCATCTATTATGTACCATAAATTAATTTGTAATATCTCGTAACATTTCATGGTCTTATTAGTGAGGGAAGAATAACTTATCCTTAACTGTATATCATACCTGTTTCAGTAGAAGGTCACTATTCGCACTCAAACACGTAACGAGATGTTTGGTAAGTTCGAGAAACGATGCAAGGACTTCCGTGGTGAGGTGATCCCTGCTGGCTCTTTGCAACATGAAACTTATCACCAGAAATCCTCGATTTTGCACCATATGTTGCTGGACGGTCTGCGAACTCTCCACCAGATCGCAGATGAAGCCCAATAATTTCGAACTGAAAGGTGCGTACGTTTATTTAAGTTTCTTAAAGTACACCGATATAATAACGTACTCCGAGAGTCGAAAAAGCTTCGGGCATATTTCGCGCCAGAACAGAAATAATTAAATTTCATTACCATAATGTAGGGTCTCTTTTTATGTCGTTGGGGGCTGTACAGTCATAAGGCATGTCTAACTGCGAAAATAATGGGAAAAGCACTTGAATTCCGCCGATAGAATTTAAGGTGCTGTGTATAGAGTGCGTTATGACGGCTTTCACGTCCTGGAAGAAAGTCAGAGCGGAAAACGTGAAGTTTGCGATGAAAATACACTCGTTAAGGTAAGAAAATCAGAAAGCAAACCACTGACCTGCAACATGAGAGCATGAGGTGTATGTACAAAGTAAGAGACGTTTCCCTTTGGTGCACTCTGCAAGCAGAGTTGGGAATCCGTCGCTACGGGATTGTACATGAACACAATTGCATTGGATAATTTCCCATCGTAGAGCACCTGAAATAATAACCAAGTTAATTACGTATAATAACGATACATCAACGAGAAGGTATGCAACAAAAAATCGTTTCTTCAAACAAATCAACTCAAATGATTCTTCTTTCTATTTAAATCAATTTTTCGTTGCGAAAATATTATAAAATAACATCGTGCGTAGTTACGGTTACTTAATATTGATTTAAATCATCATGCCCTAATTTACAGTATTTACCATTTAAGAGATCAAATATTCTACAAGAAAATTGCAACATTTTAAAATAGATACAATTTGCGAGCTACCTAATAATTCACGGTATCAATACATATGGAACAACGATAACACAAGAAAATGCTAGTACACTGGCGGTGGTAACGCAAACGTAACGCAAAAAACGAGCTCGAGAACACAAGTTCTCTTGTACTTGCGGTACCTGATATATAATAAACTGTAAAATAATTAATGTAATAAAGCAACTTATTGAAAAATAACAATGAGTATGTTTAATTAGACGAGCATGTCTAGCAAATCGCCTATTCCTGATCCTTGAAAATCACTCGTACATCTAAGGCACGAAATTCGGTGCCACCTCCTCGGTTATCCTATGTTCCTGTTACAAATCGAAAATTTCAACCCCTAAACTGTATGCCCGGGAGAAGGTCCGTGCCACCTCCTCGGTTATCCTATGTTCCTGTTACAAATCGACATTTTTCAACCCCTAAAATTTTTGCCCGGGAGAACCTCCGTGCCACCTCCTCGGTTATCCTATGTTCCTGTTACAAATCGAAAAATTTCAACCCCTAAAATGTATGCCCGGGAGAAGGTCCCTGCCACCTCCTCGGTTGTCCTGTGATCCTGTTCCATCTCTGGCGATTTTTAACAGGAACATAGAACAACCAAGGAGGTGGCACGGCATTCTCCCAGGCAAAAATTTTACGGGTTGAAATTTCCGATTTCTAACAGGAACATAGGATAACCGAGGAGGTGGCACGGAGCTTCTCCCAGGCATACATTTTAGGGGTTGAAATTTTTGATTTGTAACAGGAACATAGGATAACCGAGGAGGTGGCACGGACCTTTTCCCGAGCATAAATTTTAGGGGTTGAAAATTTCGATTTGCAACAGGAACATAGGATAACCGAGGAGGTGGCACGGACCTTCTTCCAAGCAAACTTTTTAGGGGTTGAAAATTTCGATTTGTAACAGGAACATAGGATAACCGAGGAGGTGGCACCGAGTTTCGTGCCTTAGATCTACGAGTGGTTTTCAAGGATCCGGAATAGGCGATTATAGGGTTTGCTATACATGCTAGTCTAATTAAACGTACTCATTGTTATTGTTCAATAAATTGCTTTATTACATTAATTATTTTACAGTTTATTATACATCAGGTATCGCAAGTACATAAGTTCTCGAGCTCGTCTTTTACCTTACGTTTCCGTTACCACAACCAAGATGCGCCATGTACACGAGGAAGCCATTCATGACAGCCAGTGTACTAGTTCGGGGCAATCACGCAAAATAAGAAAAGAAGCACACTCGTGTCTACCGCACACAACATTATTTACTACGTCTTCCTGCAATGCACAAAATGATTACATTCATAAAACAAATCATACACATAGGTATTAATCAAAACAATAACTAAAAATGCTCCGCTACGTAAATCGCACGTTGTGTCACGGCAGATTTGTCGCGAATGAAAATCGAAAGCTCGTTCAACTATCGACGAGCTTAAACTGTGCGTAATTCGGACTGACAGGCGACAATTTTCGACGATAGCTCGATTACGGAGGACCGCGATTCGGAATGGACTATTTGTCGAAAATGATGCGGATGACAATGTAGACTGACGCGTGATTGCCGTCAAGTGCATACGGCAAAGGAGACGCGTATTTTGCACGCTAGGTGCGAAGGATAATTACTCCTCCTCTGTCATGTACCCTGCGTGTCGGAAATAAAACCGATTCGTTTGAGTACTATTACCGCGCTACCAGCGCCGGTTTAATTATCGGAGAACCATAAGGCGTCGTATGTATATTTAACGTGCCGTGGTCGAAATTAAACCGAATCACTGGCGCCGGGCGAAAGGAGCAATATGTAACGTTACGACAACGTAGAATATTTTCCAAAGTTCCGACCTCCGCATGCATGCGTCGATTTAGCGTTCGCCATACGAGACGAGTTTCACTCGAATTTCACTTTGTGAAGAAACATTGCGCGAATGCCGTCTGGGGCTAGTTACCTCGGGGCAGACTTGAGCGTAGTAACGGAGTCATTCGCTGTGCAAATAAACGAGAAGAAAGGAAAAAAATAAAAATGCTTACAGGCTGTATACTTTGGTCCACCATGCTCGTGAGTTCCTGCTCATCACTCACCCTTTTGTGATTGTCGGGTAAGTTGAGGTAACACTCGTTGTCGAACCGGAACTGACTCTGTACAATCGATTAATTAGTAAGGAGGTCTTCGTACCGATACAAATCGCGGTGGAAATTTGATCGACCACCGGTTACATTAATTTGACAAAAACTCTGCAATAAGAAATTGATATGACAGCGCGAGTCTACCTTATATCCAGGTCCTAATCTGTGCATTGCACATATCTGATGCGTCGTCAGTGCCTCACTGAACAAATATATAGCGCTCATTTGTCCACAGAACACCCGTTCCTCGTCCAATTCCGGCGTGGCACCGATGTAGCATTTGTCAAACGGCTGAAAACGAGTCGACGTTGAACGCAAAGTCGAGGAAATCCGAATCCTCGAGAGGATACGTCAACTTACGTCGTTGGTCGAGACGAACCACGCCATTTCCGTGCTCGAAGCCAGCTGACAGTTCACCAGGCATTTAATTTCGCTCTTCGTCCACCTATTGTATATGTACACTACGGCAATCATGTACCACTGGAACGTTCAGAGTTTTTGAAAATTATCGTGCTCGTTCCCACTCGACGAAATTGGCTACTCCCTTTTCATAAATCTCACCTTTCGTGGTTGAAATTCGTATTTGACACAATGCTGGAAGCCCTTGCCCTTCACCTTCATGGAAGTGAGGACCAAGCAATTTCCTACGAAGTGCGCGGAGTACCCGACGCCCTTGCTAGTCTTGAAGCTGTGGGATAGAAAAGAGAGACGAATGATAGTTCAAATCGGCGATCACATTTTTTTTTTTTGGCCTTTTTCGCGGTTCCATCACCGGAGGATTCCCAATCCGCGACCGTTTTGAAGATAACTCGTGGGACCGAAACCACTCATTTTCGAAACATATTGTTTTCGCGGATGCCGTTTCGATCGTCTCTGGCAATTCTTCTTCCTTTTATTTTTAATCCCTTTTGCACCCGTAAAACACCGTTGCCATTCGCAAATGGGAAACTACGACAGCCGCGGCTCTCTAAACGGGCGTATGCAAATCCGATCGTTTCCATACGAGTGGAACGTGATTAAACCGCGTTATAGCTCAACGATAGGCGGTTCGACGGTCGCCAGAAAAATAACGGAATACAATCCTGACTGAAATCTCGATGACTTTGAGGATCCCCGGGGAGGAACAAAGCCGGGAATGTTCCGACCGAACAATATTTTCAATGCGGTTTTCTATTCGGGGGGAAAATACGAAACAAACGAAATTGCGCTTGCGAACCTTCATAATACCGAGGGCTTCGGGTTTTCACTCTGTTTCGCCTCAATAGAAATTATTCCAGAGATTCTCGTTTTTCTTTTTGTGTTGTGTTTTTCCTAAGGATCCACGGATCCAGTGCATAAAATGCAGGGCTTTTTTTCGATAACGCGGTCGCCCCGAAATATTGAAGAACAGTTCGGAGGGAAATCGATATTGAATTTTCTTAACTCACCAATAAAGATACGGCTTTTCCCGCTCGATGTTAACGGAATTGATGGGGTCCAACCTGAACCACGTAGTGAAGGTGAAACCGTTCTCGTAAGGCCACCTCGCCAGAGGTGGTAAAACGACTGCCTGGAAATGTCAGCGAAAAACGGATCGCTAAAGACCTCGGAAAACATCGTTAACGTTAATAAAGAAATCGCTAAAAGAATTTCCATGGAATGACGTGGATACAGTATTTGCGCACCGTGGACAAGTTTCGCGTCGCATCGAATAATTAATCTTGCCCGCCTAGGGCGAAATTCAACATTGTCACCTGACCTTAATTGACGAATCGTGTTCATTCCACTTCGACAAGTGTCATCGACCGTTCATGTCCCGGAAGAGGACGAACCGAGGGGTTGAAAAGCAATATTTTGCCCGCAAAAAACGAAGTCGAATAATTGACTCTAGAACCGTAAGTCGAAGTACATTCTGCTACGATAACAAGAGATTTTCAGAGGCGGAGTTCCGGGGAAAACACAAAAGCGCCCGCCGAAATGTCCGAATTAAACGGATCCGAAAAACCCGCCAACGGGCTTCGCGACTTTTCCTTCCGTTTAATTTAATTTCGCGGAGCATAATGCACGAGTTGGTCGAGAACTCGGAGCACCGACGAGTTTCCCTTGACAGAGAATGAATTAGCCGCGAAAACTTTCCCCCGGAACTTCCGGAGAAAAAAGCCCTCCGAGTCGAAGGACCTTTTCGCCAGGGCAGCAAGAACGAAGCTCGGGACCTCGGTAAAGCGTCAACTTTTTTGGTACTCCTGAGCGAAGCACTTCGCGATTCACTTAACGACACGGCAAAAATCGGGACGTGATCTACTTACCGACCCTTTCCTGCCGGGAAAACTGAAAAATACATCGGGCCCGTTTCGTTGCGGCATTTGGCGAAGGACGTTCAGCAGTTTCGCCGAATGGCGAGGCTGAAAGTTCCCATTAAGTGCTTCGTTAGACGCCTACAAGAAAACGCCTAGCCTTGAAAAATCATCCTTTCGCAACTCGGTAGACTCGAGTCGATCAATTTTTCTTTTCTTCTCATAGCAAAGCGAATTTTATCATTACCCATTTGCCCTTGACCGCCTTCATTGCCCCGAACAGGAGCTTCAGTTCCTTCACCGTGATGCTGTAGCTCGCCAGCACGCCCAGCATGTCGATCAGTAGATCTAACCCAAATTATAATTAATATAATTCGGCAAAGACGTTACGTCATGGCGATCGATCGATCGATAGGGTAAGAAAAAAGAAATAAATCTTACCGGCCACGACGGTCTCGGCACGCGACAGCCGATGTAATACGTGTTCTATGAGACTCACGTCCGTGCAGGCTTGCAGATTGCGCACGCTTTTTCGCAAAATGGCGATGAAGACGCTCCATATCTCTGCCTGGAATTAAAGGTAAGCAAATTTTCGAACGCGCTTCGTCGAATAAAATCAATTTTCAACGTTTCCTTGTGCTTTTCTAAATCGAGTTGCGTCAAACGTACATCCCTAAAAATTGTCGGACACGGCAGTTAAATGGCTTCAAGGAGGTTAAAAGCGCTAAACGGAAGAAGCTTAGAAAGTGCTTCTAGAATGGAAATTCGCTTTGTCTCGACGTACAGCGAAGAAACCTTTGAGGATTACGGCTTAACCTCTCTGGCTTGTACTTAAGAGTTGCATCTCGTTTAATGCTCCACCTTGCAGTAAATAATCCGAATCGCCCTGTAAAAATACGCAGATTCACTTGGAAACGAGGTCTCAACGCTGTCCTCGTAAACGCCGTAAACGGCTTAGACCTGATTCATGAGAACATCCATTTTACGGCATCTAAAGAAATCTGGACCGCGGGAAGAAATAATGGCAGTACCTCTCCTCCTCCTCTATATTCGGTTCCACGACGTAACGTCGCGCGTGCACTGCCAGGGGAAAATTCGGTAGGTGCCGGGTCACGTCCAATAGGTTTTTTTGAAGCTTTTAGGGAGGTCCGTGCCTGGAAGCTTTCATTTCACCGAATCCGAGACGGATATTCAAAAGTTCCATTAGGTAACACCGGAGGCCGAAGGCAAACGGGGGTCAAACCGAAAACGTTCCAAAACGGTCGACCTAAACCTTCGATCGGGAATAGTGGCCCCGAATATTAGTTCCACCGACGAAATCGATGTTAAAAGAACTCGAAGCGAGGTGAATTCATGCGATATACGGCCCGTTCTTGGGTGGTCGTTCAAAGAACATCGGTCTCGGGCCGTGACTGCACCGAAGGAATATCGAAAATTGGCAGGAAGCGACGTCGAAGGCCGGAAAGCCCGTTCCGCGAGGGCGAACTTGAAATTATTTGGAAATAGTTGGGAGCCATTCCCGGCCTGTGGGGGGAATGCGGGATCCATTCAAACCTTGGAATTATTAATAACTTACGATCAAAGTTCCCCGGCGATTTGATCGCATCGCGGTAGGTACCCTATGCACCGTCGAATTCCCTCCACTAACCAGGGCACATCGCCATCGAATAATTCCCCGCTTTCGTCGAAATAACCGAAGTCGCGATTTAACCCAGTTTAACGCCTCGTTTTCCGTCTCTTCGTTCCGTTGCCTCTCGTTTCGCATACGCGCCGACCGATCGCTCCATGCGAGTATTCACAAAGTGCATCGGGGGCAATCCGAAGACTTCGGTGACCGGAGTCACGACAAGGGCACAAAGCGAATCCTAATTGTTTTAGCACCACTCGTGGAATCTCTTCGAGTATTTATAGAGCCGTAATATTGCTCTTGCGCGTATCGCATTCCATTATTATTACATTCCGAACCGCTGCATTTCGGCCCGACTGAACGCGGCTTCCGAAACCTCGCGTTCGGATATACCTTGGAAATTAATCAACGGACTTCCATTGATCTCGCGGCGTCCCATGAAATGGAATGCACGATCAGCGTCGATCCACGCGAGTTTGGAAATTTTAAAGATCCTCCCAAGGACGCCCGAAGCGCAACGCGGATCTTGGCGTTGGCGAGAAGTTTAGAGAATTTATCCATCTACCTCGTGGACAACGCGTCTCCCAACGAACAGATTTTTTCATCGAGGGTGTGGCAGTTCGTCCGCTAAAGCACCACGGAAAAAGTCGATCGGCGGAAAGCGAATCTCGCTGTCAAATATTTGTCCCGAGTCGTTGACACGGTTCGAGCCGGACACGGACGTTATTTGGCAAATAGCCGTCACGGAAGATCGATCCGTGGTCCCCGATGCGATCTACGAGGGCATTTCCGGTGACAATCGCGGTGCACGCACAAAGTCGGAGCTGGTCGTCGACCGGGCAAGGTGGGACGGGAACGCGATTCGTCAAATGGCGCAACTTTGGACCACCGGCATCATCGAAATTTTGCCAAAATTAGTCCTCCGGAACCGAGGGCTTTGCGAGGGAAAACGGTCGCCGATTCTTTTCTAACTCGAACCTACATTTCGTACAAAGCAACTTTCCCGAATGACGGGATTTAATTTCATGCCTCTGCACTTTTAATCACGGAACCGCGGTCTGGCGCGTCTCTTGCGCGTCCCCCTATCGGCTCACCTCGTGGCGTTCTCGTGGCGGTCGCGAGATTCGGTTTGTTTCCTGAAATCCACTCCTGCATGGACGGCGGTTTAATTCCTTCGTAACGAGGTGGATATCCGTCGCAAATGAACACGGCGTTAAGGGAAGTTGCGAAAGAAAAAAGGCCTCGAGAAGGGAATATCTTCGCCTGCCTCGGACGTTATCGGGGGGACGACCGGCCAACTACCAAGTTATTAACTCGGAAATCTTTAATCCAGTTGCTTACCACCGAGTCCCAATTAAAAAGTTTCATCGGTGAGACTAGATCCATCGCCGAGGCTTGGCGAGCTCGATAATCGATATCACCGATAAACGAGTGGCCGAAGAGGAGCCGGGCAAAAAGATGACGAGGTGTCCGCCGCTTCCTGGCGGGATTCGCTTCGTTTCCAAAACCCGCCATTTTTCTATAAAATGCGGAGGAACGACTCACGCCAGAAAATCGTTGAAAAAATCTCCTAACGAGTCCCTCAAACGCGTGGATATTATACAATTTTCAGAATTTCCCCAGTCCCGGAATATCGAATCATTTTCGCATTTTCATTTACCCGCGGGCAACGAGCCGCCCAGAAGTTGTATAATTAATGCCAGCCAAGGAGCGCGGTAATAGCATTTTCCCCTTTCAACTACTCCGCGGTAATAAAATTGTTCCGCCGAAGAAGCTCGCGTCTCGAGAGAAATATTTCGTTATTAATTCGTTGACGTTTCCAGGAACCCAAGCCGGAAATACCTCCTTATTCGATAAAACGATCTTCTTGCCTTTCAAGAATTCGCCATCGCGTTACGATGTTTCTTGTACCATTGCCCTCCCGGGAGCGTTCCGTCCTTCCTCGATGCCAAGTCGCGGCTCGCGTATCGCGACGACGAGAATTTACTTTCCTCCTCTCCGTCCGATCATTTTTTACGTCCACCATTTATTTTTTATTTGACGCGGCTTAAAAATTTAGAGAGACCTAGCACCGGACCCGCGCTGGATTCGTCATTAAAAAATGTCGATTACGTGGGGTGGAACGGCCGTCCTTTAATCGATACGAATGGGAGAGGGACGTATACGGGAGTTCGTTGCTAAACGCGATCGCATCCCGTGCAATTTCCTAGGTATATGGGACTAACGGATGGAATTAATCCGGGTGGTCATCACGCGGCATTAAGCTGGACATGGCGCGGATGCCCGAGCTTAAGAGCCGCTCTTGGGATGCCAGCTTAATGTCGAAATTATTAACTGGCTGCATTAGTTGGATGGAGTTGCGCCGCCGTGTTTCGCGATCAGAGCCAAAACTAAACCCGCAGGACGGGGACTCGCGTAATCCCGCAGACTCGAAATCGTCTCGGACGTGTGCTCGAGACCGACAATGTGCTCGCATGGCGGGAAGCTTAGAGGCCGCCATGCCGGCAGTTTAGAAACTGCCTTGGAACGGTTCCAAAATGACCATTTTTCGCTGTCTGCCGGGAAAGAAGCGGCGCAATCGATGGTAACGACCCGGCGTCAGATATGGAGCAAGATTTTTCTCGAGGCTCGATATACACCCCCGGGACGGAAAAATCCCTTCCCCCTCCCCGGAAGGGAAAAACCCACTATTACTTAGCGTACCGATACGTTACCCTGAATATCGAATTACTTTCGGATATCGGAGAGGGGGAGAGAGGGAAGTTCTGGCAGGGTGCCGAGCGGGAGGGAGCGAAAGGATAAAGCTCTCCGGATTATCTTACGGCCGGGATCGCGGAAACTCGTTGAAACGGAACGCGAAGGGGACTTCGTTCTCGAGATCGAGATATCAAAGTGTTCTCTCCCGCCGAATAGGGCTCGTCGGGACGTATCCTTCGGGAAGGGATAACGGGACGAGTTCCTTCCTGCGATCATCCGAAACCCGATATCGTCGAACCAAGAGCGTCGAGCCCTTATCGCCGTTTCTCGGCGTTCGCGCACTCGAACGAACTCGAAGGGCGTCGGGAAAAAAGGAGGGACGACTATCGGTGGAGCTTTCGAACCGAAGATCGAAAGGAAGCGCTCGTTTCCGCCGGAACCTCCCCTGGCCCGTCGAAATTAGTTCCGGATTACGAGCACCACTCGGCCGATAAATCACTCGCTACGATTTAGGGAGGAGTTAATTAAATAATCTGCGCACCGAGTGCGGCCAAAGGATAATAGCTCCTCAAACTTCGTCGAGAATATCGACCCGCCGAACGAGCAAACGTCCAATTGGGTTAACGAACTTTCCTCGGAACGTTCCCGCGAGCATTTTGGACCATCGGCTTGCCCCGCTTCGAGCGACTTCCGTTTCGACTCCACCTCGGTCGCCACGAGCACCCCTTTCTTCCGAAAGGGACCCACGAAGACGCGGAGCGTTCCGTTTTGCCCTCGTTTCCGAGAGCATCGAAGAGGTCGCGGCCAACCGCGGGGGTGAAAAGTCGCTCGGCCTAAGTGTCGCAAATCCACCCCAAAGGCCGCGCGGGGCTTTTAGCACGAATGCACCCGGAGTAAGAGTCGAGTCGAACGATCCGGAGTGTTCCGGCGAGAGGGCAGAGGGAGGAAGCCGGAAGGCGACTTCCTGCGGCGGCCTTTGGCGCTGCAAGCTCGCAAAATTGCCGCCTCGCGGAAAGGGGCGGGAAAGAGTGCGCCAATCGAGGAAGCTCGGAGTGGGCGAATTTCTTTGAAAACTTGCCGACTTTCGAGAAGGTGGCTTAATTAGTCCTTGGTACCAAGGGTGGGTTTCGCGACGAACGGGAGAACCAGGGGAGGCCCCCAAGAAATCGCGAGCGAAAGGACCTCTGGCTTTTAACCGGCCGAGTCGCGGTGTGAGACACCTGCGGGAAATATGAATTTCAATCGGGGCATTCCACGAGTTGAATCGAGTATCTTGAAGTTCTCCGATGCTATGGAGAATCGCGTAAGCGATGTCGAACGGCAATCGGGAGCCGTTTCGCGATGATACGTTTAATCCGACGCGGGAATTTTTTTAGAACCGAGAGGTGGGGTGGTGTAGGAATTATTACCCGTAACATCCTTACACCCTGCACGAGGTGACCGAGATAAACCGAAGGTAAACCGACAGCTCGGGCTGCAAATCCGATCGGGTAACGCATCGCGGAAGGAGGAATCGAGTTGCGAAAAAGGCAAACCGTGTTTCGGCTTCGGTTATTACGGGCTCGGTCCCCGCCCTGGAGAAGAGCCAATGGCTAAACGTTTTGTCTGCCATTAAAAAATGCTAATCCCCTTGCGAGCTCCACTAGCGCCTCGCTAACGGGTTTTTTCGAAACAAATTTTGTCCCGACTAAAAGCCCCGACCTGGGCTGTGAAATTTACCACGGAAGGCTTTCAAAGTGCAATTTCGAACGAGAAAATTGTCCCTCCTTTTGTGCAATTTTCCAGACCTCTTTCGATCGAATTATCACGTAAACGAAGGGAGAGAAACGGCGCCAAACAATCGTAAAAGCATTAATCCACCTCCCGTGCAATTACAAAATTGAAACGTTATCTCGGTCCCGTTTAAATATTTAGAGATCGACCAAAAATTACACATTTTTTTACATTTACGTCCAACGTCCGAATTAAAAATCGGGACATTAAAAATGCTCCTCTCTTCGCCCCCGACCGTCCGATTTAAAAGCACGAATCCGAAAACGTTGCCCTTTGATCGTTCCAAAAAGCAGCTTTCGCGGGGGTCGCGAGCGTTTTGTCCGCCATTAAAAAATGCTAATGTCGAGGCGAGCGACGTCGGCACCGCGACGCGGGGCGGACATGCATTAAACATAAACGCGAAGAGAAAAACTTGGGGGTCGAAGACCACGCCTTACGGCGTGGTTTCAACTTTTAAATGAAAGACTTCCCCAGGCGTCGCGGGGCTAATTAATAGTCGTCGAGACTCCCTTCCTTCCGCGGACTTGGACGCGCTTCCGACCTCCAGAGGGGGAGGCGAATATTCGCTAAATAACTCCAACCAGATTCCTCCGTTCGACGTTAATCGGCCGCTTAACGACTCCCCGAAATCGGGGCCAATTCGAGAGGATGACGTATTAACGCGCCTCGGCGGCGTTAATTGCGGCAAGTTAGCCGGCGAAGAATTCCGACTAATGTCGGCCCATTAGAGCGGCGGGCGTTAACGTTCCCCTCCCGAACTTGGTTTCGATCGCTGCCGGTTTCTCGTTCCCGATGGCACGTTGAGACGACGTAGGAATTTCCGCCCTCGCGGGGGTCAACGAAATGCAACGTCTTCTGGCACCCGCCCTCGATCGGAGGGATCGCGGAAGGGGGACGCCTGGAATCGATCCCGCCATGCCGCGCGCGTTTCTCGCCCCAGTGGCGAATAATTGACCTCCTCCACCGGACATCGACCATGGGAACGATTTCGCGCCCGAACGGGAAGAGACTCCTCCGACGTTTTTCCTTTCCGGGCCAAGGGACGTCTCGCAGTCGGGACCGGCGGCAAACATTTGCCCCTATATCCGATATCTATTCGTCTCCCGGACGAGGCGAAATACGGTTACCACTCGCTATATTCCAATTACCTGGGTACAGCCGCCACTCGCCATTTCCCGCAGCCAGAACCGATACGCGGAATTTACCCGAACCCACGAAGACGCGATTCCGAGGCGGAATCGATACCGCCGAGAGCCCTCCCGGATAAAGTCGCTAAACAACGTACCTACGCGACTCGGAACCGAATTCACGGTCTCTTCTCGTAACGCGGGTAAACTTCCCTTCTCGTTGCGGCGAGACCGGTTTATCCCTTTCAGCTCACGAATTTCCGATCTCGCGATAATTCGCGTTCCCGGGATGAGGATTCGGGAAGGCAGAAAAGTGTGTGCCAATCACTCCCTCGAAGGAATAAGGGTATTTGCTTGCCAACTCGGCGTCTCTCTTCCCGAGGAATTCCTCCTTCCCGCGAAACGTTTCCATTTCGCAAAATCGAATGTTTCCGCTCGGTGGGATTTCGCCGATCGAACGGTGCCTCGAAAAATCCCTGGAGTCGTTCCAGCTTCCAGCTCCGTCGAACGCGATGACCGCTCGGGTCGCTCGTTACTCCGGCGGAAGTTCCGGAGCCCCTTCGAGTGCGGAAACGCAGGAAAATCGTGGGAGAGTTTCCTCGGCGAAATATCGGGACGAGGAACCGCCGTTCCATTGAAAAGGATCTCCGGGTGGATGGGTACCGAGGGATCGAGGGTGGAAACAATTATCGCCTCGCGGGAGAGTAACGAGGGCACTTGCTCGGTCGGGGCGAAATTCCGGGTTTTCAGCGAAGTCGGCAAGGCTGCGGACATCCCCCTGCGGGGGTGGTAAGGTCGGTCGGGAAATAAAAGGAATTGCCGACGAACGTGTCGGCGGATTAATGGTGCCACTCGGGTCCGTTGATTCGGAGCTGCCAATCGGGCCGCTCGTCTCCCCCGTCGCGATGTCGATTCGACTCCAAATAAGTTATATCTACCGCCCAATTTTTTTCGCATAGAATTGCGTTCTCGTTTCTATTCCGCATAAAGGTACCGACTCACCGCGAGCGAGATGACGCGTACTTGTCCCTCAAAAAAAAAAAAAAAAACACCCGCTTAATTTTATTAGACGCGCCTAATTAAAAAGTTGTTCGTTGTCCGTAAAAATCCCATTTCCTATTTCTTTGGGCGACACGCAACCGGCAACGCCGTTGCCCGCTTTCGTTTCATCGGCCAAATGGCGCTCCGATCGATTCGACCGTTTCAATCGACCTCGGCGTCCCCGCGAATTTCCGTCAACGTGGCGGAAACCGACTCGCGTCGCATTCGTCATCTCGATCGACGGCTGGCTCGTAATCGCGCCTCGAACTCCGGAGGCGAATTCGCGACACGACTTACCTAATGACCCAACCTCTCGAGGCGAGCCATCGATCATCTCGAGAGCGTCTCGTTCGCGTCTCGTTCGCGCCTCGCCTTATGCCAGACCTCGATGGAACTTTCCGCACGATTTATCTTCGAAAACGCATCCACCCCGAAGTCTCCGTTCGACGTCTTCGTTGTTTCTCTCGGTACAACACTCGACGCGAACCGAGCCGGTTTTACGATATGGCCGCGACCTTTTATCTTACGAGCGGATTCCG
Source organism: Orussus abietinus (assembly GCF_000612105.2). Classification (NCBI taxonomy): domain Eukaryota; kingdom Metazoa; phylum Arthropoda; class Insecta; order Hymenoptera; family Orussidae; genus Orussus; species Orussus abietinus. Next base: position 87,550 of record NW_019394268.1, on the reverse strand, counting down.
AGGACGAGGGCGGAAACGACGCGGCGTCGAGACAAGAGCGGACCAACCGACTCGCGATTGAAATGGAAGATCCGCCGTCAAAGTCCAGATACACTCCGGGACCCGAGCTCGGGGAAAAACGCGTTCTCGTGGAAATCCATTATAAGGAGGTCGCACGCCGGCGTCTTTGCGCTCCTCCCTCGGCGGGGCTTAATAAAGGTGCGACTTTTTCAGCTCGCGCGTCGCTCCGGGAATTTCGGCCATTGTGCCATCCAGAGTTCGCGAGCAAAACCTCGGATCCGAAGACGAGACAGCCCGACCTCGTTCGACGAGATTCTCCGTTGCGAAGAACGCGTCAAAAGATGCGCGGAAACGCACCGAGATGCGCTTACTCCGATGACTTCGCACAAAAGCCGCCAAAGACCTTTCTCGACCCCGAAAAACTGGGACAAACGGCGCGAACGCGTTCCATCCGTCGCGCATGCAAGCACAAAAAAGCGACGCCTGTCGTCGTCACGATTCGCGCAATTATCCGCCGCAACGTTTGACCCTGCCGAAAAGCCCGAAGAAATGGCGGCGGTGGCGTCGTAATTGTCGGGGACCCCTTTCCGGCCGAACGGGACAATTTCGTCGAGTGCTCGGCCGCGATTCATCCACGGATCGTTTTAAGCCGCCTGATCGTTCGGGATGATAAATCCCGCGTTACGGGTCCATTCCGAAAATGCTTTCCCATTCTCGCCCCGTCGCCCTTGCGGCGCTCCCTGTCCCTTCCCCGGGCATTCGTCCCGAGGATTTATCGTGTCCGGCGGAATGCACCTCACGTATTCTCTACGTGGTTGCACATTCTTTATTGGCAGAAAAACCTATATTTATCTAATGCTCCTGCTTTATAACCCGATCTCGCTCTCTCTCCTCCTCGAGCATCGTTAATTCCGACCTCGGCTTCGCGAAATCTCCTCTCTCCCGAGATTTAGGATCGATCGGTTCTTTCGGAACTTCCCCCTCCGTATCGGCGAGCTCGTTCAAGTACGACTCGACGGTGACTAGAAAATGGGCCGATTTTCCGCAACGTCTTCGTCCATTTTTTCATTTTAATTATCGATATAGGCAAGGTTTTAAATCTTCCGCTCGAAAAAGTCAGGCGGAAAAGCGACAGATCCGCGTAAAAATTCCGAACGGACGTAAAGGCGCTTCGTAAAGCTTCGATGGACGCAATTCCATTATCCCCCGCGATTCCCGTCGCCAAACCGCGGTCGTTCCGGCGCGACGAAGTGCATCGCGCTCGGTGCTCTCTCGGAAAGTCTCACTTTTGTTCCGACGAGTTCGCCATTTAATCTCCGAAGCTTCCTTTTCCTGCAAACCCCTCCCTCCGCCGGTACTTCAAAACTCCCGGTCGCTCGAAAGATGCGCTTTGCGATCGCGTCGACGTCTCCGCCTTCCTCGCGAAAATACCTCGAGTTCTCTCGCCGAGAGACTGGGATGTTTCCGTCGTTTTCAATTTTTCCCTTCCTCGTCGCGCCGCCTCGCATAAAATCTCTGATTACGTTCAAGCTTCCCATATTAAAATAAAAAAAAAGAATCAGCGAAGCGATCGACGCGACCGTTGGGATTTAATTAAAAATTGCAGCCAGCGGATCATTCTTTCACGAGTAAATACCCGATATTCGATGATTGGATCCGGCATTAAAGGGAGCGTCGCGGCAAAATCGACCTAATTTTCCATCAATTTCGAGGAAATTTCTCTCGAGCTCCATGTCGCATCAACCGTTTAAAGCGTTTAATCTTTAACGCAAAGTTTCACTTTGCCGGAACTCCCCGGTTTGGCGCACTTCAAAGCCAGCGAATTCCCTCTGCCTCTGTCTCCCCTCTGGTTGGAGTTGCACTTTGCAAATATGGAGGAAATTCCGACTTTCCTTGCCGAGAGACGCCAAATTGCTCGCGCTCTAAGAGCCGGATTCGGAGGCGATCCCTCTTGCCTCCCCGTCGGGAACGTCGGAATAAATGACCAATTTCGGGATAAACCGACGGAAAGAATCGGAAGTCGACGCGCGATCCCAAGTCCCGAGGAGTTTCATAATTATTCATCGAGTCCCGCCATTTGGAATTCCACGAAATCTTGTTTATACGCTCATAAAGCGTACAACGAAAAGGGGTAGGCGCAAATGGACGCGGCTCTCCGTCGAGATTCGGCCGAAACTATTATCTTCCTCGGTCGGCAATTTGTACCGGGCAGTCCTCGCTCTCGCTCCCCATATTTATGAGAATGTAAATCGTCCAATTATTTTCATCCATTTCTTACCGCGGAGTGTCCGCTCCAGCCCCGATCGGGTGCACCTCGACGCGCGTCCACCCATTCGCCTGCCTTTGCAGTTGCTCGAACGTCTCGATCCCTCCCCGGCCCACCCTCGGGGGAGAGAAATCACGGCGTGAAGAAGGGGACCGTACGGTCCGATAGGTGGGAACGGTCGGAAGAAGTCGGCGTCGAAAGGTCGCGAGGAGGGGCAGAGAAAATCGAGGAAAGTCTCCCGTTTTTGCGTCTGGATGCCCGGCACGTTGCGGAAGGGAAGAAACGGCCCCGAAACGCGGTTACGGTCCGTACGACAACCTCGTGTCAATTTCCACGAGCCGACCCGAGAGGGCGAACTCTCGTCTCGCCCCTCGTCCGGGCTCCTCTTAAACCGCATTGGCAATGACTCCTGGATTCACTTCCCGGGGGCGTATCTTGTATCGACTCCGTCGGAAACAATTCTTGGCCTCTCGCCATCTTTTTAGCGGCTTTCGCGAACGGTCGCCGGCACGTAAAGAATCACTTATCCGACATTTCGCGGTAAATGCTTCACCTTCGCGAATTTCCATTCGCTTCGGCGAATAAAAGACCGTTCCCCGGGCCCCCGGGCCCCCGGGCCCCCGGGCCCCCGGGCCCCCGGGCAAACTCGCGATGTATGGATAAGCAAAACGAAAACTAGGGAGGGAGCGAGGGCCTCCAGTCCCTGATTAGCCGCAAAGTTGCCAAGTTGCGAAGTTCTTCATTTGCGAAAAGCCCGAAGTACACGACCGCGGGCGAATACGTGGGTGAAGGAACAGCGAGGAGTGCGAACCAGGAAGTTGAAATAAGTACCGGGGTCTTATAACGAAGTTACCTCCGCTAAGTACGAAGGCCGTGCTTAAAGTGCATTAAAGACGACTCCTGAAATTCAAGCCAGAGAACGCGAAGCGTCTTGCGGAGTTTCCTCCTTCCCCCGACTTTCCAATGTTTTCTCCCGTGTAAAATGATTTTAACCTGGTCGATCGGGATTGGCCATGGATTTTAACCTGGACGATCGGGATTGGCCATTGGTTTGCAGATGCCATCTTCGGCTCGATCGGTAAATGACGGAGTAATGGCAAATATACGGATCGATGCGTCGGCACATATTGCAGGTAAATGGATAAGCGGATAATGGTAAGCCGCCCGTAGTCGGCGATACTCCGGGATGGACTAATAGAAGATCCACCGGCAGTCGGTAAACACGATCGATTTACATAATTCGGATCCGCCGGTGAATAACGTTACGAAGGCAAGGAGAATCCGAGACGAAAACTCGACGAGCCGCTATCGCGTCCGTCCGTTAAATGTAAATATCCGCACTCGAGCTGGCCACATCGAATCGCATCATCGAAAGCCCGCAGACACGAAATTCCTGGGAATTAAACAACGACTCTAATGTATGTATTTTTTTCCTATGGATAACGTCCACTTGAAAAAAAAAAAAAAATCGAAGCTTCCTGCAAAGAAAAGCGCGAGCTCGCTTGCCAGGAAATCGTCCAGATTTGGGTCCAATCGAGTCGCGTTCTCGTAACGTGAATTTTAACGCTTAACCTCGAATTACGTTATTACGGCTAATTCGGCGAGCAAATGCATGGCTACGCGACTTTGATCATTAAAACGAGGCTTAGGGGGTTAATAATCGCGGCTCTTACTTAATGCCAGACGGTAACAATGCCCGCGGTAATAACACGGGACGTTTTCGCTCGAACGAGCACGCGAAACTAAGCTCTAGAGACCGGGCGAGGGCTCCGGGCGTCCTCCCGCCGCCACCCACCCCGAGTAGGCGTCGTCCCCTAACCTATACGCATTGTTTACGCGCCTACATAACCTCCGACCCTAAACCGGAAGCCTCTCGTGCTCGGAGAGCACGGGCCGGTCTTCCCGGGATCCCGGAGGCATGCTCGCCATCTTGAATGCCAATGGATATTCCCGTAACCCTCGGCTCACCCTCCGGCGATCCAGGAAATCGCGACAAACTACGGGCCCGGAGGACCGATCGCATACCCGGGGAAAGTCCACGGGGAACGAGCGATCGCGATACTCCAATTTTTTCCCGCCGCGACAAACAATTTCGAGGCCGGAGAAGCCACCGCCGAGGAGGAATTCAGGGACGGTTTAAACCGTCCCGTCCGTCGGACGGGGTCGTGGGCAGGATGCTTAAATAAACCGAGGAGAATCGAAAAGCCATTAGTTCGGACTCGTGGGGTGAATTCTAATTCGCGGGACTGGCGCGAGCCGACGGAGGGAGCGAAGCCTCGACTCGGCGGGCGGATTTCGAAAAAGCCGACCAGGCCCCGGGCAGAACTCAGGGACAGCCCGAAACACCCTCGAGGTGGCGGAACCGAACCTAAGACAGTCGAAAACCCATTACTTCGCTCTCCCGGGGTGAATTCTAATGCCCGGACGCAACGGCCCGAACGAAGATCCATCGTTGCTCGCGATAACGGAAGATACGGATTTCCTCTCGCCCGAGTCGATTCGCGAAACGCCGAGAGCCGATGTTTCTCCGAGACCACGCGGCGCAAGCGTTCCGCATAAAATACATAAACGCGGACGACGTCAATCTGGACTTCGACAAAACCAGGAAGAAATGCGGCAAAGTCGATCGGCCGTACCGCGAGAGTCGAAATGAAATGGAGATTTGCGGGCGATGTCTAAACGTTTAGAGAGCCGCCGCTGACCTCGGCCCGACCGGGCGAGCGTTCGCGGCGGGGAGGGATAGCGTAATTTAATTTGGTGATCGAATCACTCGCCGTCGGTACGAGACCTGGAAGCAATTATCCCGGTATCGGCCCGGCTCAATTTCGGCTCCTACAGGACGAATAAATCCGCAATTTTCCCCGGCGGATTCTCGCCGAGGATAAATCCGCCTACGACGATTTTCTTTACCCCAAAGAGAGGTACGCCGATTTCGCCGTTGTCCAGGTCCCGCCTTTTAGGACCGGAAGGCGAGGTCGGGGACGAAGATCGATCTCGCTCTTTGGGCCGTTCCGAGACGAAATATAATATTTCCGACCTCGCTCGGCTCCGGCCGCGTTTCGTCGGGTTCCTCCGCGTAAATAGCCCCGCGGCAAGAGAGGGCAAGAACGACCTTAATTACTTTTCTTCGCAGGTCGCGCCAACTTTTTGTGTCAATGAACCTCCGCTTCGCGAGCGGATTCCCCGTCGGCCCGAGGGGTTTCCGACGCCCCAAAAACGCGACGATCGACGCGGATACCGCGGGTGCGCCCCGGGAAGAAGCGGCCGACGAGGGTCGCACCTACTCACGGAATTAACGGGCGAGAGGATCCCGCGACCCCTTCCCATTATCAAACCACGTGGAATCCTCCGTTCCGCCGACGCCCTCCACCACTTGTTATTTACCCTCCTTCGGGGGAGGCATCGAGAATCGCGAGTCGTGCCGGGGCACTTCTCGGGGCAAGGGGGGAGACGCCGCACCTGTGTTCCGAATAATGGAGCCCGCGAGCTTCTCGCCCCGTATCCGGTCCGGGTATTTCAACGTGGAAATATGTCGTTTATCCAAAAAAATGTATACGCGGAATTGGATGATTTTCGGCCATCTCGAGAAAATAAAATAGATACGAGGACATATTTGCGGTTATATTTAATCGACGGGTTTTTAATATAAAAAAATATGTTGACATATTTCCATATCCGTCGCGACTCTCGCTCCAGCGTGCCGCGACATCGGGGCGAGGCCCGCGAGGTCCCTCTCGCGGTCGGGGGCGGGGGGTAAATCAATATATTCCACTCACGCAGCGGCGTAACGACGTCGCTCTTTCATAATTTCTCCGCCTTTCTCACGAATCGGAAATCGTTCGCTTCCCCGGTTGATTCGCATCGCGCGGAAAGGAAGTTTACCTGGGTTCTCGGAGCGAAGTCGAGCAGCGTCGGCGGCCACGAAGGGGCTGGATATCGCATCGACGACGACAGGGCGGAGAGCGGGAGCAGGCTCCCCTTCCAGCTGCAAGCCGGACGGCAAAGAGGCGCGAGGAAGCTTCGCTAATTGGAGTCTCCCGGTATTCCGGTCACGTCCCCGACTCGCGGCTCGACGCCTCCGGCTCGACGCCTCCGGCCCGACGCCGGAGGCCCGACTGACCCCGCGGCCCGCGGGCACGAGATATAAACAAAGCGGCGGGTGACGCCCAAGGGACTTGAAATCGCGGTAATGCCTCCTCGAGCTCCCGGAAAATCGGGCGTAAACACGGTCCAAGCTGCCCCCTCTGTCTCCTCTGCTCTCTCCAGCGACCGAGTTGCGCATGGAGAAGTTTGGTTGATTCGAGGATATCCGTCGAGCGCTCGCGATCATCCGCGCTCGTTGTTTGGTTGGGGGAATATGCTCGCAATGGCGATATGCTTCGACCGAGCACGACCGAGGCTGAAGAGTCGCGTCCAACTGCGGCGCGAAGCACTCTCGTCTCTGGAAATTCGTTTTCGAAAAAGCTCGCTCGGGAAAAAATAGAGACCGGGAGCGTAGGAGAGGACAAAAGTGCTGGCCGTCGGTTCGAGCTCGATTTTTGACCCGCCTTTGCCGGATTTTCCCCCAAAGCACGATTTCGTGAGCAAATAACCCCTCGGACTCGACTTAACTCGACGTGGAAACGATTAATGACGCGGAACGGGTGGTATTATAGTTTGCGCGACACCAGGGAAATATGAAAATTGTTCGCCGTCAGTCGGGGACATAAATTTCAAGTCGCGAGTTGACTTTTATTTCCTGCGACGCGGTCCGACCGTAACCGGATGACGGGGCGACGAAAACAGGAGGACGGCCCAGAATTCTGCTCCCTTCGGCTTTGTCTTTATTTATGCTGGCGTTTCGCCGCATCGTGGATTTATTCGCCGCGGATCTCGCATATGCAAATGCGTTTTCGCGCACCGATGCAAAATGGAAGGGAAACCGAAAAGGAAGAGCCGGAAACTCGCGCGCGCTCTCGGGCGCGAAAATGCCGGAACCCCCGCGAAGACAACGGCCTCGCCGAGGATTTCCACCTGGCGAGGTCGACTATTTTTCACGGAAAGGTAGATTCAGCGCCTGTTCGCGCATTTCCATGGAAGCGGAAAAACGTAACCACTGTCCTTTACGGACCTGACTCCCGATTTAATGGACCGACTTGGCCGAGAGATGAGCGCGTTTCAGAAATGTCGCCGCTCGGGTCGCATCTCGAAATGCATCCTGACCGTGGAGTTAACATTCGCTGCGTGCCGTGAAAATTGCCGTCTCCGTCGTAACGTTCCCGAGCATCGGGATTGGGTGTCCTAAGTTTCGCATTAAAACGGTTTAAATATGGTCGTTTCGCCGGAATGGCGTTTTCGCGTCAAAGACGACAAGGACTCGCGAAAACCCGTCCTTCACCCAGTAGATTTAGCCTTGGAAACTTTGACGCTTTATCCTAACCACTTTAAGGAGTCCAATTAATTACACCTTCCCGGGACAAATCACTTCCAGAGGAACTTTAACTCTCAAACGCGAAACCGTAAAGTCGGATTACGGGTGACCGAGCGAACGTCGTAACTCCGGTATGCATTTCGAGACCTTTCCTTCCGTTCCTTCCGTTCCCTCGACCGGAACCGAGTCCTTCGTTTGTCTTTCTTCTCGCTTTTGATCTTCTATTTTTCCATAATTTCGCTTATTCCGTCTATTAAACGCAAAGCCGTCGAGTCGAATCGAACGTTCGCGGAAACCGGTCAAACTCTTGGGATGCTTCCGAATTGAAAATCGTCCTTATAACGCGCCTCTCTCGAGCGAGAGTTTGCGAATGATGCAAATAAGCAGAAGTGGACGATATCGCGAAACCGTTTGTTCCATTCCTGGTGGAATTTCGAGTACGATTCTATTGCCGCGATTCACCCGTGATTCGAGCATCCCATTTTTCCCCGGTCGAGATTAATCAATTTTTCAAAATCCACGTACCGACAATGGTCTGAATCCCGTGTCGAAATATTTACCCGGGCAATTCGTTTGAAAAGCCCAATTTGCCGGAAACGTCCGATCGAGGACTCGAGGACTCGAGAAGACTCGAAAGGCCGAGTCAAATTTACTCGGCGATGTCGAGTTTTAAACGGATTAACGAGACCTTTTAAATAACGACGATATTTTTAAGACTCTTTTTAGTCTGTTTTCGCCAATGCGTCGACGGCGCGAAACGCGAAGATGAAAAAGAGACGACCGACGGGCTCTATTAAATTCTGACTGCGTCAACGCGCGGCCCTCCCTCTCGCGAGTCGTTTCTTTAATTTCGCATCTCCGACAGAATTCACGCGTAATGAATTTCAATGTCCCTACGTTGCAGCGAATCGGAGAGAAATCCAGCCCCGGCAGTCGGGCTGGAAATTCGCAAGCTCTTCAATTATTCGAGTAACCTTTCGGTGAAGCGCGTCGCGCTCTCTCCGTTTCGTTCTCCGTGCACCGATGACTCGATAATTAAATCGAATCGTTTGCTCGATAAAAACTCGCATACGTCAAGGTCGGGTCGCTCCGTCGAGGCGGTAATCGATTACGGACTCACCTGCAAATTGGGTGGACAATGGTCGAGCAACTCCAGCATGTGCCTGATGTTCTGGGCATCCTGAATGACGAAGTTCAGCTCCATGTCGAATTCCCCGCCCACGAGCTGTTCGAACAAAAATAAGAGGGGAGTCAGAGACGCGCATTCGGGAGAAGTCCGAATAGAGTTCCTTGTACACTGACGGTCATGAATGGCTTCCTCGTGTATATGGTGCAGCCTGGTGGTGGTAACATAAACGTATCGTAAAAAATAAGCTCGAGAACTTATGTACCTGCGGTACCTGATGTATAATAAACTGTAAAATAATTAATGTAATAAAGCAACTTATTGAGCAATAACAATGAGTACGTTTAATTAGACGAGCATGTCTAGCAAACCCTCTAATCGCCTATTCCTGATCCTTGAAAATCACTCGTAGATCTAAGGGAAGAAACTCAGTGCCACCTCCTCGGTTGTCCTATGACCCTGTTAGAAATCGGAAATTTCAACCCCTAAAATTTTTGCCCGTGCCACCTCCTCGGTTATCCTATGTTCCTGTTAGAAATCGGAAATTTCAACCCCTAAAATTTTTGACCGTGGGAAACACCGTGCCACCTCCTCGGTTATCCTATGTTCCTGTTAGAAATCGGAAATTTCAACCCCTAAAATTTGTGCTCGAGAGAATTCCGTGCCACCTCCTCGGTTGTCCTATGATCCTATTCCATCTCTGGCGATTTGTAACAGGAACATAGAATAACGAAGGAGGTGGCACGGGATTCTCCCGAGCAAAAATTTTAGGGGTCGAAATTTCCGATTTCTAACAGGATCATAGGACAACCGAGGAGGTGGCACGGAGTTTCTCCCGAGCAAAAATTTTAGGGGTTGAAATTTCCGATTTCTATCAGGATCATAGGACAACCAAGGAGGTGGCACAGAGTTTCGTGCCTTAGATCTATAGGTGATTTTCAAGGATCAGGAATAGGCGATTAGAGGGTTTGCTAGACGTGCTCGTCTAATTAAACGTACTCATTGTTATTGTTTAATAAGTTGCTTTATTACATTAATTATTTTACAGTTTATTATACATCAGGTACCGCAAGTACATAAGTTCTCGAGCTCGTTTTTTACGTTACGTTTACGTTACCACCCCCAGGCTGCACCATGTACACGAGGAAGCCATTCATGACCGCCAGTGTACAAAAACGTGAAACTCGTAGCCGAAACTTGCAGCCAAGCTGCCTCGGGAAACGACAGCGGCGTTCCGCTCCACTCGAAAACGACACTTATGATCAAGTAGCGATCCGTCTCTCTCCTGTTCAGCCTTACCATACCAAACTACCTTCGGAGTGGAACTCTGGACAACGGATCGACCCTTTGCGTTATTTCTTTAACGCACGTTTACGGTCAGAGGCTTTTCGCGATGCTGCCCTCGTTTAAAGGGTCCTTTGAACGCTCCAAATGTCCGCCGGCGGTCTCTTGTCCTTTAAACGAAAACTGGTTGAACGCATTGGATGGACCACCGCAACGAGGGCGCAGCTTTCGTTTCGACGAGCTGGCGGCACCGGTGGAAAAAAAAAAAAGAAAGAACGAACTCGATTCCCCGGAGCCGCGGTGCTCGTCAAAGCCGGATTCGCAACGAGTTAATGAAATTCCCCGATCGAGGCTCTTTATTTCCATGTAAACGAATCTCGAGGCCAGTCTTTCCGCGAGCATTTCAACGAGGCCTGCATTATGAGATTCGATTCGCATCCGAAGCCGTTCCGGATTCGTTGACGAGCTCGGTGCGCCCTCGATGCGCCCTCGATGCACCCCGGGTGCACCCCGGGTGCTCGTCGTTAAACGTTTAGGGGGAAACGACGAGGGAACGTCTCTTTATCGCGATCCGGTATTTTCCACCCTCGTCCGATCCCGTTTCATTTTCCGACCGACTTATCTTCCAGGAGAGGTGACGTTTTCAATATTCATTGCGACGGGCTTGTCGACATTGCGGAATTTCTCGATGCAAGCTGCATCGAATTTGAGTTGTACAACTGTGCGAGCCCGGTTAACTAGCTAGGCTCCCTCGAGGTCTGAGTCGACGAGAAATGGTTCAAATAGCGGAGGAAACGTATAGGTGTACGTAGGGAGGACGGTGACGCCTTGAAAGAATTATTTCCATCTTAATTAAATTCTAACTACTGGCCGAGTGGTCCCCCTTCCGGTACTAGTCCACTTCTCGCAGTTATTACTTTTCCGAAGGATAAGTTTTAAGCGAATTGCCCGAAGAACAAAAAAAATATATGCCGGTTGTTTTCCTCGTTAAAACGGATTCATACGGTATGGCGATATTTGGAAAAGTTGGAAGCGAAGAGAATACGAGTATACGACCCGATGGAAGCAAATATTTTATTGTCGGATCAAAATGATAAATGTTTCATGCACGGAATTAATAGTTAATAATGCGATCGATAGCCATTATCCTCGTGAAGCGTCCGGCGTTAGGTTTTCGGTTAAAATTGCGTTTACCGAGTTTAATCGATTTCCGTAAATGAAGAAAAATTGTTGAGCGGGACATCGAAATTGACGCTAATTAAATCGATAAAAACATTACGACCTGGTAATGGGATCGCGATTCCGGGCATTTGAAATATCACGAAAATATCGTCATTTTACGGTGCGAACGTTTACGTTGAACTCGGTCCTCCGTTGAAAAGTGGAAGGACGAATCGGATGAATCGGTAGACAATTTCTCCCGAATGAATTGAAATTCAGAGAATCGCAGAGACCAGTCTCGTTAGCGGGAAGGTTGTTTGCGGAACACCGTGGAGGCGATGAAAGAGAGACAACGAGAGAGATTGCGGATTTACTCCGGGGCCAATTAATTAGGCGTACAATTCCGTTGGCTTCCGAGAACTCGAAAACATTTTGCAGGAATTCTTACGTCACCGGAAGAGCAGACCTTCGGAATATTTCCCGGGAAGAATTCAATCTTCCTCTCGGAGGGAGGGCTCCTCCCCATGTGAAATGAATTTCTCGGAAATTGGGGGAAAGTGGATGAAAGGAGCTTCCACCCTTCGCCGTTAGCACGCCTATACGGAGGGAAAAAACGACGAGATCACGGAACCGAGGGGTGGTTATCGCTCCCGCGATATTTCCTTACGGAACGTACAGAATTTCGACTCTAGCTTTATCAATTTTTCGCCCGGATGCTAATTGGGGTCGATTACGCGTTTGTACGAAGAATAAATACGGAACAACCGAATCGTGATCGGTGGATGAGCATCGCTGGGAGAAGCTCGATAATATAAACATCTCTGAAAGCTTTTGTTTGTCGCGAGTGTAGGAAAAAAGCCTTTTAGGGGACGGGAAAAGTCAATGATCGAGACGCTGCCCCATTGAAAGCCGCTGTACCTCGGTAGCTTTGCAGGGGACGAAACGCTGGCCAACAAAGGGTTAGAATACCCGAGGAATTAGGGGTGGACTCTGCAGTGCCCTCGCTAATTGGGTACTGCTTGCTTTCACACCTTACACCCTACAGTGTCCCACATACATCAACGATCCCCGGCCATAGCGAACTCGGCTGTTCAGCATTGCAAATACCGCTGCACCTAAAAGCGGACCAAGGCGAGGGGATTGCGCGAAACAGCTTCAAAACTTATATCGCCGTTGACTATAGAAGGGAATAATTACGCCCAGGGTGAGAGCCATCGCAAAGAATCGTCCCGACGCGAAACGCAGAGATTTCATAGTTATCCTCCGGAAGGACGTCTCCGTCTTCTCCGAGATGGGAGAATCGATCGGTGGCGGTTTTGGCATCGAGGGGAACCGCGATTCCTTTTCCGCGCCTACCAGAAGCGACGCAATGGCTCTCTCGAAGAAGAAGGCGCCTCGGACCTCGGATAGCATCCATCCGCCCCGAGATCTGCATTTCAATCTGCAGGTAATGCCGGAGCAGCTATTCCTGTCCCCGCGGAGACTCGGATCGAACGAGATCGGCCGTATTTACATATCGACATTGGAAGAAGGGGGTGCGCATTCCGTGGGGGTTAGCTCGGGGCCATCGGTATAACCGCCAGCCGGGGGGCTCGGATGAAAATGGAGAAAAAAAGGTTCTCGAGGAAAATGGAAGGTAATGCCAGAATGCAGGGAACGCATCCCTTCGGGAGGTGGGCACGCGACGCGCCGTCGAGCGTTCCCCTCGAAAGGGATCGATCGTCCCGACGTGGTTATTTCCGGAAGATGGCTGGATTCTCGTCCGACCTGGACGAGCTCCCGATTTATTTGTCAAATTTTCCTGGAAGGAAAAGTGGACTAGTGGAAGATCGCGTCACCCCCTCGGGAAGCCCTCTTGGAATTCGGGAGGGCGCGGGTTTTACGCACCTTCCCGCGGGACGCGGACGTTTCCCGCCTTGGTTTACGAACGAGACGTTGCCTCGTCGTAAACGAGATCCTACGAGGGATTCAGGATTCGCGCTCCCGCCTCCGTGGATCCCGACCCGGGGCAATATCTCGCGGCTTTATGAAAATGCCCCGGCGGGCACCTGCATTCTTCCGGGAAGAAATACCGCGGCATCGTAATTTCTCATCTCGCCGGAGCGGCCCGGAAGACGCGGCTCCTCCGCGAGTCGCGGACGTTTGAGCCGGTCCTCCCCCTAATTAGGCCGCCACTCGCGACGTTCACCCCGTAGACGGTTTTTCCAATGGCGACGTCGAGCTCCGAGGAATCCGACTCGTTAGACGTCGTTGAATATTCATTTCCCTCGCGCTACTCGCGGCGACCCAGGGCCACGAGCGGACCTCTCGGTCGCGAGAGCTGCTCCGGAGGCGACCCGGAGGCGACCCGCAGGCGACCCGCAGGCGACCCGCAGGCGACCCGAAGGGGGCGAAATCGGGGAAGAGCGGTCGTCGCAGTCGCGGGTCGAGACTCCCCCGCATCCTACCCGGGATTCTCTTTGTCGTCGCGATTCCTCGTCCCGCCCCTTCATCCACTTACCCGTGGCTTGGTTAATTAATGAAACTCCCTTGTACGGGCCTCTTTAACGAGACCGAGGAGTGGCCGCGGATCGCTAACCCTCCGAGAGGCGTCTCTTCCGTCGCGAAAAAACGCTCGAGGGCGGGACGTCGTTTCGGTTTCGATTGAAAATTTAATGCGGCGCGGGGAAACGAACGATTGGACGCGACTCGGGGCTCGCGCCTCTCGACGCGATAATTGGGGTGAAATTTCTTTTCCCACGCGGCAGGATCCGACCCTCCTATCGCCGGAGGAAAGCGTCCGCCTTGACGACGCGCAACGAGCGATCGCGAGCGAAAAACCTCGAAGCTCGCGTCCGGAGAACGGATCGTGATCCGATAAGAACTCGACACTTGGCGGTGCCTCGGCGGGTCGCGTTAATCACGATAATGCCGGCCGGATAAAAGGATAAGTAATCTGCCGAAGTGCTCGCCGCCGGCGCCTCAACTCCGCTCCCTTTCTCCGGGACGCCCCGGGAAGCAATTAACTTATACACCGCGTTCAATTAAGCGCGTCCCCCGCTCCGCCGATGATCGTTTTGTTTCTCGACCCGCCAGGAGGAGGAACCGATTCGACTCGCGAGTGAGAGTCCTCGGCGAGACGCGGACCCGATTCGTCTCGCGGGTCATCCGAAAGTCGAACCTTGGAGAGACGGAGAAGGTTCGCGCGACCGCGCACCACTTGGCGTAATTGCGACGAGGGCCGACCCCCTCTCGACCCGCAATGGGCGTTTCCCGGATTTTCCCCCGCTCGCGACAACGAGATTCGTCGTTTCGGGGGTTGATTACCGCAGACCGAGGATCGACCCCGGCCTGATGCGGCGAGAGTCGCGATCGGGCGAATCGCCGACGGCTGCGGCCCGGAAACGTCGGCGCGGATCGATAGACCGGACCCGTTCGTTTCGGAATACGAACAACCTACATCCGCAAGCTTTCCACTTTCCGCTCTCCCGGCCGCGCCGAATGGCCGCGTTTCCTCGCTTTAACGACGGGTGCCGGCACGCGGATCGCGGAATCGCGAGGGAGGGGCGTTTCGCCGACGATCATTCGTACCAACGAGAAGACGTCGAATTGCCATTTTTTCAGCGCGATACCTGCCGAAAGTTCACCCACGCGACCAAGCATCCGTCCCTTCTTGGTATCGGTCGATCGCTCGACGTCTCGGACCGGCGTCGGTTCCATAAATTACGTTATCGCGGCTCTGGTTTCGATTCGAGGGGGATTTCCTAATGGAGCGTATCGTGTACCCAACGGCACGGTACCATAACGTTTGACGACTAACGAGCGTGCAAGAGAACCACGAGGGAGCGATTTTGGAGGAGCGAATCCAGTCGGGGCCGTCTCGATTGTCTAGTTAGGGTCCTCGAGTATCGTGACAAATGAGCGTATTGACCGGAGCGGGGCAGTGGCCCAATATTGATACGGATTACGCGGTCCGGGTCCCGATCGCCCGTCGACGTTTTCCTCCCAACCACCCAACGCGCCGCGCGAAAAGGAAACCATTTTCCGAAGCAAGTTCCGAAGTCAAATTCGTGACGACGGACCGCAGACGAGCCAAATGCGCGCGAGGGGCGAGCATCCGTCGACGGAACGAGATCCGCCAGAGAGAAAGTAACGATCGGGCGGGAAGGACGGTCACGAATTAATTTGATAATTTAGCCTTTGATCTCGACATCGGATACGTTGTTAGCGCTCGCCCTTTGACATCGCGCGATACGTTTCCAGGCCGATGGCACGATTAATAATAATGGTCGAATCGCCCCCACCGATTGGATCGTATTACGTGGCTCGTGTCGAGTGTCGAGTGTTCGGACGAGACGAAAATTGATTCGCGCAGAAGGGTGGAAGGCGCGACATCGGATGCTCTTTAAAGTCGCGCGTTCGATCCGGCGTTTTTCCCGCTCCGGTTTACGGCAGAAGCGCGAATAAATAAATGTCCGTTCCACTCTCGGCGGAATTTGCATTATTTGCGCGATGCAGCGGCGTAACGTCGTTATTCGGACTCGATTACACTTTACAGCGGAAACGAGGTGAATTAGCTTTGCGATGCATTCTCGGGAGAGGAGCCTCCCGCGATGGTTTGGACGCGATAACGGCGTTAGGCGCTTTGAACTTGGCGGGATCCCCTTGAAACCGAGGACTGGATATGCTCCGCGGGGTCGACCGCATTTGGCGCGAAAGCGCATCCAGACGCCCTCGGCGGATGAATCGACGCGGAAAAAGAATTCTCGGCCTTGGCAGGAGAAGTTTTCGCCGCGCGAACGATAAAAAGACTATTACTCAACGAATAGGGCTCAACTCGGGAGGAATGCAGATCCGAAGCTCGTAACGAGACTCGCGTCCCGGAAAATTGGCTCTTGGTTCCGCGTGAGACCTTTAACTTCTCTCCCCGGGCATGAAAACTCCATCAAAATCAAGAATCCTTTCAATCTAAACTTCCAAATGATAGTCCCTCGGCTTCCTCCCGCCCCGGGAACTTCATCAAACTTACACAAACGTGCGGGAATACAATCGGGGTCCCGGAGCCGCGTTCCCGGGGTACGGGTTTGATTTGAATCGCGGGCGCATTATTTCGAAAAGACCTCCGCTTACGCGCCGACGGATCCGTCGAGCGGGAGAGACGGAGCGGAATAAATGCACGGAGGAGAGTACTTTCGGGTTAGTCGGCCAGTGGCGAAGGATTCGAGGGGATTTAGAATCTCTATTCGATGCGCGCCACCGCGGAGCGAGAGCGAAGTAGGTTCGACGGTGGGTATACGGGGAGACGATGCGAGAACGTCCACGACGCGTCGAGAGCTCGTCGAGCTTTTTCCCCCATCGTCCGTGTATTTCAAGGCGGAATAAAAGTTTAAATTGCGTGTACCCCCCGTCGACGTTCGGCCGTATAATACCCCGCGGAAAGTCGAAACCGGCAACGCGGCCCTGGGCTCCGCCGGAGTGCCGCATTTTCCGCATTCTACCGCAAGGGGCACCGTCCGCCGCGTTTTTCCTCGGAAAATCATTACGCGACTTTATACGGTATTATTCTTCTTTCTCCATTATGAACTCGGCTTTCACGGGGAGAACGTTATAGCTCTTTCATTTCCCTGGCCTGCGTCCAGAGGATAAAATTCCATCTTCCGCGGGCGACGTCGATGAATATCGATTCGGGAAAAATCACGTGAAAATTATGCAGCGGCAAAAACTAGGGGGAGAGAGAGCGGCAATTTTTTGTTTCGGTCGACAAAGATCGACGTTTCCGCAATCGCGCGTCTCCCCTCTCCGGCGCGTTAACGAAGAGAACCGTCAATTTGCTAAAGCGTTTTCCCGTATAACCGTAGAAGTATTATTTCAAAGCGTAGCGGGAAACTTAAGCTAAGAGGTACTTTATCCGAGACTGTTGAACTTTCAGGGAGCAACGAGTACCGCACCGGTACTGCATTCTTTTCAACGCGGGACGAACTCGGAGGGAAGTTCTCGCGAGCAGAGTTACTCGAATCGCCGGAGAGCCGGAGCAGCGAGAGAAGGAAAAACCCGGTTGCGACCTTCGAGCCGAATCGACAGAGTATCGGGGAAGGCGGAATCGGACTAGGCTCGATACTCGGCCAAGTTAGGGAACGAACGGTTTCGCGTTTAAGCGGCTCCACTCGAAACGCCGCATACGTCGCCGACGACGCGACCCTTCCGCTCTCTCTCTCTCTCTCTCGTAATTCGAGGGGGAGACGAAAAACGGAGCGGGGGTTCGGCTGGGATTAACTCCAGATTGCGCCCGAATTGTCCCCGGGCATGGCCGCCGGCAGCCATTGCTAGATCGGATTACTTAGACGGGAATTAGGCCGATCCGTGATATGCCGCAAATCCGATCGAAGGGAGAGACGCGTCTCGATATTCGCTGGCTCGCTGGGTCGAAATCGGCGTCCTCGCGAAAAGAAGCTCCGGCCGCGGGGTCGCCTCCGAAAAGTTGGGCCCAAGTTTCGTCGCGACAGCTGCTTTCTCCCGAAAGCGGGAACTCCGCTCGGGAATTTTCACCTAACTTTTCGCCCATACGTGGCTGCTTTCTTATCACGTCCCGCAACTATGGAGTCCGGTATCGCGCGGTCGGGAAACTAATCGCCGAAGTCTCCTCCAAGCGTCGAATGCGCTCGATTTCGGGACCACTCGCAATTCGCCCGAACGGGCGACGTCGTCAGTTCTCGGTCACTCGAAGAAGCTCTTTCACGTTTTGCTTTATCCGACCTGACGCGAATGGCCACTTAAGCTGGCCGAGCTTTTATACTACCTGGTGTTTATCTTTTATTTCCCGAAGCGTGGGGCGACGTCGCGACATATTTTCCCATCGGTCCCTGATAAGAACGATTCGTTTACGGGACGCTCGAAACTGCCGATAAAGATAACGCGTTATTCACGGGGTGAGGGCTCCGAAAAAAAGGGAAAAAAGGGGGAAAAAATGGGCCAACGAAAGATCGGAAGCTGCGAGAGAGTTACAAGGTGCGCAATTGGCCCAGCTTTCCGGCAGTTGGGCCCGGAGGATGGTTAACGAATCACGTAGCAAAGTCCTTAACGCGCCATGTCCGTCGTCAATTCCCGGATTTCATTGTCGAGAGGGAACATCGGGACTCCATTGTACGTCCCAAAACGTTCCTTTTGTCAGGTAGAATCCATTAAGCGAAGAGCCCGGGTTCCGACCGAATCCCGAAGCAATCCTGGCGACGCTGGAAACGCGTCGCGTTACGGCTGCGGTGGCGGCGTCGCCCGACCCGGGGCACCCCGGTCGCTCTCCCGGTAAACTCGTTGAGGCTACCCCTTATCGAGACTTGCCAAGAAAATCCATTGAGCTTCATTTTTTGCATCATTTTCTCGCAGAGGAAATTTCGATCGAGACGCGAGCAGCGAGAACGAAAATGGGCGGGGAGAATTCGAGAATCCGGGAAACCAAATCGGTTCGCGTTACCTCGTTAGCGGGCTTTCGGAAGCACGAGGGCTTCGTCAAACGCGGTTTTGAAATCCTCCGAGGCAATTAATTAAAACCACTGGGTCCGAACGTTCGATTTCAAGTTCCCGGACTAATTGGACGCGACAATGGAGAAACGCGGCCGCGAAATTGCGCCGAACGCCGAAGGTCCGACCGCGCCCTATCGGGAGGGACTCCGCAGGAGACCCCGAGGAACCGGCCATTTCCTCCGGTTCCTTTGATCTGGAACAATGCTTTCCCTCTTGGATCCATTTTCTCATTGTATCCGTTAATTAAAACCCGACCCGCGGTGAGTTCGTCGTGGCACAGGGGGATCTTTTTGCCCGGGTCGAGCTATTCTTCCGAGGTTCCGATAAGCTTTTGTTGCCTTAAGGAAAATTCACGGACGCGTAGGATTCCGCAGGCTCGGAAGTTGACCGGTTAACCCTTTTCCGAGGTTGATTCGATCGGCATCGACCGACCCATCTGGGTAAGTTTATCCGGAAGTTCGGTGAACCGCCATAACGAATTTATCCATCCGAATTAGCTAGTCCGTTCGTGAAATATTTGACGGTCGGCTGCCCCGTAGCACATTACGGAACGTCAACCGCGATTACGTCGCGCGACCAATCGATTACGAAAGGGAGATTCCGTCCCTTCGAATGAACGCGTTGCCGAAGAAATCCTCGAAGAAAGTAGATTCCTTTTAAGACGGAGAGAAGAAGGAAGCATCTCCGCTGAGGCTCCAGCCGATTACATTAACAACGAGCCTTGGACTAATTGAAGGCTTTAGAAACGACGAGTGCGCCGTGAATGCGCGAGGAACCCCGAATGAAATTTCTAAAGGTGAAATAAGTTCCGAAATGAACGTTACGAGGGATAATGTAAGCCGTACCCTATTTCTCTCCCTCCCTCCTTCCATCTTGACTCAGCTTCCTGGGAGTCACGCTACAAACAGCCATCGTGAAACCCATTATTTCGAGATGTAAGGGAGAAGGGGTTCGAGGAAAATAAAGCCGGAAAACCTCGCGTACAGCCCGGAAATAATAGAGAAACGTATTATATTTCCCGGCCCAGGAGGAACGCGTCCTGCCGTTCATTTTCTTCTCCCGTCTCGATTTCGGCCCCCTCTCGTTCCGTTCAATTTCGTTCGGCGTCCTCCGAAGCGAGTTTTCCCGGTTTACCTTAAAAGTGGAAACGTCGAGTTCCAAGTCGTGGACGACAGGCTTTAAAGCGCGTAACGCGTCGTACTCGAATCCGCGCGATGGCCGTCGCCCAGCGGGGGCGTGCAAACGATGTCACGCCGACGCGGACGGTTCAAACGGATCAAAGCTGCCGGGAATATACCGGAGCGCCTGCACTCGCATGTCGGCATAAAGACAAGTTTTTCGGTCATTTTGGCGCGTCCCGGACGAACCGCGCCCGGTCCTCGCCGGAGGGTGGCGAGGTACGACTCGTCACTCCGATCGGGATTTCGATTTAGCCTTCGTCGTCGGTCGTGACAAATGCGCTCGCGGTTCGGCCTGGCCGGAAACGGGCGGAAATAGGTCAGGCAGAAGTTGGCCGTCGAAAGGGTGAATGCCGTCCGCGCGACGAGAGGACAAAAGGGAGGGCGGAAATCGCAAAATCACGTTGGATATCGCGCGAGATCGATTCGGAGGGTGGCGGGCCCTGCCAAGGGCCGAGAACCCGGTTTCGCGTTCACTCGCCTTCGCCTCGAGACCGTTCCGCGTCCCGAACATCCCGCTCGCCGTTTCTCTCTTAACCGATTTCGCCCGCCCCGGGGAACCGAGATTTATCGAAGAAGACGATTCGTGTTGCCGAGGAACGCGAAAGGCGACGTTCGTCCAGGGGGCGCTCCCAAATGATCGATAACGCCCGGCGACGCGCCGGCATCGTTGCGCCGCTTTCCCTTAAATTTCGTCCCCGATAGGTAATCAATTGGAATTTTCCGGGTGAACTTTAAGTCGGCCCGGAAGGAACGAAACGTAGGATCGCCGAGGAGGGAAATGGGAGCCGTATTTTCCTCGCTCCCTCCACGAAAGAGAAAAAGCCGCCTTGACTCGCACTATGCGATATGCCTGCTCGGCCCGCGCCGAATGCCCGCCAATGTTCATCGATCCTCGTCCTCCCCTATGACTATACGGACGTTTCCATCGGCAATCGCGGAGCCTTCGGCGAGTGGATTTCGCGGTGCGTCGGTCCGACCGTTACGATGCGCCGGAAAAATTGGACCTACTCATCTCGAATTGATTTTACCCGCAACGGAGGCCGCGACAACGGAAAGCGATAGCGGGGCGAACGAGCGGCCTATTCCAGTTGCGAAAGAACCGAAGACGCGCCGTTTCCTTTACGACACCCTTCGCGGTTCTCGCTCGATGCCCGATACCTCTTCGGCAAAGACGAGACGTTGCTCTTCCGAAGGTGCCTTCGCGATCGAAAAGAAGTTACGGAAAGTCGAATACTTCGGTCTTCGAATTAGCCAATCTCTTTCCAGCGGAACGTGTCCGCGCGGTCAAAGAAATGCATTTCCTTTGAGAAACCTAGGCTGTCGTCGATTCCATCGAAGATACAACGGCGATCTCTGAATTTTCCAGCACGCTTTTTACCGAACCCTCCGCCTCTCCTCTAAGTATTTTTCTTTTGGACGACGACCAGGAAATTCCACGAGGTCAGCCGCCGTTCGGAAATCGAGAAATAAGGTCTGGCATTCCTGGAGTGTATTCGCGGGTTGAAAAGAATTTTCGCTAGGGGACATACCGCGGCACCAATCTGTCTTCCCTTGCCTCCCTGCTTGCGAATCATTTTTTTAGTTATCGCGAGCCCGGATAACAATTGGCGCTTAGATCGGTACGGCGAAAGCGAAAAGAGTCGCTGCGAGCGACAGTGCGAGGCGACGCCACCGAATCTCCGGGTGGATGCACTCTAATTAGGGTCCCGGCCTCGAGAGAGGCGTCGCGGCGTCGACAGCCGATGCCGCTCGACCCGGTAACGTAACGCCTGCGAAAATTTCCACGAGTCCGCGGAATTATTGATCGACCTCGGGTCACGGGAGGGCGAAATCGCGCTCCACTGACGGTTTCCGCGGCACTTTTCGATCCGACGAGGATACTCTTCTTCCGGGCAGCCGGAACGCCGCGAGCCGCGGAGCAACTGCATCAGGGGAGGAATAAGGAGGTAGATGGTGCACGAGGACGTGTCTCTCGGTGGATGCGACGGCTAATGCATTTTCTCCGGCTTGTAATTGAGTTCGCACCGTAAGCGAATTCGAATTACGAGCCATTGGAATTACTTTGATGTAGCGGCTTCCTCCTTATTACCTTCCCGTCCTTTACGAGGGAGGAAGGCGACTTCAAAGCTCCGCAGTTTCGGAAAAGCTTTCGAGATCTCGGCCGCGTTGCCGGCGAAAAGGATTAACCGGGCGTTGGAAGGAGCCGCCGAGATACGTCGATATCGACGGATCGCGATGCGTGATTTTAACGAAATTGGCCGACGATATCGAGGGCACGCGGCCGTGGCAGCGCGGATTTGCCGCACCGCCTGGCCCAGGCGGCCCGCCAATCCCCCCCGCGATGTAAATCCCGCGCCGGTGGCGCTGCATTATTGAATTCCAAATGCGCCCGATGCAATAAATAAACTCGCCTCCCGGGAAACGAGAGGATCCCTTTCGAACCCGCAAACGAGTCCGAGAACCGCGAAGGGAGGCAACCCGCCACTCGGCGACTTATGAAAATCAGGGGACGGTCCCGAAAAGTCGACTTCGGTAAAAGCGTCGGAAGGTAAATAGCGACGCTTTTTCGAAACCATCCCCTTACCGCTCTCTATTGTCGCTTTCACCCCTCCCTCGGAGCCCTGATTTCTTCGCCTCTCGGGCTCGGAGGCCTCGATCGCGATCTCGGATCGGGATCCACCCTGTCTCGAGCGGACGAGCGGAAATGGAAATGCGCCCGAGACGATGCCACCCTTCCAGGAGGGCGCACCAAGCGAGGCTATCGATGGCGACGCTATTAGCGTCGATGGGGGGTCCTTAAGACTACCTCGGCTTCCTCGCTCTCCACTCGGATCGATTTCCATTCCGGCGACTCGCTGACGAGTCGAGAGCGACGCGCGGGTCCTTTGAGCGAGGCAGTTGGCACCGTCCAAAAGCGGAAAATGCCAACCACCCCGCGACAGGAACCGCGATCGAAACGGCCCCGAACGCAACAAGTGCGTCCGCTCCGTTGTCGTTTCGAAGTCGTTTTAAAGTTGCCCCGGCCAACGACGGCGGCTACTCGACGTCGCGCGGAAAGGGCCCGAGACTCGACCTCGTTTTTAACGCGAGATGAGCCGCAACGATTGCCTCCGCGGAGGTCGCGCGTTAATATCGCTCGTGGCGTCCGTTTGAGGAAGAGCTTCATCTCGCGATATTGCCGTCGCGGCACGAGTCGCCCAATTTGGCCCGACCACCTTCCAAGTCGCGGGGTGCGGACGCCACTTTTCAGCGGGGCTCGAAAACGCGGCTCGTTCTTCCGGGCTTGCTCGGAGGAAACGAGGGCGAGAATCCAGCTGGCCGGATTCGCCGATGCGGGGCGAGGGTCGCTTTCAAATTTCCACCGACCTCTGTTTATCCTGGCGTTTCAATGGTGGGCGCTGCGGAGAAAATTCCGGCCCCAAGTCGCCCGTGCCATTTCGTTGAAAAAACAACGGCCGGACGGTGCGCGGGTTTTCGATCCGATTTGCCCCCGACCATTTTGACCCGGGCTCAAAACGGACGTTTGCCCGTCGCCCCGCGGGACCCGCTTACGGCTGAAAGCGTGTTTCCCTTTGCCCGCCCCAGTGGGAACGGTTTACGATAACAACTGCCACCCGAAACGTTGCAAAAAAAAACCGGAGGGAAAACGTTCGTTCCGCATCTACGTTAAGAAAAATTCTAACGCGGGAAGTCGAAGCACGTGCCGTGACGGATCAACGAAATTCGAGATCGTTTCCGGTCAACGCTCGAGGCGGACGATAAATAATTCCCCTCGAAATCGGCCGCGACCCGATCGCGTCCGAAACCGGAAGTGGGTCGCATTCGTTAAGTCGTCAGCGAACTGCCACGGCCAATTGGAATTCGGTGGAACGCGGGACCGGAAGAGGGAGATTCCTCTTTGTTTGTCGACGCGGCGCACATACGAACCATGCGCCGGCAAATATTCCTCCCCCTCGGCGGCACCCGCGATTCCTCCATCGCTCTCTCTCCCCCTGTCGGTAGATATTTTTCCCCTATTTTCTCTCGTCAATATTTTACATTCCCCTCCCGTATGCCCCGCTTCTTTTTTCACTTTCCCCTCCGCGATCACTTTTCCGCTTCTCCGATTCGACGACGCGTCCGTAATTTCCAACTCGATCGTCGGAAGCTTATTCCGGGGGAGCGCAAAAACGAGGTCATTTTCCGACATCGGGAAAGGGGAGGCAGAGTTTCCTCGGCGCGCCGGTAACGATACTCGAGCCAAGCCGGCCACCTCGATGAAATATTTCTCCCGTGGCGGAGGTACAAAGGGAGAAATTAAAGAGTGTCCGTGGAGCCGCTCCCGGTCTCGGCGATTCGTTTGACGTATCGGCCCCGCGGGGCCATTTTTATAACTTTAACCGTCTTCTCGCAAATAACCGCGGCGCTCCCCGAGGACGCCGAGCATCATTTTTCTTTGACGTTCCTCCCGCGACGGAAGGAACGAAAGAAAAAACTTCGTCGACGAAGAGAAGGAAGAGGTTATCGTAGGCACGTCGCCCTTCCGCCATTTTTGCCTGTAATGCCAAGTGTTTCGCGATCGTTGCGCAATCGAACAAGGTATCCTTTCCAAACCGACCGGCCCGCGACGATGGCGAACGACTACCCCGAGTCGGTTCCAAACTCCTATATAAAAAAAATACCGTCGAACCCGTCGGACGGAGCCGCGGCGCAAAGAGCCTTACCGAGAACGCCTTGAGGAAGACTAGGCACTGAATGATGCCCTCCATGGTATCCCCGGTCAGACAGAAAGTGCCCGTAAGGTGGCGCCCTTTCCGACCGATGACGGAGCAGAGGCTGGCCTGCACGAAGGCGTTCCGCGAGCGGGACGCCGCGGTCAGGGCCGGATGGTGTGGTGCGCCGCTCATTAGACGCTCCAGCGAGTCCATCTCTCCTTACCTCCTCGTCCTCGGTTGATCCTCTTTGAAGCGCCGGCCCTCCTCCTCCAAGCTCGTCGAAGCGCTCGCCGCGGCCTCGGGTCCGGCGGGTCGCATTTGAGGCCCCCTTCGAGGAGCGAGTCCCGACCCTCTCTCCCCCGAAGTCGATCTCCGAGGAAGCGTCCTCTTCCGCGACGGCGGTCAGCCCGAATACGTCGGAACGATCCAGCTATTCCGCGACGATCCCTTTCTCGGATCCTAACGTTATTTTGGCGTCTTTTGGCCCCGGCCTCTGGCAACTAATTACTTTGAAGAATGTGATTTTTATTGCGGAACGAGTCGGGGGCCGTCGAGTCTTCCAGGGACGAGACGTAAGCGAGCGGTCGTTTTACCCTACGGCTTATTCCGGGCGAGCGTGGGTTGTCGGTTGGGGAGTTTATGCGATATGGAGTAAATCCTCGGAGTCGACGATTCCGATGCGGTTTCCGATGCGGTTTCCGATGCGGTTTCCGATGCGATTTGCGCTTCCGGCGCGGAACTCGGCACGGCGTAGCGTCTGAGGAGGTCGCAGACCTCGTAGCAGAGGAAAAAGATCCCGAGAATGAGGAACGTATCCATCTCTCGCTGGAAACTTGGCCAGACCCCGAGTATCGGAGCTACCGGGAACTTGGGCGGCTCCCGGCCGTTTCGCTCGAGGAAATCGGAGGACGCATCGGAAGGCGCGGACAACCGCGGCCCCGCGCCGGAGTCGTCGCGTCCGACGCCACGTGGGCGTCCGGTCGAAGACGTCCTACTTCCCGAAGAGCGGCGTCCGAGCCGACGGTCGACGCGAGAGGCGGAGGGCTCGATCGCCTCGGGGTCCTCGTCCAGGACCGTCCGGGCCTCCCTCGGGCCGGAAATGGGTCACGGGCGGAGGCGCACGGCGCGGTAAGGGCAAACGCGGCCGAGTGCGGCGCGGAACGTCAGCGGCTCGCAACGGGCCAACGTATGACTAGCGGGCGCCGCCACTGCCGCCGCCGCCGCCGCCGCCGCCGCCGCCGCCGCCGCCGCCGCCGTCGCCGCCGGGGCGGGATGCTGGGCGACGGCGCGGCCCCCGACGCCACCCTGGCGTCGCCCCCACCCGCGCCTCTCGCTCTCCCTTCTCTCCCCCTGTCCGTCTTTCTCCGGGTCGGCTCGCGGGAGGCGCTAAATTTCGCGGACGGTGATTTTCGGTCGACGCGTCTCCGAGCGACCGGCGATCCTTCGGACGGAAATCGGACGGCCCGACTCGGGAGACGGCTATTGATATATTTTGACGTTTACGACTTGAGAGTAACTTTGGCTGAAATACGACGCGACTTGGAACCGTAAATTTTCCCCGATTCCGAATATGCCCCCTCGTCCTTCGAAATCGTCCCGAAGTCCGTTCCGCGAGGATCGCGCCGCAATTCCGCCACGTTTCCCACTCCGAGAAGAACCGGGCGAAATTACAAAAGGAAAATTTAAATGATATCCCTGCGGATGCCCCGAGTCCCGTTAATTCGCTCAAAAACTATCGGAAACTACCCCCGAACGGCGTTCCGAGACGACGGGTTCTCCTCTCGAGCACGGCCTACTCGCCGAGTCCCTCGTAAACCTAAGAGCAACCATAACCACGTAATTTTCATATTACGACTCGTCGCCAAAGTAACGCGAGAAAAATCGTAAAAACTCCGAGATGGATCTCGCCTTTTCCCGGAGAGTCTCGGAAGACGCGAGAGTGGGAAAGCGCGTTGCCGCGTAGCGAGATGCTTTTCCGTTTCCTGGCTTGAAAAAAAAATTCCGGGAGAAACGATCGGAATTCTGGTTCCTTTAACCGGACCTTTTTCGAGGGCACGAGGGCGTTCCTCGGTGAAGGTTCTACCCCGTCTCGGCGGGCAACTCTTAAATACCGATATCGCGTTGCGTTATGCGCACGAGGCCATTCGCGCCGGCTATGGCGCGAGCATGGTTAAACGAGGGTAATCGATGGGAGCATCTAGATGTAAAGGACGTCCGGCGAAAGAAGCTTTCCCGCGGAAGAGGTTTCATCGGAGAGGCTTTAATTGTCACGTCGTAAACCGTTTGCCCTCTCGGTAACTACCGGAGTGGAGTCATCATCCGTTGGTATCTCCCGTTCGGGCTCGCGACCCGGTCGATCGTAAAAGCTCGGCTCTACTTGGGGGCGTCGCGAAAAACGCGGTCGTCTCAGCGGCCGATTCGCGGCCCGGGTCTGGATCCAATAAAAGACGTAAACTTTTTCAATTAAAGGTTTGCCGGGCGAGTTTTAAACGAATTAACGCCAACCGTGGCACCTACGGCAAAGGGGACCGCCCGGGGTCCGGAGGCGTCGACCGTCCCTGATGGAGTTAGAGGAGCCGGGTCCGATCGGCCGATCCGCTTCCGGGGCTTCCGGGGCTTCCGGAACTTCCGCAACTTCCGGCCGAGCCCCGCGGACCCGGAACCGACCGGCGCGAAGGAGCCAAGCAACGTGGCTTGGTTCGCGGCCCGCGGCTACGGGAACGCCCGATTACTCTTCCAATTAGCGAGCGGTTAAAAAATGGTCCCTCGCTCCGAGCCGATTTTCGCTCGATTCGAGCGCGGTGGCAGCCGGGTCTCCGGAGTATCCGGAGTATCCGGAGTATCCGGAGTATCCGGAGTATCCGGAGGCGCAAAGGCGGACCTGAAAAAGTTCTTTAACGCAGTCTCTCGAACCCCTCCGCTCGTTACCGCCCCAACGAGGACGAAGTATTGGAGTCGAGATCGCTCTTACGTAGTAACGCCTCGCGTAATTGAAGCGGAGTGGCGCACGAGGACCCGGAGAGCGGTTTTACGATCACGGGGCGGAAAACGACCGCTAATAAGTAGTCGCCGACGGTCGCGACGCTTCCCGCCATCTTGGCGCGCCTCTCGGGCCCAGAGGAACCGGTTCGAGGGAACCGCCGAGACGCCCGGTCGCCGCCTTCGCGGATTTCGTCCATTCGCGTTCACCGGCGAAAACGAGCGAGGTCCCCCTCTCGGTGGTCCCGTCGTCGACGGGGCCGAGTTTGCCGCAGGTGGCCGCAGGTGGCCGGATCAAAGAGCCCATTCCCCCGGCTGCTTTACGCCCTGCCCGCCACCTCCGATCTCGGTGGAAATCCGTCCTCGTCAGCCGAAGGTGCCTCGGCCGATACGGCTTTTTTCGAGCCGCTTGGCCCTGTCTCGAGACGGCTGTAGGTACCGACACGATCGGGCTCCGACGAGAGACGACAGAGTTGACGCGGTCGGCTTAAAAGTGACATTTTTATTTCATTTCTCCCCCGAGACAGAGGACGCGCATCGCCCATTAACGTCCGGTTAATCGTATTTGGTGGCCGTCCTTTGACTGCACAATTAGAAGGGCATTTTGCGACGATAACTCGAAACGGGCTACCGGAAATTCGGACGGCGCGAAGTCGGCTTAACCACCGGTAATAAAGGGGAAAATTTTAGAGTCGTGCTCGAAATTGCGAGTCGGTAATTCATTTCCCCAGCGAACGGTGAGAACGAACCAACCCCGCCATGGGCTGGCGGTTTTCCCATTTGCGTTCGCGTCGCGCTCGAGCGCTATGTTTACCAACTATCGCAAATTGATATCAACCGAATCGCCCTGTTTTCCGCGGAAAAACATCTACAACGTTCCGAGTACGGTACCCAACGTTTGTACGATCTCCCGTTTCGAAGTCATTAATTGAATGAATTAAAAATGATTTACCCTCGAATTGCGCGAGCTCGGTACGCTATCTTCGAAGCCGGTACCTCCTCCCGCTCGCCGTATCAAAGAAACTAACGAAAAATAAAGATTTCATTAATACCCCTGCCACGGTCCTCGTCCATCTGCCGCGATGCAACAAGTTTATCCAAGGATCCATCAAATCCGAATTAATTTCCTCCGTCCCGCCGAGAGCCCTCGTCGATCTTAATCGGACTTTGACGATCGCGAAGAAACTTTCCGAGTCGCCGAGCTGCCACTTAAGGATCGAAGAGTGCCGTGCTTCTCGGCCCTGACTTCACCTGCACCTGTAGATTCGTTTGCGCGTTTCCGGTTGCACCCGACGGCAATTGAACGCTCGGAAACTCAAATGACGTACTTGTATCCGGGGAGGCGGAATTACAGTTTATAAGGAACCGGGTAGAATCGGGCTCGGCTGATTTGCGAATCACCGATACAAGCGAACGTTGTCCGCGAATTCTGTCTACCGTATTCTAATGGTCGCACGCGTCGACGCTACGCTCGATCGGTCGCGGGCCCGTCGCGGCTGGCGCCACCTGCCGAGTCGGAAAGTTTTACCTACCGTTCGCGCGAACCGTAGGTACCCGCGTTACCGTCCCCCCGGATTTATCGACCAAGCTACCAACGGAACGGAAGAAAATTCCCAGAAGCTGACGGTTCGATCGACTTCGAGCAGAGTCGCCCAGCGGCGTTTCACCGAAGCTCTTCCACGATTAGCACGGACGGACTCCTTGCCACGAGGATCGGTACGAGCGTTACCTGCCGACTCGAAACTTTCCATCCCCGGTTCCACCGACGTTACCAACGTAAACGCCGTACTCGAAACGAGGTTCTCCTTTCTCTTTCCTTAATGTCACGTCCTTCATTTTTTTCCCCATATCGCGTAGGTCGGAATGACGATATACTGGTCTCGAAGCACGAGTCGCAAAATATCGATCCAACTCCGAGGTAAATCGCGTCAATTTTGATCAGGGATTCGCGAGCGGCACCTCGTACCCACCTTCCTATGACGGTCGGGTTTTCCGAAAATCGAGAAGGATCGTCGAGGCAAATACCTTGGCACGGTTTCCTATGAGAAAAAAAAACCATACACCGTTGCGCCATGCGAAAGGGGAATAACGCGGAAAGGGAACCTCGCGTTACCGCTGCAAAAGGAAAACGAGCGAAGGAGGAAAGAGGAAAAAGAGGCCGAGTGGAATAATAAAGAAGAAAGGAAAAAACGAGAAGACCCGTTCAAAACTGTATTACATGGTGAGGTATATCTCCGGTGTCCATTCGGCGGAGCGAACAATGTGCACGGTAAACGGCGGGACCGTAAGCGATATCGCCGGGTTTACTCTCGTTTAATTTAAACCAACTCCCGTAGGTATCGGAACGCAAAATAAAATTCTAGATTATACCTTGCGCGCACTCGCGACCACCGTGACACTTTTTACGGAACGCCCTCGCCCTGAAACGAGAGATTTACTAACGTCGATTCGAAGGATCTCGATGGATTTCGATGGAAGGGGGTAAAGAGGGGCGAAGAAACCTTTAAGAAAAAGGGACACGGTGACCCGGAGCCGGACCCGCGTTTTCCCACCGATGGGATCGATACTCGCGGCAACGCGACGCTCCGAGCGACCGAGCCAAACTTGTGGATATTTACCCTCCTATTTTCGGTCCTTTCGCTCCTTCCTTTTGGACGCAATCGCTGTCGGCCAACGACAACGGGCTGACGCGTCCGCGCGACGGAAGGAAATAGGAAAAAAGGTCCGAGAACGCGCCTTCCCAACGGACGGCTACCCGCGACCATCTTCGAAGCGACTACTTTACGTCCATTGTTTCGCCAAACTCGGGGGCGGACATAGGTTGAACCAAGAGAACGGGAGACCGGAGGGTACTTCCGGACACAAAGCCACGAAGCTCGTAAAAGCGTCCGGATCCAGGGTCGTTTCACTCGACATTCCCAGTATGTAGGTCGATCGGGCCTATCACAAGTTGGAGGGAGCACAAGGGGACGACGTCGGGCAGGTAGGACTCCCCGAGACCCCGGTCGGGAATCGTCTCGCACCCAGGATTCGAGGACCGCCGCGACGCGTAAACCCCCCCTGTAGAGTATAAATATCGCAACTAGGTCGGATCGAGCCCGTTAGCAGTTCGACGGAGCACGAAAGGGGCTCCTCGGGGCGCGCCCCCTCCGACATCGGCCGTCGATGACCGACGGGACGGTTCCCGCCGGAGAGAGGCAGAAAATGGCGGCATCGGGCTAGGAGCGAACGGCGAGGGAAGGCAGGAATAGGGCAGTGGGCTCTCTATCGACTTTTAATTACTTCGCACGGTTTCCCACGTGGGAAAGTAGAGGAGGCGCCAGTCGAAGGCGCGCGTAGCTGGTAAAAACTCACCTGAAACAGAGGTAAAAAACAACACCGATTAGAAAGCTCGTTTCCTTTGACGGCCGGAGCTTACAATTATTTCGTCGCCTCTGAAAGAGAGGCTGCGAATGAATTATTTACCTGTACACCTTATTACAATTAGCCTGGATACGGGAAAAGTTGGCGCCGACGATGGCCAACCGATCGTCGAGAGTCCGTCGAGAGTCCGTCGAGAGTTCGGAAAGCACGGTCCCGCTTCTCTTTAACAATGGATAGGCGGACTTTCGACGGAAGGATTATCGAGTTTACCGAAGAAGGGAGCCCCGCGAGGCCGCCCGCTAATTACACGGGAATAATAAAGGGACTCTTGACGGTCCCGTGCAGGGATTCGCTCGTTCCCGGAGTTCGGCGAAACGCCCCGATTCGCCCGGACGGTCTTGGGAGAGGTGCCCCCGAGTAGGAGTCTACCAAAATGAATGACCACCCTTCGATGCGCGGGGCTCGAGCCAACCGACGCTACCGTAAAAGCGCCCCTTCCCGACGGAAGCGAAATCGTTGGGAAAGAGTTCTTTCCGATTCGGACCACTACCAGCTCTACCGGGGGACGGGTCCACGCACCGGCCGCGAGGGAGCCGAATTTCCAGCGGGCAGGTTCAACGTCCGATGACGTCGCCTTGGAACATCCTTTCGATCCGATTTGCCCTCGCTGTCCGTCACGGGAGAAACGCGTCGGAAGAGGGAAAGAAGAGAAGAAAGGAAGAGAGACAAAGACGCGCAAGGCGCTTTAGCGGAATAACTTCTTTGAGGAACGTAACGAGAAAGCTCGAGTCCTCGGCAACGCGATCGTTACTCGAGCCCCGAGCAATTACTTCGTTTCCTCCTTTTCTCTCGCATTTTCCGAGACTGGCGTGTCCTGGAAACGCGTGGATCGCCCCCGGTCCCGTCGGGGAACGATTCAAATTCCTCCGATTCCTCCGGCTGTCAAGAAACGGACTCCGCTGCGATCGTCGTTATTTATTTAATCGTTTTCGACTCGACGCGGAGATTTCCCCATTCCTTCGGAGATCGCGGAAACGCCAAAGAAAATCCTCGGCGAAATCGTCCGACGCGGGAGGAAGAAACGTCGGAAGGACGTACCGGGGGTCCCAAAAGCGAAACCGAGGATGCGGCGAATCCGGCCGGTCGGTCCGGAGGGTGGAGGGGCGCGTATCGACCCGCTTCGCAACCGGGCCGGGCCGAGCGGGCGCGAGCGGGCGCGAGTGGCACGCGCCGCGAGACCTCGGCCAGACCCAGGCCAGACATCGGCCGAGCTCGGTCGCGTCAAAGGGTGGAGCTGTCGCGACGGCATCGATATCGAGCGAGTCCGGAGGGAGACACTGCGTGACCGATTCGCGTTAAAGGCCTGTCCGCCCCCCGGATGTGCCCGACTTTAATAAATAAATAACTGCCGGACCGGCCGGACCGGCCGGTCCTGCCGGTCCGGACGGTCCGGACGGTCGATATATGGATTCGGCCGGCATCGGCACGCGCCCCGAGGAAAGGCGCAAACCCGAAATCGGTCCGTCCCGCCTCGGGGAAGAGACCGGCGGAGCTTTCGACGACGCGTTAATCCCTGCCGTTCTCCCGGCGTAACCTCGTAAATAATTTAGCGAGCTGGGCCGGAGGGACTTCGAAAGTTGCGGAAAACGGAGGGGAGGACTTTAAGTGGGGAACTGGCCGTCGCGCCGAGAACGGTGGATAACGAAATAGGGGAGCAAATGGGGAAATTCGATGAAAAGAACCCGAGCCAAGGGGGCGGCCGCGACGACCGAGACGCGAGATCGCCGCGTTTCGACCACCGGATTTTGAGAAAATACGGCATTTGAGAAAAAATAGGACCACGTTGCGCGACCGAAGAGAGGCGACCCATATTAGAATTCGCGAGTTTCCGCGGAGCGGGCAAGAAAGGGTTATTTAGGAGCGTTGGTCTCTTAAATGAAATCCTACCGAGACCCTCTTTTGAGATTCGCGTCATTCGCCGCCGGGATGCCGGATCCGGCGTCCGACTTACCTTTTTCGCGCATCGACGAACCCTACTTCCGACGCGAAGGAAAAAGCGTCCGAGCGACCGCTCGTTAATATAGGGGTTCGAGTGGCGCGTTTCCGCGATCGCGAGCACGTAGTGCAGTAAATACAAGACGGAGCAACGAAGCTGCGTACACCTTGATAAGATTACGACGATCGAACGAGTCCACGCTGGCGATAACGGGCCTTGCCGGCAGTGATATAAAGCCTCGCGATGATAAATAAATACGCCCGGGAAGCACCCCGTTGGCTCGAATTGGGAACTCGAGCGGACGACCGGACTCGATTTCACCGGCTTAGTTTACCCCGATCGAGGTTTCTCGCCGTTTGCGGGCACCGTGGGTATCTCGTTGACCTTGGACGGCTCGGACACCGCGAAGCGTCGACGATTCCTAACCTAGCGCGCTCCGATAAATATGAGCGCGGTATCGATTGCGCGTAATTGCTCTTCGTTCTCGAGGCGAGTCGAGCCCAAAGGACCGGTCGCACTGGGAAAAATGGTCGCGACGACCTCGCCTCGAGGCGAGCGGGCCCGAGAAGGCGTCCGAAGGCGTCGCGCGTCCACCTCCCCGGACGACCGATAGACACGGGAGTCGACAACGGCGGCCACTTACCAAATGAAGAACGGTGTTGACGACTTCCCGATTGGACACCTGTCCCACCTCGATGAGTCCGATGAGCACGGCGAATTTCAGGCTGTCGTTCATCGCCATCGCCACCACCTCCTCCGGTCGCTTGATATCCCCGAACGGCGGGCTCTTCGCGTCCGCCATCGTGGCCCCAGTTCCTTCCGGTTCCTCGGCCGCGGGATTTCCACCGGGTATTCGCGCACTCGTCGCCTTATGACCGCGGATCTCGCTCCGTCACATGATAATACAACACAAATTGATCCGCCATGTTGGAAAGTGGACACTGTTGTGAGCGGCCTGCCAGCGAGCAGGCACCAAACTCCCTAGCGGTCACCAACGCGCGCGCTCGCCGCGACCTCCGCGCCGGACCCCCCTGGAACGACTAGCCGCGACCAGCCGGTGGCTGCGACTGGCGGCCGCCGACCGCATCGACCACGCCCCCATCGACTGCCGGCAGATGGCGCCACTCTCCCTCGCCGTCATCAGCCTTTCCCCGACGCCACTCGGCGGCAGCACGTGCGGGCGATCACGGAGGCGGTCCGCGAGGACCGTCTTCGATCTCGTCTCTGCCCCTCGACTCGCCAAAACGATTCGCCTCTCGCGATACGTCTTTTTCCCCCGAAATGTCACGATACCGAAGGGCATATTGCAAAACGTCAAACTTGTCCGTCGGCGTGAGATCTAACGTCGCTGTACATGTATGAAATTGTCAAAACATGCCTTGAACCCTGTCGAGACCCGGCAAATTGAAGACCGACACGTTCGTTGAGGAAACTAAAAAAAACGGATTACACAAATGAGTAATATGAACGCAAATAAAATGGTGAGTCTCGTTCCTTGTACTACAGCGGAACATTATGGAATGCATAATACGAATCGCAATGCAATGCCGATATAAGATTATCACTTTTTGATGTACGTAGTTTTATGTTTAAAACTACCCCATTTAAAGATGTTCTCATATTATGAAAATACAATATAAGTTAGTGTTGCGATTTGTTGGGCCCCTGCTGTGCCAAAGAGGGAACAGCGAGAACTTTCCCACAGGAATTTTCATTCGGATTGCAGGCAAATCCTTCCCTTAATATCGCTAACATTGTATGTAGTAATAATTCGGAAACTGCAGTAGAATACTTGGAACGATCTGTCGGATATTTTGCGTATGTTGCTGGGCAAAATTGAGTAATCGATCGATAAGATAAGATAAGATAAGATCTTGGCCCTTCGATATTGACGGAGCATCACAGAACCATCTTTAATAGTTTTAAAATATGATTTATAAAGTCACCTTTATATGGCGTAACCTTTCCAAGTTGCGATTATTGCCATAGTTTACGCATATTCTCCTAAATTAGATTCAACGGATGTGCCCATTAATAATTCATATGATAGCGAACTTCATATATAATAAACATATTAAAAATCAGTGTAACGATGTTATTGAAGATCCGAAAATGGCTCCAAATTCTGATATACTTAGAAAATTGTAGTACCTCGTAAATTAACGATACATTTTCTTCTTATTTTATGATAACGTTAAAAAACAATTGTTAATTAGATTTCCACCAATTGCGGAGACATGTCCGTTTCGCTGGTATCAACAGTGGGTTCCCTAAGCATGGCAGTATGCACGGTTGCCGTTTTATCCCCAGGAGACAAGATTGGTTTAAGACGCGGTGCTTGCCTGTCTGCTCTAGGATTTATATTCTTTCTGTCACTCTTTGACTTTCTCAATAGCGTCGCATTACGAACTCGCACTGGTTCTAGAATACGAAAGAAATATCATCTCAAGTTATCGGATGTTTTTGATATATCTAACAAGTAAGAAAATCATGACAATAATATGAAATTTAAGATGGTTGGTAAATATTATATAAACTATAGGTGACCTCATTATTTTAGAATAGTTTCTGCCGTGCAAGCTGCATTAAGCTGTATAACCGGAACTATAGTGTGCATGTGGTCATGTACCAGATCGTTCTTGCACGCCTCTCATTTCATGAGCGAAGCGTATGCATGGTTTGGAGCCTCTTATTTTTTTTATGACATTTGGTCAATGTACCAAGTGCACTGTAATAGCACAGAATCCCAACGGCAAAATAAAGGTAAAGGATACTTCAACAACCTTTGCTACTATTTGAAAACACAACCAGTCATGATTATGCATCACCTCTTCATTGGAAGTTTTGGCTTCTTAATCATTGTAGTAAGTTTTTCTCTTTGGACTTGAATTGAGAAACATGTGTGATGGTAGATTTGTAACTTATTTTCATCTAATCTGATTTACAGTACTTACGAAAAGGCTTGGGCGATTGCATCTTTGGATTTGTATACTTGATGGAACTTAGTACACCGTTTGTATCCCTAAGAGGAATTCTTAGCAGGCTAAAGGTATGTTACAGTATTACTAATACTAACGAAAATCTGTATCATAAAATAAATGTGGGTTTACAATGGTTTTTAAGATCTAATTTAGTCCTGAGTCTAGTAACGAGTCGGCAATGTAGCTGCTTATCCTACAGATAATGCTTTGATCTGGGAAAAGCAGTTACTCAATCGACTCTTCAATAATCACAGGACTAAATTGAGGCTTAAGACTATAGGTGACGTGTAATGATGTGTAAGTCCATTCCCCTAATAATCATCATTTGAGCGCTATTAAAAATTACTTATATTCCTTCAACGACAAACTCAATTTACAGATGAAGGCCACTAATCTGTACAGGACTAACGGGTTGATCATGATCCTAACTTTTTTCATATGCAGGGTTGCTATGTTTCCATATTTGTGCTATGTGTACAGCCAAATTATTGGTCTCCCTTACTTTGAAGTGAGTACAGAAATAAAGAAGCCACGTAACTAATTGAAAATATACAAAGCTCGATTGAAAATAAATGGAACAAGGTCATTGTTTCAGTTTTTTTCAAATGGTTTACATAATTTTGCGTATGCTTTTCAGGCTTTCTTGGGACTACCACGTGGGTGTAAGATCAGTATTGCCATTCTTCTTTTCCCTCAAGTATACTGGTTTTGTTTGATGGTCATAGGAGCAATACGTGTCTTTCAAACTGAAGGAAATCTTACTAATAATAAGTATATAAAAAACACGCCTGACGTAGACGACAATAGTACAGAATCACAGAATGGTAGAACGAACAGTTGATCAGAGATAAAATTCCAACTCTAAGATCAAACATTATAATTAACATTGCATGGCAGGCAGATAATATAGTGTTGCTTCAAGATTAATGTAAAGTAATTCTACTGTCGCTAAAAATTGATCCTTTCGTCCTGTTTTCTTACAAAATTGTAATAAGTAATTTACTTAAGTAAAACCAGGGAGTTTTATTCGATAGCTTCAGTGCATCACTGAATGAACATTCGAGTAAGCTAGGTTATCTAATAATAATTTTACTCTCATGTAGCAAACAATACCAATCGTTACATCCTACCATTCTCGTGATGCTATTGTTTTTCACAAACACCCATGCATTCTCTCTGCCGCAAAACATTGTGCTTTGGTAACCTTTTCATTTATCTTAATCATGCAATATGCTTGATGAAATGAATAAAACTGTCAGTGAACTGATTACAGAAAAGGTGGCAAGAATTAAACAAAAAAAAACTTCATTAATGTACTTCCAGTAATCATTTCTCTGATAGATGTTTTAAGAGACACTCTTAATCTAAAACAGAATGCATGGTCATTGTCCACTGTGTGAATGGGTTAACAAATGTTAAAACCTATACCAATATTTTGAGCAAAAGAAAGTTTTAAAGTATTAAAATGTCGTACATATTAGCTCATGCCGTTTCAGTTTTTACGTTAAATAGAAACTTACTGCATCCTCATTTCAAGATGATTCATTCTTTCATTATTCTTATAAAAAGATGTTACTTTTTGTTGCTTCCTCTGAAAATAACGCACAGAGCAGTTATTGCTGCTTTAATAAGAAAGCCCATAAACCTACATACAAACACCTATAAAGATAATACAAACCTGCAAGACCAAATTATAAAAATCGTGTGATTCAAAGATTACATAGTATCAATGTAC
This sequence comes from Orussus abietinus, assembly GCF_000612105.2. Classification (NCBI taxonomy): domain Eukaryota; kingdom Metazoa; phylum Arthropoda; class Insecta; order Hymenoptera; family Orussidae; genus Orussus; species Orussus abietinus. Next base: position 49,877 of record NW_019394268.1, on the reverse strand, counting down.
AAGGTGAAATCTCATTATCAGGATACATCACGTCAAGTTCCTTTAAGAACATGTATGAGAAATATATAAACTACTATATGTTCCTAATGGTAACAGCAATTGGAGAATGATAAGAGTTTCAAAACCTATGATAAAAAAGAACTCGAGTGAACAGAATAATATACATAACTATGGATTGATGAAAATATACCCAAAGGCAACATGTAACAAATAAACAATTTCCTATTTTGCTTAGTCAAATGAAACTATTTTTACACCAGTGCTGAAGTGACATTCTAAGCGATAACCTATCGCTGCCTAATTAGTTGCTCATAGATAATAAGGAATTAAGTGGTCGATGAAGTAGTGATAGAAAAAAAGAGACTGCATTTCAAGAGCGTTTGGTTCCTTTCGCTTGTGAGCTAAGCATCTACTTACAAAACTGAACCAAGAATCAAATTTATTTACCGTTATCGATAAGAGTCTCTTTGAGTACCTTTATGACAAAGAAAATTCAAGTCAGTAGTTGTCGGTATGTGAGCTATATTGCTGTAGCATTTAGGCCCAAGTGTTCCTACATATACGAATAATTATTATTTTAACATGTACGCTAATTCTTCCTTGCGCAAATTATGTATGTACTTTGAAATAATATCAATTTTAACACTGTATAAACAATAATTTTCTTTGTCTATCTGAATGTATAGTCAAATTTTAGTCTTCTTTCCAACAAACAGGCACTCACGGTGTTGCTATCATTAAAAAAAAGTGCATTTTTTATGCGCACAGCTTTGTAATGATATTTAATTTTTGTTTTAAGTAACAAAATGTATTACCATATCATACATTCTATGTACTCCTTCAATTCCTCCTCATTCATACTTGTCCTTCAAGTATTGATTGTTTAACTTTCCGCTTTAAGAATTACACTTGAAGAATAATGCAGGCTTTATGAATTTATGTATGTTCCTTGAATGTAATAAAATACTTTAAAAGATAAGAATTACATTTTCCTTCAGAGCAATGATAATGACAGTACCGATCTGCGAACTTACTGTGGGTAGAATTTAATTCCGATTAAATTTTTTCTTCCGATCTTTACTTAAAACTAAATGAAGCAGTATACGAATTTTATCAATGACATATTTTCAAATCATCACATTAAACTGCGGTGTAAAAGAATTTATGCTTAGCGCTCTACGTTCGGCGGAAACAGACCCGGTTCTACAAATCGAGTTAACCGAAGTTTAAAGCCCGATTCCACAACTCAAGTTAATCGAGGTTTTATTAGTTTGCAGTACGTTGAAACCCGGTGTAAACCAGGTAAACTTCGGTTAACTCGGGTTGTGGAATCAGGGAGTCTATTATGTAAAGCAAATTGAGCGAAAATGTGAAAAATGAGTAGCTGACAGAATCACGGAATATTTTTGGTGGTGAAAATGCGAGACCATTCATGTGAACAGGCTCGACACAAATTTTTAAGCGAAATGATGAAGCATGCAAGAAAAGATAGAAAAATAAGCGCCGTGAACGCCATCTTCCACGGATTGTAACACCGAAACTTAATATGGAACACCTCCTGGGTGTTTTTATTTTTGGCAACCATCGTATTCGGGGACGTAATAATAACCTTATTATAAGAAGAGAATTACGCGATGCCTCAGACCCATTTTCATTAGCAGCAAGAGAATTTACTAGTATGACATACAGAATCCCGCTACGGGGCACGTCTCCGCGCCTAGTTAATTCGGTATTAAATAAACCCGGTTGGTGGGGACGCACTCAAAGCAGGATTTATCTAATCCCGTATTGAATAAATACCGACGATGGAGATTTAGTATCTGATCAGATATAAAACAACTCTAACCTGAAAATTGAAATATTATTACATATTTGTAGGTGAAATATTTATATTTTTTAGTACCACGTTTCTTTTAAAAGGAAAGGTTTACGTCTTAAACCATCACAATGGCACTGACAAGAGAAAGACGATCAAATGCCGGTAATAAAATGGCAAAATTATTGAATGAAGAAGAAGACGACGATTTTTATAAAACGACATACGGAGGATTCGAAGAAGTTGAACAAGATCATGACTACATGTAAATATCTTCTAAGTGAAGGTCTAAGCTATTACTATTTTTCTAGTATTTCATATTGTACTATTTATTAACTTAAAGGGAGGAAGACGAAGGCGAAGACGAAGTGGATTCAGATTTTAGTATAGATGAAAATGACGAGCCTGTTTCTGATCCAGAGCAAGAAGGGCCAAGGAAAAAACGGAGACTAGTTACGAAGGCCTATAAGGAGCCAAAGGTGACGTCTACTCCACAGTTGACACCAAAAGTAAAGAAAAAGAGACCACCAAAATCTACTCGACCTATATTGGATAAATCAGGTAATATTGCGTGATATCAAGCGTACTTTTATAATGCTTATCATATATTTATTTTAGAGCGAAAATCTATTCGTCGATCTACTGCGGCAAAATCAGCAGCAACTCAAAGAAGACTGAAAGAAAGAAATGAGGATCAAAAAAAAAAAGTTAAACTTGTTCGACACGATGTTTGGAAACCAACGCAACAGGAACTTTTAGAAGAAGCTCTGTTGACAGAGGAGCTGAATTTAAAGTCATTGGGTATTGCATAACAATTGCTATAATTGGGCGCTATGAGGGCGCTAACATAACTTAATTGTCTTGTTTTCTTTTCCAGAAAAATATCAAAAACTGGAAAATGAAAAAAAGAACACACGCTTGATACGAAAGATACAAACTGGCCCAATGATTCGTTATCAGTCGCTAGCCATGCCTGTGATGGTTTTAACTGACACATTATTGGAAAAAGAGGATGAAAAAATTAATGTAGAAGCTGACGACGAAAAAATGATGACCGGAAACCCAGACACCGATCCATCTGAATTGACCTTGCTCCAAGAACAGTAATTAATATACAAACACTCTCATAACCTATTTTAAAACTATCTGTTATTACATTTCAATTATTTCAGTAATACATCAAAGGAAACTTTAACCCCTGATGCGGAAGCAAGAAGCAAAGAGGAAAAACGAGCTAATCCAGCTACCATAAGTACTTCTCATAAGGAAACGGATGTTCAATGTGTAGAAACTGGTCTTTTCTATGAAAGAACTTTCGTCACATTTGAAAATGAACAACTTTTTCTAGAAGCCTTCAAAAAGACGGCACAACTCAGACCACCATTGAAAGCTCTATGCTCTATCACAAGGTTGTACTAAAAACTGAAATTAATTATATATTAGCTAGAATTTACTGTCACAAAAACAAAAAATTAAAATTTTTATTTGTGCCATACCCAGGCTTCCGGCAAGGTACCTAGACCCGATGACTCAACAACCATATAGAAACATTCAAACTTTTCGATTGTTACGTGAAGCTTATTATCAACAATTGGAAGCTCGCAGTGATCCAAACGACACGTCCTTAAATCCAGATCTCCTGAGGTGGCTGGAATGGAGGCAAAAATCTCAAAGCAATGGAATTGCCCAAAGAAGTACCATACGTCTTGAACCGGCATCAATTCCAACTATTTCTTAGCAACTTATCGTTGTCAACCCCGCGCACAGTTTGGGCAGAAACAATTTCCTAAAGTAATATCAAAATTTCTTCGACAAACCAATCAAGAATTTTTGGTTAAACTAATTGTGACCATTTCGAGCTTGAATGTATGAATGCCACGTACAGAATCATTGACCCGTTATAATGACGATCAGATACTTGCACTTGAGTTCATTCGTTAGACTACCAATTCTTATCTTAATCTGCCTGTTGTCACACTAGAGGCGACTTCAGAGTACAAAGCGTTGAATATCTATTTAAATATTGTGCATAGAAACAAATTTCGGAGAAGTTTTGGAGAAAAAAAGTACAGAGGTGAGATCAAATGTAACCTAGATTTCCACTCTGACACGCGTGAATAAGTGGCTTACCGAACGTGATATTAAAGAATTACACTATAGTATATACATTGATCATATTTAAAAAAGAAAAGTCACTAAAAATGACAAATTGACCTATTACGATGGACAGCAGTTGAATATGTTAAACGAAACATGTAAATGCATTATAATGCAGTCTTGATTTCAATAATCATTCCAAAGATGATTCCTCATTCGTATAAGCAGTAATAATAACAAAACCAGTGACATACTTTCACTCCCTTATTAATTGATTTTCCATTCGCATAAATGTACTGTATGTATGTATATGTGGGTACAAGTTTACTTGCACACGTTTCTTTTCCAACACGAAAGAATTAGTCTTCATAACAGCGTGTAAAGATAATTCTTAAAATACCTTGACTGATGCCACAACAATCATAAAAATAAAAGGTGCATTAAAATCTGTTTCCTATAAATTACATATTTTTACGCTCCCCTGATTTATTAATGAACATTTCTGCAGAAAATAGAAACCCACTTTTACTATATTTGGACGTACCCAAACATTAATAAATTATGCATAACCCGCACTTTAAATTTTTTAAAGCAAAAGACTCGAAAGGCATTTAGGTCACGGATCAACACACATAACTGAAAATATTTTTCTAACGACGTGTTTAATGTTTCATCCCAGTGATTCTTCTAAAGCATATCCATAAGATAGATACTTGTATTTTCATTAATCTCTCGTGTGTAGTGCGCAAAAAGCGTAGACAGATCTGAATTTACAATGCTTTGCTTCGCTCTTAGCTTAATTAACGATACGACAGAGGGTCGTGGCTTTCAACGAGCTCGTGAAACATTCAACGGTGTCAACACCCGCCTTCGATAACGTAATTCACAACTTGAAAAGGTACTCAAAATAACACTTTCCCGGGCGGCTCTTATTACACCTTATAAATGTTACTATGGTTGTGATCCTTACACTGCTGCGCTTAACGAGCCTTTCTTTCTCACTCTCACTCCTTCTCTCGTATACCAGTAGGCGCACGCGACCACACACATACATACACACACAGAGAGAGCTAGCTCACATGCTCTATCCCTTTTTCTGAATCTTTCGCTTTCGCTCTCGCTTTCTCTCTCACTCTTTTTCTTTCAGTAAAAATTAATGCAATTGAAAAAGCGTGTGTGGACTTAGTGCCTAGCGCGTAGTTACGGAGTGGTTGTCAAAACTACGTGTGTGAATGTCGCGAGATAGTTCATGGTGAGCAATGGCGTTTTTCGTCTTTCATCTTATGCAGGCTCTCTTCAAGTTTTTCTCTCCACCATTTCCCAACGCTGCCCTGTCACATTTCCCCTCAACGTACATTACAATGTAAGCTCGCGTAGTCTTTTCTCGTACCGTGTAAGAGAGACGTGTTATCGTTTGATAAATTTGCTTATATACTCACGGCCACACTATGCGTAGAGAAGAATTGTGTGTGTGTGTATATTACAAGGAAGCGATAATACAACATTCATTTATCGTAACATAATTATATATATATATCGACTTTATATATATGGTAAATAAGACAAATTTAAATAGAGGGCAGAATGGTGCGTGGACCACAGCGTGTATCGTTTTTCTTACCGTATACCGCAATATGCACATTTTGAAGCGCGATCTACGCCTCTTTCCCTTGTTCTTTCACAATTTTTGACTCACTAGATCTGTTTCCCCTCTCGTTTCGGATTTTTGTTGCACGAATGCGTTAAGTGCGCACTTTTGCATGTGGTACGTGTTAAATGGATAGTCTGCGACGTTCCCCCTGAGCCTTTGGTCAGGCTAACGACTCTTCTAGCATACGAGTTTACTGGCCCATACACATAGTCTTGTCTCTCGTGCTAATGTGCACCTGCTATATGTACCGCCAGTCATCGCTTCTTTCCTCCTTCCCTCTGTATTACCGCTTCTAAAATCAAGACCCAAAGGTCCACATAATTGTCACGATAAAAAGATGTAACATTACAGAAATTTTCTTCTTAAGCTCGAATTCTTAAAGTAACATAGACTAAACAGAAACCATTGACAGCTGAATTTGTGAACAGCAAGCATACTCACATTTGAAGCAGCGAGACGAGTCACTGGCAGCATTGCTTACGAATTCCTTCGGAGCTCATTGTCGGTTTGACGTCGATAGGTTCTACGTTCTGAGGTCGAATTGTGTCTCCTTCGGGTGGATCTCGTATTTGTTTCTGTGAAACGATTCTGTAGATTTCTGAAAATCAATGGAAAGGAGAGTCACTCACACAGTTGTTAGGTTTCTGCCTGTAAATCATGACTTTAATCATAGAACCGTAAATGTACCCTACCCGTTAATATATTCTGAAAAGCTGTCTCCACATTGGTCGAATCCAGAGCAGACGTTTCAATAAACGAAAGACCGTTCTTTTCGGCAAAGACTTTGGCCTCGTCCGTTGGTACAGCTCGCAGATGCCTCAAGTCCGACTTATTACCCACAAGCATGATTACTATGTTCTGATCGGCGTGGTCTCGTAATTCCCGCAGCCATCTTTCTACGTTCTCATATGTCAAGTGCTTTGCTATATCATATACCAATAAAGCGCCAACGGCACCTCGATAATATCTACAAGAATTAACTGATTATCACAATTATCGTTTTATTTTATTAATCTAAGAAGTATAACAAACATTAATGCAGTATACAAATATCCGTCATGAGGCCTGACACTGCCATGGATGAGATATCCATGTTATTAACATAACCAAGTTCAGCATTTACATATATACCAAAGCATGCACAAAGGTCGACCTTTAAAATGATATACAAGAACCTTAAGAATCAAAATTATCGTTAATTTGATAATTACTAACAATAATAATATTATATCATTGTTTTGAAGTTCAATTTTCTTAATATGAAGAAAACTGAACTCTTGCAATTCATAAGAGTTTTGCCTTAACACACGTTTAACATCAACTGAACTATAAAGAAAGAAGACCGGCGTGCTCATGTCATTTTCTGACTCACAATGAGTCATTTCTAATGAGAAAATTCTCCATTTACACCCACAATCAAATAATCAGAATCAATTTCCATATTTTACAATGGAAAGTAATGACCTTTGGTCTTGTAGAATTTAGTGCCCAGAATGCAAAAGGTATTTTCCAAATTGTTTCTACAAAATAATTTGAATTACGTATTAATCATTTCTTGAATACTCACGCTGAAGTGATTGCACGATAGCGCTCTTGTCCAGCAGTATCCCATATTTGGGCCTTGATGGTCTTTCCATCTACTTGTATACTGCGTGTTGCAAACTCTACACCTATGGTGGATTTTGACTCTAAGTTGAATTCATTCCGTGTGAATCGGGACAACAGGTTACTCTTTCCTACTCCAGAGTCTCCAATGAGAACCACTGCAAACATTTAAATCTCGTAAATTCGTGGAGATAATGAAATTGTCTACAAACTTTTTCTAGATTTATATATCCATTCAAGATAATAAAGAAATTTCAGGCTGATAATTCACTTTAAAATATTAAGGATTACGATGTATGTATGTAATTATCTAACTTGTAAAGCATTGGAGAGCAAGATGTTATCAAGTATTTATTTAAAAATAGTTCTAGATATGACAGTTTGAATACCCAATCCGTTAATAATAATAATTGTTATAAAAAATGAATTCAATATGTATCGGCTGCTTGGCATCACAGCTTTAGTGAAAGGAACGTTAAGTATTTAAATCGATCAATTGAGAGATACACAGAGACACACCAATGAAACATCAATCGCAAACGTCATACTATTAAAGCAATAGCCGCATTGCCAAAAAGAAATATCATTTTATCACGATATTGAAGATACTACTTTTTATATAATTTTATTAGAGAACTTCGCTAGTAACCATGAGCGTATTAAACACATAATTGCTCAATAAATTTTAGCCATTTGTAGGATCTAAAATATATACATACGAAAAAGTAAAAAGGAAAAACCTAATGCCTACGGTCTGGTATCATAAATCCATGTTCCTTAAACAACTCAATATTTTTATCGGTATATCGAGCAACATAGAAGGAAGATACGATCTTGAAGGAAGGATCCAAGACAAAATATTTATCCATGGTACAAAATGTATCAAGATACCAGGCTCGTAAAACACATCCAAAGACTTGGCACAAGCAACCAAAGGAATGACAGAAGAACCGATAAGGAACAATTGTCTTGCGAGCAAAAGAGACATTGTCCATGGCAGAGAATCCAACGTCCCAGTAACGAATATCGGACTCATCGTGCATATTGTGACGTTAGAGTCCAACGTCACCAGACATGCCGCTCGAAATAGCGTATAACGGCCTTCTTGCCGATCCTCGGGATAAAGGGCAATTCATTGGCCGAGTACTAGGAAGTCCTATTAGGGAATATGCTGGGCTAGATACCTTTAAACAAATAGTCGTACTCGTCGTCCCGAGTGCCCATCTTCGACGGCAGCAAGAACTCCTCTGTCGATGGGATAGAGGGTGGCCCTGACCCGGAGGGAGTGCACGGGCTTGTATTTATTTACAAGCCGTAGGAGACCACAGTCGACGCCCGATCGATCCTCAGCAGCGTACGATCCTCGGGGTTCCGATGCACTTGGCGATGCCTCGGAAAACTGCCGGAATAGAGCGACGGCCCGCGTAGGTGGATGGGACAAATTATTTTCTTCCTTTCAATTTAACTGTACAATATGGCCTCCTTTCTACGCCCCTCCAAGTCCGAAGAGCACGCAGGCGTACCGAGATTTGTCCTCTCCAGTCCTCTCCAGTCCTCTCGACGCCTGCGCAGCCCGCTGCCTGAGCCTCTGCGTGAAACAGCAATGAGACCAGAGATGAGTTGGGAGATTGCTCACGGACAGGGTCGCGCGATCGCATCGTGTGCTGCCCTCTGGTTTCGTACGTTAGCTCTCACCGTTTTTTGCCCCCAAGGGCGGCGCAACGAATTTCTGGTAGGGACTCGCTCTGCCATCTACCAGTTGCCGTTGGCGGCTCACGTATTCGCGATGGTAATACCATGCGGCAGTTGACGGTGGTGGCTTACCATTATGGCAATCTCCCAACTCATCTCTGCCAAATCAGCCGCTTCCAGGTGATCCACCTAAAGCTTCAATCAGTTGGTGCGAGTGCAAAAATGCAGATAACCCGACAAACCTATGGCGATGGCTGTGCTGGATTATCGGAGGCTTGAGTCATCCGATTGGTCGGTACGACCCTTTGGACGACCAATCGACGGTGTCCAATGTGCTTCAATATGGCGACCTTGGCAACATCATAACACCGGACACCTAGATAACACCGGGCAACCGAGTTCAACCGAGCCCAGCCGAACCACCTGTTCTTCTTATGTCCTGGAACAGATTCAATTAGATTTATTGGTTAATTCAATAGTGCCGTGTATTGTTATATTCTAATTGGCTTACGAAATATGCTTATTCCACGTTAATGTGTTAAGGTTGGTTGTCGTAAGTTCGACAGAAAGTTCCAACAATTATCGTTTCCTCGAGTATCGGTGAATTTATCTAATTTAATTGAAAACCTCAAACTTGCTCATTCGCGCTTTTCGCATGTCGTTCGGATTCAACGATTTACTAAGGGTTAACCAGGATCAGAATAAAGAATTGGGATCTACTACGATACATTTCAGACCAAAAACAATTGGACTTTGGGTATAACCCTACCGTAGCAAATATCGGTCAAATTCTACAGTCCCCTGGAGCTTGGCTGTTTTGTAAGTGTCAGCTTACCGTTAACTATAACTTAACATTTAATTTTTAACTTATTTTTCTGGGCATTGGTTTCATGCGTCCGATACTCTTATCCTTATCATTTGAGATTTTAGGATTCTAAATCCGCTGTAACTAATTGTTGCCTTATGAAATAATCTTTACCATGTGAATTGCTTAGATGAGTTAGACCAAAAAGTAAATATTATTGATTACAGTAATGTTCCTTGCAATTATATGATTTTAAAACCTAATAGTTAATATGTGTTGTAGAGAGAAGATATGATACGACTCGTCACGTACGCGACATTATTCTTGACTGGCACTGTATGTGGAGGAGCAAATGCCCACGATGACGTACACGGGATTGGTATCTCGGACACAGTTTCTGAACCGATTTATAAACAGGAGAAATTTGCGGACTCGATATACCTATTAGAAAATTTTAATGACTTGGAAAGGTTCAAACAAAAGTGGATTATTTCTGAAACAAAAAAGAATAATATCGATGAAGAAATCGCTAAATACGATGGTTGGTTTTCACATTTATTCGGCAGTTTCATCTTTATATTCCTTCAAAGATGTTTTCTCGATCCTCCTATTCCTAGACTTCTAAATGCATAACAAAGTTGATTTAACATCAATTCTGACACTTCTAGAATAAGAGAAATAAACATTGGTTGTAGGAAAATGGATGGTAGAGGAACCAAAGAGGAATATGGAAGAAGGAGACCTTGGGTTGGTGTTGAAGAGCAAAGCTCGGCACGCAGCCATATCTGCTCCTTTAAGTAGACCTTTTCGATTCGAAGATAAACCACTGGTGGTGCAATACGAAGTAAACTTTCAGGAAGGTCAGGAATGTGGCGGTGCTTACCTTAAACTGCTTGCACTGGATTCAGAGCAGAGGAATTTAAAGGAATTTCACGACAAAACGCCATATTCCATAATGTTTGGACCAGATAAATGTGGAAACGACGTCAAGGTAAACAGGAGAGTCTATCGATGCATAAAACATATGGCATGTTTAATGAATAACACAAATAACCGATCGATGCTAATAGACAGTTTTGTTCATTTCAGTTACACTTTATATTCCGCCATAAGAATCCACTAAACGGTTCATACGAGGAGAAGCACTGCAAGAAATCGAAGGATCGCCTGGACGATATCTTCACCGACAAGTTACCGCACTTGTACACTCTGACCGTTCGACCGGATAATACCTTTGACATAAAAGTCGACAATAAAGTAGTGAATTCGGGTTCCCTGCTGGATGACTTCGTACCGCCGGTGAACCCGCCCTTGGAGGTCGAGGATCCTACGGACACGCAGCCCTCGGATTGGGACGATCGCGAGAAAATTCCAGATCCGTTGGCCAAGAAACCGGAAGACTGGGACGAGGACGCTCCCGCGCAGATCGTCGACGAGGAAGACGCGATGCCGGAGGACTGGGCGGAGGACGAGTCGCCGGCGATTCCCAACCCAGAGTCCACCCGACCCGAGGACTGGGACGTCGAGATGGACGGCGAGTGGGAACCGCCCAAGATACCGAACCCCAAGTGCGCTCAGATCTCCGGCTGCGGACCCTACAAGCAACGGCTCAAGACGAACCCGCGGTACAAAGGGAAATGGTTGCCGCCCCTCGTCAACAACCCCAACTACAAGGGAAAATGGAAGCCCAGGCTCGTTCACAATCCCGAGTACTTCAACGACGAGCACCCCTTCGGAATGACTCCGATCGTAGGTCACGCTCGTCCTGTCCGCCGCGAACCCGGGTTCTAATCCGGGGTCTAACCTCTGGGTCGCGCCTGTCTTTCGAGTATCGAAGAGCCGGTCTTCTTTTTCAGTTCGCAGTTGGGTTCGAGCTGTGGTCTATGTCCCCCGACATACTCTTTGACAATATACTTGTTACGGACAACGAAGAAGTTGCGGAAAAATGGGCAGAGGATACTTTCGAGGTTCGTCGAACCAAGATCGCTGCGGAAAATGTAAGTACGCCTTAATTGTTTGACGGTGCTCGACAAGTTTCCAGAGACAGAGAAACGACGTCGTCGGTAAACGAAACGAAGTTAAACACGTTCACCGGTGACCACCGTGGCGGTCAACGCGTTAACGGTGCGACTACCTCTTCGCTTCTTTTATACGGAACGCGGTTTTAAGCCGCCGTCAACGATCTCAAAAGTAACTAAACTAATCGCTCTTCTTCGCTACAACGCACACAGGAGACATTCTGGGGTCGCGCGATGCGTTCCATGAATCATAAACCAGGCTGGTGGAGTCTGTACTTTCTCTACTGTATAACTCCCGTTATCGCCTATGTTTGGTACCTGTTGAAGCGGTCTCGCGAGGTAGAGATATTCGCGGTTGCGATCGTCGTCGGTGCGACACCGATTCGCGACCTCGGTTATGCCAGAAGTAGTCGCTCCTAACCGAATGTGTCGACTAGCTGCTATTCGGTAGAGAAACTTTCAACGGACAGGCGACTAGTGCCGCCGTCGTTACCGTCTCGATTTGGTTCTGTTTGATTTCATTTGATTTGATTTGATTTGATTTGATGTAGTGGAGCCTGTGGCGCGAGCTCGTCACATTTACCGCTGAACATCCTTGGATGTGGGCTGTGCACATATTAGTAGCTGGGTTACCCGTACTTCTCCTAATACACTGTTGCTGCTTTTCCACCCAGGTATACCATATATCCTATAAAACTAGTAAATTCCCCTGCAAGTACGCTGTATACGAGTAGTCATCACGGTACACAATGTTTTTTATCGCGTTTCCTCTTATCGTACGAGATGTCGCTTCTCCCTTAGTAGATGTATCAAAATGGTATATTTTACTTGGAGTAAAGGTTTAAAAGTTAGTCTTGTATAATTTGCCTGGACCCTTTGTGGGACACGACCTCTTTATTGGTCAACTTTATATGAATTATCGATTCGGTCTTCGGTTACGTCGTTAGAGATAAAACGAGACTTTCTCTGAAAATTCTTATTAAAATATCGTGTTCCTGCAACGGGTCCGTCGATATTATCACTCCGACATTTTCACCTAACTTACTCTTATAAGAATATAATCCCCTCTATGGTCGGCAGGATAAGCACGATACTAAGTCAGAAGACGAGGAACCACTGCGCCTAAATGACGAGGGTGGGGACGAGATGGACAAAGACGAAACTAAAGATCCAGACCCCAAAGAAGGCATTTCCGATTCAGGAGTCGCCGAACCTGATGAAACCGAAGAACAGTCTGAACGAAAAGACAGCGACAGGGTGGGTACAATTACTTTCGCTAGTCTGTCTTTACATAATTCAATAATCGCCCGCAGCATTGAACCGGCAGATAACTTAGTGACCAAACACATTATTTAGGACGGTACCAATTCGGCACGGAACTCCTTTACTTCCTAACTGGTCTCTAATGTTTCGTGGAACACTACTTTGCTGCTGGCAGTTGGGACCTTTTCTTGAATGTACTATTACTTTTCAGGATAAACCTTTAGCTAGTGGAGATGGTCCACGACGAAGGAAAATTACAAAGGAGTAACCCTAATGAAATCTTATTCAAAGAACATCGTTAGTAATATACATTCAGTCAGACACTACCACTGTGCTAACTTAAGCGATGGTAAACATTACTTGTAATAAGTATCACGTTCATCGTGATCATTAAATGGGATTTTGTTACCGTAATGTTACTTCATTGTTGAGTGCTTCATATTCACTTTTTACCAATAGAATAGTGACAATTGTGAACGAATAAAATGAATAATAAACGTTTATGTCAAATGCAGTCGTTATCAAGTAAAGGACTCGTTTTTGAGTTGGGCCGCCAATGGGGTTCGGGGGGTTATCAGGTGGCAAATGCGCGAGCCGCCCGCATCCTCCACCGAGGGCAGCCCAGAACGCGCTCGTGCGACTCAGCCTGTGTAAATCTATTAAATTTCAGTTAACTTGAGTGCGGAACCGGGACAAATTTTGGTGTAACCGTCAACGACGCGTTTCAATTCCAAAGATGTTGGAAAACGACAATCCCCTTGATTGGTCGTTTTGTCAATACCGTGGATGCATTGACCAATCATCGCGCGACGAGAGTTGGAGCTGCGCCATTAACGTTTCATACAAACGCTCTCGGTTTTCTTAACCTTCTTGCCTCGTTCGCGATTGCAAACGTAAGTGTCTTTGATCCTTGTAAAGTACTTTTCGTAACATTTCCATACATTTCTCGTATTTTGATTAACGTTGTAGAATATTTGAATCGTTATTATTATTATTTACATTCTTTGATATAAAGGAAAGGTTATATTCACGCATTCTCTGAGCAGTATCGCCTGCTTTGTTCGACTCGACGGCACGTGTATTAAGCAAATTAATTAAACCGTAAGTTCATCATTTTTGCTCAAAATAATTACAAAGTAGAGGTTTTATTTCAAATATTCCGTTTAAATGTGTCAATATTTAAATTACAATAGTGTAACAAGACAAATACGGTTTACAGGCTAGGTTTGGTTAATTTAGGTTAAGTGGTCAATGGTCTTCTGTCCACGCTTTGCATCAGAGTTTTAGAGATATATTTAGCGTTCTTAGTGAAACTTAAAAAGGTGAAGCATTACCTTGAATGGTTCCGTTTATTTTGCATCTTCGTCGATTTTTAATCATTTATTTCTGCAGTTACGAAAGGTCGATGCTAAAACCGATCGTGTGAATTGCAGATCATCAGTTTATAATGACCAACTCAAAGGGTTACCGGCGTGGGACAAGAGACTTGTTCTCCCGTAAATTCCGGAAACATGGAACTATTCCTTTGTCGACATATATGAAAGTATACAAAGTTGGGGACGTAGTAGATATAAAGGGCAACGGAGCGGTACAGAAGGGGATGCCTTACAAAGTCTACCATGGAAAGACTGGACGCGTCTTCAATGTAACTCCTCACGCTCTCGGAGTAATCGTTAACAAAAGAGTACGTGGACGCATCGTTGCCAAGCGCATCAACGTCAGAATCGAACATTTGACTCACTCCAAATGTCGAGAAGATTTCCTTAAACGAGTCAAGGAAAATGAGAGGCTAAGAAAGGAAGCTAAGGAAAAGAACGTTCGCGTTCAGCTTAAGAGACAACCCGAACAACCATCCTCCGCTCACATTGTATCCGGACGAGAGGAACCGATCCTTTTGGCGCCTATACCTTATGAATTTATCGCTTAAACGTTAAATACACTTGGCTCTTCGGCTTGACTCGGAAAAAGCGTCATCAGTTTTTATCCCTCTATCGGTTAAGAAGACAAACGTCGCCGGAAAATCACAAACCACTCGGTTCGACGGGTTTCAACGACGCGAAAGAACGTACAGGAGACCACAACCGGATCCGGGCGAGCGACGGAACGTTCCTCTCGAAAGTTGGCGAGAGTTTGTTGTAACTCGTTTCCAGAGCGTCGAGAGGACGACGCGTCTTTCCATCGATTCCCTGGCGCTCCGCATGGAAAGTAATCGGACGAAACCGGGCGAGAAGACGAGACCTTGGAAAAGAAGGCGAGACGCGGCGTCCTCGTCGACGAAGCTCACGGTCGACTGGGCGGCATTAGCCTCCCAGTCATTAACGGAGTCGTCGACTCTGAGCCCGCCTGGCATGTTTACTGAGCACGTCCGAGTCGGTCGACGTTACTCCCAAGGGGCTGCTCGCCCCGGGTATTTAAGGAGACGATCGGCAAATGGCCCCGCTAGAAGTCTCGCGACGGTCATTTCCTGAAGACGACGACGACGACGCTCTTCCTCCGCAACGGTGAGTATCGCTCGGCTCGGGGAGCCGAGGAACGCGAGGACTGAGGCGAGGGCGCGGTTGCAGATGGTCGATCACCCGCCGACGGTGATCCTGGCCATGGGCTTGGTGGGCCTGGTGGCCCTGCTCGGCCTGGGTCGAGCGAGCGGCCAGCTGGACGCCCCGTGGGAGCCGAGGTACGCGAGGAGCGGCGCCGTCAGCAAGTACTGCGGCAGGCACCTGTCGACCGCCCTGCAGCTCGTCTGCAAGGGCAATTACAACTCCATGTTCAAGAAGAGCATCCGAGGTCGGTACCGGCTCTCCCCCCTCTCCGGCGAGGCGCAACGATTCCTCCGGTTCTTACAGAGTCGGGGACGGAGACGGATACCGAGGCGGCCGAGTACGAGGACGACGTCGGCCCGAACGAGGTGGAGCCCGCCGAGCCGTTCCTCTCGCGGACGGTGGCCCTGGCGATGGCGATGGCGATGGCGTCGCCGCGCGCGGGCGGCCGCGGCCGCTGGCTCGGCGACCGGGACCGGGACCGCTTCCGCAGGGCGGCTCGCGGAGTGCACGACGAGTGCTGCCTGAAGCCCTGCTCCATCAGCCAATTGGCCAGCTACTGCGCCCGCTAAGGCCGAGCCGGGTTCCGTGACCGACTCGGGCGTCCACGACTACGGAACGACTCCAAGTAACCGATGCAACGTCGAATAAACGATGAGAGAGTAAGAGGAATCGCGGGGCGTTTCTCGGAGGATTCCCTTCCCCCTGGACGATTCCGCTAGGAGACCGGCCCGATCCTTAGGAGTCGATGTCGACCCCGGGGGCGGGAGCGATGGATCCCTCGTTCCGGGCGATAACGAGTATCGACCGGCGGCCCCTGCCCCTGCCCCTACCCCTACCCCTGCCCCTGCCCCTGCCCCTGCCCCTGGCAGGTGACGAATCCTCCTGCCCCGAAGGTCGAGCGCGGCTCGGCCGCAGAGGATAGGCAACCTTCGGGGGTCTTGGACGGGATGGACTTGTCGGGGCTGCTGATCGCGGTCGCGGCCGTGACGGCCACCTTCCCGGGGCAGGTCCAGCGCGTGCTCGCGGACGAGCGGTCCGGAGCGGCGACGGCGACGACGACGCGCCCCTCGATTCGCGTCACGACGTGGCACGTACGTGTGGTCGCTCGACGACCCCAGACGACGAGTGCAACCTTTCTCGACCTGTCCCCAGGACATGCCCTTCTCCGGCGTGGTCAAGAGGAACGGAACGCTCGTAGGGGTGGGCTACGCCTTTGAGTTGCTGGAGATGGTCAGGTCGAAGGTGCCCTTCGACTACACGATCGTGCTGCCGGAGGAGGACGGACTGGGCAACGAGAAGAACGGCATCACGAGTCTGGTCGAGCGAAAGGTAAGTGATGTCGGCGCGGGCCCGGCTCGGGCGCTCGTACGCTCCTACGCTCCTCCGCGTTCCCGAAGGAGGTGGACATGGTGGTCGCGTTCGTTCCCGTCATCCCCGAGTACTGGAGGTACTTCAAGTACGGCACCACGCTGGACGAGGTGGAGTGGACCGTCCTGATGGGTCGGCCCTCGGAGTCGGCCAGCGGCTCGGGGCTGTTGGCGCCCTTCGACACCGTCGTCTGGAGTCTGGTCCTCGTGTCCGTCCTCGTCGTCGGCCCGGTCGTTTACCTCCTGGTCTCCCTCAGGTTCGGTCCCGTTTTCGCGCTCGATTTCGCGGTCGATCCTCCGATCCTCTGATCCTCTCGGCAACGATCGCGCAGGGCGAAGCTGGCCAAGGCCGAGAAGCCGGAGCGATACTCCCTGGCGACGTGCATGTGGTTCGTGTACGGGGCTCTCCTGAAGCAAGGCTCCACCGTCTCTCCGGTATCAGGTAGGATCGAGGGTAGGATCGAGGGTAGGATGCCCTGCCGCGGGGGGGGATTGCGACCGACTGACCCGGTCGCCCGCCTTTCAGATTCCGCCAGGCTGCTCTTCGCCGCCTGGTGGATCTTCGTCACGATCCTGACCTCCTTCTACACGGCCAACTTGACGGCGTTCCTCACCCTCTCGGAGTTCAAGCTGCCCATCGACTCGCTCGGGGACCTGGTCAACAAGAACCTGCAATGGTCCATGCCGAAGGGTCGATCGATCGACGTCGTCCTCCAAGAGGTGAGTCGGTCGTCGCTCGCGCTTGCCCCGGCCGACCCGGCCGATCCGGCCGATCCGGCCGAGCGAGCGCGAACGACGAGTCGTCCTTTCAGAAGCTGCCCGACAAGGAGCTGGAGGTGCTCGGGAGGAGCAAGTTCCCCTGGAGGTCCGGCCTGATCGACCTCAGCGCCGAGTCGACCGAGGACATCCTGAAGAGGATCGACAAGCGTAAGTAGAGCGCCCCCTCCGCCCTGGCCCGAGACGCCCCCCTGACGCGCGCCGACTCGACAGAGCGAGTCCTGCTGGGAGGCAAGCACCTGACCAGACGTCTGATATTCGAGGATTACAAGCGCAAGACGAGGAGCGGCCTGGAGGAGGCGAAGCGTTGCAGCTTCGCCACCATGCCCAGGAGCATCCGCGTCGAGAGGCGCGCCTTCGTTTTCCCGTGGGACTCCGACATCGACGAGCTCATCAACGAGCGGTAAGTACGCGCGATTCGGGCCCTTGGGTCGCGCGACCGACTCGCTTTCCCGGTGCTTTCAGGATGGAGAGGATCGTCCAGGCGGGTATACTGAAGCACCTGGAGATCCTCGAGAACCCGTCCGTCGAGATCTGCCCGTTGAACCTCGGCTCGAAGGAGAGGCAACTTCGCAACTCGGATCTCTTCATGACCTACAAGGTCGTCGTCGTCGGGTTCGCGGTGGCGACGCTGCTCTTCGGGGTCGAACTACTCGTCCGAGCGTGCACCCGCCGGGATTCCGGCCGCGCGTCTCTGCCGCCGCCGCCCCCTGGCCCCCTCTATCGGGCGATTCGCGAGCGGCACTTCGGCAAGACGCATCTGGTCAACGGCCGGGAGTACTACGCGGTCGCGGAGAAGGACGGGTCCACGCGCCTCGTCCCTCTGCGGACGCCGTCGGCCGTCCTCTTCCACTACGCCGCTTGATCGCTTTGGACTTGGTTTGTCCCGTCGCTCTGACCCGGCCTTCTTCGCTTCACCGAGACGCACGAGAATACATTCTGGCAATCGATCCGACGCGTCTTCATTCTTAAATAATATTTATTCACAAAATATTGCATTAAAAATCCCAGAGTCTTAACTTAGCGTAGATGTATAAAATCCGAATTTTTGTATCCCACGGTGTGCGATCGAATCCGAGTGTTAACTGGCCGAAACCGAGCTAAAACGGGCTATGGACGAAGAAGCGTCGGGGATACCGATTCGAAGCCGATGACGTGGGAAGCTAGCGAGCGTACCTCCGAGTCTTGTACTTCTTTTATTTTATGAAATGCTTTTTACGCGCGTCATTGAAGAGTCAACGAGCAACGAACTTTTTTCGTTTACGTCCGTAAGCCGCAGGACGCTTCGACCAGGGAGACCGTGAATAAACAGCGGGCAGAATCTCGCTTTCCAAAAGACGCCCCGTTGCATTGGAAACTAGAAGGGTCGAAGGATAATTCGATTTTCTGTCCGACTTCGCCCAGCTGCAACAGCACGAGAGATCAAACTCCGACGCTCTTCCGATCCCTAAGAATTGATTTTGTGGTAAGAGTCTCTCCCGAACACCGATACGAAGGGATCTAAGATTTTTTCAACTTCTTCTTCAAAATTGACTTCCGTTTCTTTTCCATAGCCTCCATGCGAATGTCTTCCAAGTCTTCCATTATTCCTGAAATTAAGATTCGGTTATCGCCGACCATTTGGAACGCCATCGGGACATCTACGGAGTTCCGAAGGCGCAACGGTCATCGCTCAAAAGGTAAGCGAGCAAGGGGATCTCAAGACGGAAGGACTTACCTATTTTGGTAGAGACGTATTCCTCTTTGAGCTGTTGGGCGAAATTACTTTCCATGGCGGCATCGTCGTTGTAGTCGTCGCTGTTCCTGTACTTGTTCTTGTCGTAACCAAATATTTCGCTGATGTACTTGCTGTAGTCTTCCGCCGCCTCTTCCGGACCGTCGTCTATAAAGTCGTCCAACTCGGAATCGTATTCGTCCTCGTCGTCTTCGATCCGACCTGGAAAGGCAAAGCGAAGGGGTGAACGCGAGCGGCTGCTACGAGAACGGAAGAATGGCGATCGCACTCACGTTTACCGGGCCGTTTCGACGGAAGGGAGGCATGCTGCTTCGACAGGGCCGGTCTCGAATTAGCTGGAGGTTCCCTCGGCTTGAGGTCGGGCCGGGGCGCCGAGGACGTGGACGTGGACGTGGACGTGGACCTGGCCTTGACCGGATCCGTCTCCCTTCGCGCCTTGTCGCCGGCGACGGGCGGTTTGGCGACTGGCGGCGCGGGCCGCGGTTTCTCGGGCCCGGGCTTCGGGCACTTGCTCAGCTCCAGCTTCCGCTTTTCCTCCTCGATGCGACGACGCATCTCCTCGAGCTTTCGCTTCTCCGATTCCAGCTTCCGACGCTCCTCCATCAGGAGATCTTTCTCCGAGGTCTTGGCGGGCCGGGGCCGGGGCCGGCCGTTGGCCGGCGGCTTTTCGCTGGGACCGAGGGACTTGCCGACGACTCGCTTCCCTTGCGCCGTCGAGCTCAACCCGGAGCCGTCATTGGGCTTGGGAGGTGGTCGGCTCGCTTCGGGGCCGGCGCCTCGCTCCTCCCGCTTTCGTTCCCTCGATTCCTTCTCCCTCTGGTACTCTCGTTTCTGCTTTTTGGTCATGAGCCTTTCCGGAGCCTCCACCTTCGGTTTTGGCTTCGGCTTGGCTTCCAGTACGATGGGCTCGTGCTGCTTCTTCTCCGCCAATTTGAGTAGCTCGACAAAGTCCATGGGAGGTGGGAGGGGTGCTCGTTTCCTTGGCTTGGGCTTCTCTTCTTCCGTCTCTCCTCGGTCCCGCCCTTTCTCGGCATTCGGTTTGTCCGCCTTCGCCGACTCCGAGTCGGGCTCTCTTTTGCCAGATTCCGCGCGTTCTACCTCCTTGGTGAACGCGGCACTGGATGATTTTCGTTTCCGTCTATGGCCCGCAGTGTCTTCCGATTCTTTCTGCTGTAAAGCTCGTTTCACTCTATCCTAGAGGGTGAAATTGCTCGTTTAGTGTTTTCTACGCAAGTTGGGGGAATTACGGGGAAGAGTTAAATATGTCGTACCTTTGTCGACGCGATGTCCTTCACGGTTCTTTTCCCGGTGTCGCTGAATATCGGTTTCTCCGGAGGTAGATTATTGTATTTGTTCATCAGTTGATTATAAAACGCCGAGGCTTCCTGGGACACGTATCCGTAGTCGTCTTCGTCGGGCTGTGACGGACCTGAAACAGTTTGAGGTATATAGTAATAGGATATGTATGTGCAGCCGAAGGTACGGAAGGAAAAACGAAAGGCGAAATGCACGACCGAATTGATGTACACGTACCAGCCATTGTTACAGCCGTATTCTCGTTATCGACTGCATCTGCCAGTACCGATTTGTTGGCAGCTTTGCATACTTTTAGATGTTTATTTATACGATTTTGAGTCTTTTGATCTCGTAATGCCAGCAAGTTCTAAAATAGGTCAATGATTACCCAATTATTAATTGCACATATAGGACATTTTTATTAATAATAATAGTTTACCTCTTTCTTTTTTTTCTCGTCTAATGCTTTTTGCCGTTCTTCTTCTTCCCTTCGAGCAAGGAATTTTTTAATGTTATCCGACAAGTTTTTGGTTTGCTTCGTTTCCTTTTTCGGTGGAGTAAACTTTGTCCGATAGTAAGCGACGGGCTGAAATGCAGTTTTTTGTTACAAAAGTATGCTTAAACGTTTTGTATTCTAACAAAGACCAGATAAATCTTGTACAAGTTATAAACGCTGAACATCTTAAAGGGTACTGGATGTGGTGTTCCATGCTGCTTGCATTGGCATGCTAAAAATTAAACTTCTCCAACATTTCAGGAAGTGTTCTCTCATTTGGTAAAACGATCCCAGCGTATATCGACGGGGACAAATACCTTTCATGGGAATACGATGCCACTGGTCTAAGAAGGAAATGCATTTGTGTCCATTAACGTATGTATGTTCGAATGGTTAAATTTTTGCCATCGTTATCGTTAGTAGAATTTTGTTGTTTCTCCTTGAATAGTTGTTCAAGATCGGCAATGTAAACATGACATCAAATATCTCCGAATATTGTCATATATACGATTGACTCGATTATAAAATACAGAAACATATTGGATGGAAACGATACTCTCTGAATTTATTTTACTCCGGATCGAAAAGAATATCAGTTTTACTATTTCAAAATTAGGAAGGAAAATTCGAAATGGAACACCACATACGGTCTCACCTGTTTGACACCTCCATTTTTTTGCGCGACGTCTAATAACGTCCCGAAATCCATATCATTGAATTCACTGAAGCAGACGTTAGAATTGCAGCCTACGTTTAACTCGGAACGCGCTGAAAATTAGACGCATCATACGTATGTAGGAAGTGCCGTTCGAGTTCCTTCACCTAACCTATCGAAAGAAAGCATTCGACACACTCGAGAACGTTTCGTAACCATCAGCAACGATCACACTCCTCTCTCTATCCGGCTCGTAAAGTCCGTCATAGAGGAGATGACAGAGTTAACGGCGTCCACCTTGCAGAAGTGAATTTTAAAAGCATACGAACTCCTCTTTTCGCTGCGAGCCAGCCAGTCAGTAGAACCAAGTAGAACCCTAGAAATGGGTCGTAACTAGAGGGACGTTCGATGGAGAGAGATATGACCGTATACTTCTTCTAGTACCGACGCCGTCCTATAGTGGCGCTGAAGTACGATCGTATGTACCAGCTGATACCGGAAATACTGGGAGGAGACAATTTTCGTGAAACTTTTGGCCACCAGAGTCGCTGCAGTGGAGCGAGGTATTTCAAACGGACAAAAACGCGTGGTCGCTCGCTGCCTCCCTTGCTCTCGCATTCGGAAACTTACCGTCTCACGGTTGCAGGTTTGGAAAAGAAAAATTCTATCCAAAGATTATTTGCTTCAGCGAAGGTACAGAGAACCACAGCGATTCTCGAAGCTCATAATTCTGCACGGGCATTCGAAGCTTCGGTCTTAGATTTACGCGAGTCGACAAACTGATCGTCCGCTATCGGAGGAGGAAAGAGAGGTTTCCGATGATTCGCTCCTTCGAGAACGAGGTACGAGAGACTCGTTTCGAGAGTCGGATCCGAGGCATCCACGCGCGTCCGTCGTCGGACGCAGTTCCAGCGCGTGCCAGCGCGGATGATCCAAGGAGCGCCGATCGAAAACGGTGGAAAATGACTCGGCTCTTCCCCTTCTTTGGCGTCGTGGCCGCGGAGGGGAGAGAGAGCGGCAGCGGTGATCCACCGCGCAGTCCTGCGCAGTCCTTCTCCGTCCTCCGAGCGAGCTACCTCGACTCGGTCGGCCAGGTGCCGACCCGGCTGGTGGGTAAGAGAAGCGCCGTAGCCGGAGCCGGACGAAATCGGGAGCGCCTCGCGATTCCGCGACCGGTCCGGAACCCGTGCCGAGGGGAGGACGCTCGAAGGTTCAAGAGCGCTCCGCCGAAGGAAAAACCGCGGCTGCGGTGGACGCTAAAAATAAGACAATCCGACGCGCGCGTTATACGTTGCTCCGGCGTATAGGTCAGCCGTGCTAATATTAGCCCTCCATCTCGAATCCACTCGGATACGTTTCCGCGGCCGGTCCGGGCATTCCGCTCGACCCTTGCCGGCCGGAGGGGACCCCTCGAGAACCCGTCCTTTCGGTTGCAGGAACTTGGACGGCGAGCCGCGATGCTTCCGTCACCGCCGCCGCCGCCGCCTCCGCCTCCGCCGCCGTCGCAGCCCGGGCGCCTGCCGGCCCTCAGGATCGACGTCGCTCAGGTAAGGGTCGAGTTCGCGAGGCGCATCGTCGACGAAAAGGAAAGAAACGTCTCCGCCGTTGCAGGAACCCGGCGGGGCAGGCGCGACAGGAAGGGGGCAGCCGCGGTACGAGCCCCCCGCGGCCATCCAGAACGCCATGCTGACCAAGGACAAGAAGCCGTTCACCTACACCCCGGGAATGGGAGGTAAGCTGGACCTGTCGCAGATTCGGAGCCCGCGCATGGCTCGGCGGGTGGCGAAGAACGCCGTCGACGAGGGAGTCGAGGGGCCAGTGGCCGTTCCCGTGCCCCCGGCCGTCGAGGCGCCGAGGGCCGTGTCCCGAGTGGAGGTGAAGATCGCGCCGCCGGTCGCCCGGCCGGCCTCGCCCCAGTCGCCGAGCAGTCCGCTCCAGGTCACTCTGGCCAAGGCGCCGACCCCCTGGCTGCAGAAGAGGAGCAAGGCCGCCGCCGACGACGTCCCGGAATGGGCGAGACGAGCGAGCGGGGCTGCGGCGCCGGGTCAGCGGTCCCAGCCCCTCGAGCGGATCATCCCCGTGCAGGTGAGGGTAGAGGTGAGTGCCGAGGCGAATGACGAGATTGACGACGAATTCCTCCGCCGCAGATCGAGGACAGACCGTCGGTCTTCGCGGGCCGTCGTCCCTCGGAGGAGCCGGAGGAGCCGGAGCAGGAACCGGACCCGGGCCGGTACCCGGCGCGAGGCGTCCAACGCGCCGCTCCGGAGTGTCAACCGCCGAGGCCTTCCGGGCAGCGAGCTTCTTCCTATAGCGATCGCCTCGTGCCCGACAGGGAGGATGGCGCTCGTTTTAGAACAGCTTCGGGAGCGGAAAGCGAGGCCCGCCTGCGTTCGCCGGCGGCCCGAGTTAATCTCGACGTCCCGGAAAGTCGAGCCCTCCTCGCGTAAGTCCGTCCAACTCGAATATACGTCGAACATACGTCGGTGTACCGAGGAGTTCCGTTACCTTGATTTCGTTGACTCGCAATTTCACCGTTCATTTCGGTCGGACGGTCGTGGTCCGCCGCGAACGAACCCCGTGGCCGACTTCGCATCGGGGCCAGGGGCCAGAGTCCGACCTAGTTCCGGGCACTCGGTCGCTTCGAGGCGACGAGAACGTAAACGCGGTAAACGCCCGAGGGGAGAGCGCCTTTATTCGTTTATTTATACCTATCGATACGTAGTCCAATGAATGCCCGTTGGTTTCGTTGGGAGTGGCGCGATCGGTCGCATACGCATACGCGGGTCAAGCGGTTAGACGGTTATCTTGGATTCTTTCCGTCAACGATTTAAAGGACAACCGTCGCGCTTCCTAAATGAGAAGGTTCGTTCACCGTTTCGACGTTTGTTTACGTGTATTTCGTTCAGGAATGCGAGCAAGGTGCCAGTGGCCGGTCTCGCGCACGAGTCCGTGCCGTTGCAGCCGGTACAGTCGCGAGCATTTAAGGTCTTGCAAAAAATCACCGATACGCAAAACGACGTAGATCCCACGACTCTGAGGAAGTTACAACTCACCGAAGACGACAAATATCTTATGGAGAAATTTAAGGAACAAGGTAAACCGATTTCAAAATATATCCAGATCCGTTGTATCTACTTAGATCGGGAGATCGTCAAGAGACGAGAATCGGTCTCAGGAGCAATTCGTTACAGTTGACGGCGATACGTATCTTCATCGAGTGACCGATCCTCGGTATCGCGGGTCGGCGATACCTTCCAGGGCCTTTCAGTGTCTACAAAACATGACGGAATCCGCTCACGTCTTGGCACCGTCGATCGGTAACTCGCCAGTCTTTTTATTCTTCTTCCCCTGGTTTGCTCCGTACGGCACCAAGTTGCAGGTTCCTTTAACTTCCCGCATCGAGTTTCAACCGGTATATCCTCTTTAATTGCGACCTCGTTTCCAGGGTCCAAACCGCCGAGTTCCCAGAAAAATAAGACTGACAGGAACTCCGCCACATTTGGTGAGTTTCGCATGACTTCTCCACTCCTTTTTATAGATTAATCTTATGGACGTCGGAGTCTTATCCGTCCAATTGGCGAATCCTTTTCATTTGCAGAGGAAAACCAAGTAAAAATACCGGCGAATGAACAACAGGTACAGGAGCCACGAAAGTACATGGGAAGCTCGATTCCGTCGAGATCTTTCAGAATATTGCAAGCCATGACAGCCTCCGAAGGTACAGGTGAGCTTTGTCTTTTCTTTCGGACAGGGTCCCTTCCCACGCTACACCTTGCCATTCAACGGATTACGCGAATCTAATAAAAAAGGGTGTTAGATAAACATCGGTCCCGTTGGTTCATCCGGGGTTTCGTTCTCCGTGTATACACGAAAGCCTTTGTTAACAGTCGGCGCGCTTTGTAATCGTCGCTAATCTTGAAACCATTTCAGATACGGATCGTTCGAAATCGGCATACAATTGACGATCGCGCGAAAGAAGAGAACCGCTTACAGAATTTTAACGACTTGGCGACTAAACTATGAGTGAGTTTAGTTTTAATTTCTTAACTTAGATGTTTGTATTAACCAAGATACAATTAATTGTACATGATATTTATTTAACGTACTTCTGAATACAACGAATAATAACTACCGACGTGTACCAGTTGTCCGTCAATGAGGACACGATCTTCTCGCGCTTTTTTCGTCGATTTCGAGTAGTGGCACCAAATCGAACCGTGAGGAGACTCGGTCGAGGGGTGAATCGTTTCGATCGGGGCGATTGGGGTTCGTCCATCGCGTAGGCCGCCGTCCACGAGTGCAGGCCACGGGTGTAGGCACCGATGTAATATTCAGAAAGGAAGGGCGGAGAGTCGGCGCAAGCGCCGCAGGGCGCGAGGCGCGAGTCGTTCGAGTCCAGTCCGTACCTCGGGTATAGTATGCACGAAAGGGAACGCGTTCTTTCCAAACGACGCTCATGAAGACGGATACGGCCTCCTGTCGGACGATCATCCTGTTATGCTTCTTCGCTCGCGTATTTTGCCAAACGCCGTTCAATCTGCGTAAGTACGAGCAACAACGAGTCGCGCGGCTGTTCTCAAGGGTCCCGCGAGTACGCACGTTGCGCTTCCATTTAAACGGAACATTTCAGTGATAGCCGTCGAAGAGGCGGATGCCTCCGTTATCGGTTTGTTCAACGAAGCCGTCTACGATGCGGAACGCGAGCTCGGAAACGACGTCGTCGCCATCCACGTGTCGGCGGTCAAGGTGGACAGAGAAAACGTCGAGCAGAGTTATCAGCAGGGTAAGGTGTTCCGGTAGACTCTTGGAGCGATTTCGCGACGGCGGCAGCGTGTCAACTTCGGCTACTTTGTTACAGTGTGCGCCTCGCTTTATCGCGGGATCAGCTTGATACTGGACATGACGTGGACGGGCTGGGACCAGCTTCGATCGTTGGCCGCCGATTGGGACATAATATATGAACGAGCCGACTCGACGTTGACGCCCTACGTCCAAGCTCTGGATGATTTCCTCGTTATGAAAAACGCTACGGACGCTGCGATGATTTTCGAGTCGGAAAAGGGTAAAGTTGCGGACCAAGGGGGAGAAACCGTACAGCGAACGAAATCCTCCTTGGCTAACCCGGTCGATTCCAACGGGTGGACGTCGGTTCATTTTCTCTCGAGCTAATCGATCGGAAACTGAACTCGGTTATACCCCTCGCGATTACGCGAAACGCGAGTTACCTCGAACCGACCTCGAGCCGACCTCGAGCCGACCTCGAGCGACCTCGAGCCTAGTCATTGGGGAGAATGCGCGAGCGATCGTACCTATCGATTGTTGCAGAACTGAATCAAACGCTGTACTATCTGATCGGTAACTCCATCATCCGATTGGTCGTAATCGATGAACTGTCCGATGCGACGGTAGCGAAGATTCGAGCAATGAGGCCATCGCCGACGTATTATGCTATCTTTGCCAGTACTCCAAAGATGGGCAGCCTTTTTAAGACGGTAATTCCTTTTGAGTGGCGATTAGAAAGGATGGGTCGGTTCCGCTTAAGGAGTCGGCGCGAAGGTTCGATATCTCGATCGGTGACCGAGTTGCGTTGTACGATTAGGCGATAGATGGCGGGCTCGTCAAGCGGAACGACGTCTGGAACTTGGTCTTCACGGACAGTAATTACCGCGAGTTCGAGTACATTTCCGGTAAGACGGCGTTGAACGTCTCCGTCAGCGTGATCACCATGAAGAACGACGTGTGCTGCCGCCTGCTCGGGGAGACGACGTGCTCGTGCCCGCCGGACTTCCAGGTACGTCGGGCCGCCTCGGCCGTCCCCCCTCTCCCTCTCTCGTCTCCCCGTAATCGGTTCGCTTCTCTCAGAACCTGCCGCACTACTTGAAGCGGCTGATCGACCTGCTGGTCGGGACGACGAGCGAGGTGCAAAGGTCCGGAATCGGCATGGAGCCCAGGACCGGCCGGTGCGGCGCCGTGGCCTCGAGGAAACCGGGACCGCGCGACGCCGTCGACGCCGTCGACGCCGTCGACGCCGTCGACGCCGTCGACGCCTTCGGCAAGATCCTCGTCGCGGTGAGTACGAGGCCCATACCCGGGACCACCTCCCCCGTTGACTCGATCACCTTCCAGAGGATCGGCGGCAACGACACTTTCGAGTACGCGACGGAGACGTCGACGATTCAGTTTCGGGCTGAGATCGAGTTCGAGACTCTCGACCGTGGATACCTCGAGAAACTCGGAGAATGGACCAGGAAGCGGAAGATCACCACCGCGCCCGGCAGGCGGATATTTCAAGCGAAGAGATTCTTTCGCGTTGGAACCGCAGAGGTGAGGCACCGTTCCTCGGTTCCTCGGCGGGTTTCGACGTCCGAGTCGGAGCATTGATTCCTATTACGATTTGTGGCACAGGCGATTCCGTGGTCGATGATACGAAGGGACGCCGCGACCGGACTTCCGGTGACGGACGGAAATGGGAACGTAATGTGGGAAGGCTATTGCATTGACTTCGTCGAGCAGCTTTCCCAGGAGATGAACTTTGATTACGAGCTCGTCGTTCCGAAGGACAACTCCTTTGGGACCAAGTTACCGAACGGCAAGTGGAACGGTCTCGTGGGAGATTTGTCCCGTGGGGTACGTATTTATTTCTTCAGGTGGATTTTACGAATCACCGAGTAAAATTAGTGGTCCAGATTCACGACTTTCTAATCGGTTAATTGGGTCCGTTCCGATCGATAACAGGAAACGGACATCGTAGTCGCTGCTCTCACGATGACGTCCGATCGCGAGGAAGTTGTCGATTTCGTAGCTCCGTACTTCGAACAGTCGGGGCTCCTGATCGGTATGTCACTCCGAAACAAATCAGTAACAAAAAGTAAACTTGACCGCGAGTACTCGCGCGCGTTTCGGAAGACCCGGAGCACGCAACGTATTTTCCGCTAAGACGCACTCGGGTATTTTTCGCACGCCATGGATGTGGCCGACCGGAGTAAAGCTTTTCGCAAGGATATACCCCGTACACGATGTTGCTCTTGATCCCATCTATCGATCCGTCGATTATGTCGTGCTTTCTCCCGTGGCGTGGCGGCCGATTTTCTGCTAGCCCTCTCAGCATCATAAATTGACGTTTGACTCTTCTATTTGCTAATTGAAAACGCGATCAAACGGAACGACACGAATCGAATCGGAGCAATGAGAAAACCCGTGCGCAAGACGTCCCTCTTCAAGTTCATGACGGTACTTCGCCTGGAGGTTTGGCTGAGCATCGTCGGGGCGCTCACGCTCACAGGAATCATGATCTGGCTGCTCGACAAGTATTCCCCGTACAGCGCACGAAATAACAAAGGACTTTATCCGTACCCTTGCAGGTACGTCGAGTTCGCTTCGTACCTAACGAGTAACGGCTGCGGGTCCGAAAAGGTCGAGGGTTCGACCTTCATTTTCAAATTGAACTCTGTTTCAGGGAGTTCACCTTAAAGGAAAGCTTCTGGTTCGCGTTGACGTCCTTTACTCCCCAGGGAGGGGGCGAGGCTCCCAAAGCGTTGTCGAGTCGAACGCTCGTCGCAGCTTACTGGTTGTTCGTCGTCCTGATGCTCGCCACGTTTACCGCCAATCTGGCGGCTTTCCTGACCGTCGAGAGAATGCAGGTGAGCCTCCGGAAACTACCGTTCTGGACGAGGTGCACGTTCGAACGGTCGTTCCTATCGATTTGTCCGCGCTCCTTCTAAAGAGAATCCCGAAGGGCTTCTTGGACGTTGGAAGAATCGGTGACATGCACCGTTAACGGGACGGATAATATTCGAAACGTTTCGATAATTATGGATTTTCCAGTCGCCTGTGCAGTCCCTGGAACAACTTGCTCGACAATCTCGGATAAACTACACCGTTCTTGCCAACTCGAGTGTCCATGACTACTTTATAAATATGAAGAAAGCTGAGGATAAGCTTTACACGTGAGCGGAAGGAGGAGCGAAGCCCTCTTCGCGGTGTCGCCTGTCTTTACATTTACTTTCTTCCCTTTTCAGCGTATGGAAAGAGATTACTCTGAACAGTTCTACCGATCAGATCGAGTACCGTGTTTGGGATTATCCAATAAAGGAACAATACGGTCACATATTGCAGGCAATAATGCAAGCGGGACCTGTCAAATCTACCGAGGAAGGATTTCAAAAGGTTTGGGAGTTCATTTTTCAGTCATCCTTTGAGAGCCGGATTCAAGTCCGCCTTCGAGTCGGAAATGTTTCGACCTCTTCTAAAGGTCTCGGCGACTTCGATCCGCGTTAAGATTGAGCTTTACCTTTTCGACTTTCGTAGGTGATCGACAGCGAGAACGCCGAGTTTGCCTTTATTCACGACTCGTCTCGAATTAAGTACGAGGTAACCAGAAACTGTAATTTGACCGAAGTCGGTGACATTTTCGCCGAACAGCCGTTTGCAATTGCGGTACAACAGGGTAGCCATCTTCAAGAAGAAATTAGCAGGAAGTATGTCCTTGAAACTTGTACGCAGCTAATAAATCTTCTCCTATTGTCCCGAGTAAAAGCAAAGAGCGGCCCCGAGCGGAAAATCAACGCGCATACGTTGCAATCTCATATTTAATTCCAGGATATTGGATCTTCAGAAGGATCGATTTTTCGAGTCCTTGACATCGAAATATTGGAATCAGTCGTTGAAAGGTTCCTGTCAATATTCGGACGACGACGAGGGTATTACACTGGAGAGCTTAGGTAGGTAGTAAAGTTCGGCATGATATAAAATTTTGTTTCGGCTGCAAAGGAAACAGTTTTCACACGAATGGTCTAATATAAAAGTTGGTGATTCTGCGAAGTTTACGGGAATGCCATAAAAGATTGATATATTTGATTTTCTCGAGAATACGCATGTCTTTTAGGTGGAGTATTTATAGCTACGTTGTTTGGACTGGCTCTGGCAATGATTACTTTAGCAGGAGAAGTAATCTATTATCGAAGACAAAATCATACTCCGGGAGAAAAGCAAGCAGGTGGTCAGAGAGGTAAGGAGAAGGAAAAAGTGAAATCAAAGAAGAAGTTAGTGCAGCAGAAACCAAGGAATAAATTGCAAATACGCGCTATCCATGATGCTCACATCCCCGGAAAACTTTTGGAAGCAAAACCTTATATATCTCACATCTCTGTATATCCGAAGTATTTTCCATTTAAGGAATAAGTATGTAAGTAACGTTTTCTTTACAAATGCGAATGAATTTCACCGTTTATTTTAATACATTCATTGGCTTGATTTAAGTGGTAATATTTTTTATTATACGAACTATATGATGCCTTTAAATACATCAGTATGTATAATTACATGACTATAATAATTCTTGATCTCATAGGATGGTTGAGGATTATTATAACCTTAAAAAAAAAACTATTTGAATGGGGATACACACACACAGTTATGTCATCAATCTCTTTTACAATTAAATATTTGCATCTAGTCTACTGTATTCGATTTTTATATCCCGAATTATAATCGTCATGAGCGTGAAAACATTACGGGGTCGATTCTGTATTTTTGGCGAGAGTGCTCACTTATCGGGTTGTCATCTCACGTGAGTACATTCCCCGAGTGAAAATGTGAAGTTTCTAGAATCAGCTCTCTGCTAGAATGAAAGTATGATGCAATGGTTTGAGCTTGAGTGTACCATCTGTGTGATAGGCTATTACACTTGTGGAAATGTACCCCCCAATCGGTGTAAGATAGAACGTAAAATTATATCCATTGTCGGGACGGGTCGGTTGGCAGCCTTGTGATCTTCGCATTAACAAGAATGAACAGGAAAAACACGCGTGACCGCGAACGACGAGCTCGAGGACGTGGCTTGTCTGGCCGAGAAGAGTCGAGGAGTGTCGAGGAGCGTCGAGGAACATCGAGCAGAGCCGAAGAGTGTCGAGAAGCGCCGAAACGAGTCGAGCGACACAAAGCAGTGGTAGACGTATACTCGGAATGATTGAATTGTAAGTTAGGATTTGGATGCGGAGCGTCCTCGTTTTCGAAGTTAAACGCATTGCGATGTGTACACTTCAGCCCAAACCCGAAGTGCTCTTCGTCCTTGGTGGACCGGGAGCCGGAAAAGGGACCGTATGCAAAAACATCGTGAAAAAGTGCGGTTACGTTCACCTATCGGCAGGTGACCTTCTGCGCGAGGAACGTTCAAAGCCGGGTTCGCAGTATGGAGAATTGATAGAAAGCCACCTACGCAATGGCACCATCGTTCCCGTAGAAATCACCTGCAACCTTCTACAGCGGGCCATGAGATCGTCCAACGGTCCATATAATAGATTTTTAGTCGATGGCTTTCCCAGGAATAAGGATAACCTCGACGGATGGAACAGAGTACGTTTTGATGGTCTAAATTCTAGACCGACTGACGCTTTCGCTTATTCGTACTTATTTGCAGGTAATGGATGATAAAGTACTTCTGAAGGGGATCCTGTTTTTGGATTGTAGCGAAGAGGTCTGTACTCAACGCTGCTTGAATCGTGGTAAGAAAGGAAGTGGCCGTAGCGACGACAATGAGGATTCTTTAAAGAAAAGACATCGAACCTACACGCAGGATACATTACCCATTGTACAACATTATGAGAAATTAGGGCTTGTTTATAAGTTCAATTCTGTACGTTCTCCGGAAAAAGTGTTTAAAGATGTATGTGAAATGTTGAATTCGATCGGCTGGGGCTCTCAAGAAAACTCGACCCTGTAACGATGGATAGTAAGATCTGTTAATTTAACATTACAAGTTTAACGACCCTGGCAATGATTGAAACTGGTTTTGTATGAACGTTAAAACTGCTAATGGTGTTTATTTGATTATAATTGTCAGTTTTCATTAGATACATAATTGCTATAACAATCTAAATTTTATGGACTTGTGCATTTAATAACAATTTATGCTGTATTGTTTCGCACGGTTCATGTATTGATCAAAATGAAGTGCTACCACAGCACTGCATAACATGAGATACTATTATGCCAAAAAAAGTAACTAAAGGTGGACCATGTTTTACTAAGAAAAATGGTTATGGCACTATGCACGAATTCACGTCTTTTCCTTCCCTAGTTACCGCTGACGTGAAATCACGTCTTTTCCTTCCCTAGTTACCGCTGACGTGAATTCACGTCTTTTCCTTCCCTAGGTACCGCTGACGTGAATTCACGTCGTTTCCTTCCCTGGGTACCGCTGACGTGAATTCACGTCTTTTCCTTAAAATGTATGCCTGGGGGGAGCTCCATCCCCCCTCCTCGGTTATCCTATGTTCCTGTTACGAATCGAAAAATTTCAACCCCTAAAATGTATGCCCGGGAGAAGGTCCCTGCCACCTCCTCGGTTATCCTATGTTCCTGTTACAAATCGCCAGAGATGGAATAGGATCATAGGACAACCGAGGAGGTGGCATGGAATTCTCCCGGGTTGAAATTTCCGATTTCTAACAGGATCATAGGACAACCGAGGAGGTGGCACGGAGTGTCTCCCGGGCAAAACTTTTAGGGGTTGAAATTTCCGATTTCTAACAGGATCATAGGACAACCGAGGAGGTGGCACTGAGTTTTGTGCCTTAGGTCTATGAGTGGTTTTCAAGGATCTTATCGTTGAATAAGTTGCTTTATTACATTAATTATTTTACAGTTTATTATACATCAGGTACCGCAAGTACAAGAGAACTTATGTTCTCGAGCTCGTTTTTTACGTTACGTTTACGTTACCACCACCAGGCTACATGATGTATGTACACGAGGAAGCCATTCATGACCGCCAGTGTTCGTTATGGCTAAATACACGCGAAGGCGATTACCAGTGGCCCAAACCTGCGGCCACGGCTCATAAGCCAAGTGGAAGGGGGGAAGACGAATCGCCGCGCGCGCCGTGTCAGGGGACGAGGAAAACAAGGTGCGCAGGAGCGAAGGTACCGGTCGTTCTCCGTGATCCCTCCCCACTGGGTGGGGCAGTGGGAGCGCGAGGTGGGTCGCGGGTATATATGTATAGATAAATAGATAGGAGAGGCCAGAAGCAGGTAGGAAGGACATCGCCATCGACGAGGATGCACCCGATCGCGGTGGCTCTGGTACTCGGGCTGGGAGGGGCCGCGGAGGCCGCAAGTCCGGAGGGAGTCCTGCTGCAGGCGCTGACGCGGCCCTTCACCCCGGGACGATCCGCCTCGGCGGCCTGTCGCCGAGACGCCGCAGAGTACCTCGAGGCCCTTCGGAACTACGCGCCTTGGGCCCTCCAGAGTGAGTTTCCTTCGATCGAGCCGATCCTCGACGCGGTCCCGAATTTTCCATCGAACGCGACACGGATCGGGGACGCGCGAGCGTGCTGCCGATCGCTCGATAGAACCGTTGGACGCGCCTTTCGTCGCGTTCCTCGTTAAACGTACGAAAAACGATCCTTCCCGACTCGGCAACCGGATTGACTCTCGGTCGCAAAGTCGTCGAGGATTCGCGCGCGTCCTCCGTTGGGTCGACGACGGTGAAGTCGATATCGATATCGATATCGATAGCGATAGCGATAGCGATAGCGACAGCGATAACGGCCAGTCGTTCACCTTGTCGTTCTCGCCCGATATTTCCAGTGTACGACGCGTCCGCGAAGGTTCCGCCGGGAGTCGTGACCGGGAATTACCGACAGCTCGGCAACTACGACGAATGCCTCCGCGTCCGGACCGAGAGCGGCCTGGCGGGGCAGGC
Source organism: Orussus abietinus (assembly GCF_000612105.2). Taxonomy (NCBI): domain Eukaryota; kingdom Metazoa; phylum Arthropoda; class Insecta; order Hymenoptera; family Orussidae; genus Orussus; species Orussus abietinus. Next base: position 15,362 of record NW_019394268.1, on the reverse strand, counting down.
GTGCAGCGCGACGGTCCAGTTCGCCGTCCCAAGGACGGACGCCGCGCCGGCCGCGCCGGCCGCGCCGGCCACGGCGAGGGACGCGCGGGACCTCCTGGAGAACGTGGCCTTGGCCGCGGTAGGTACTCGCGGTTCGGACTCGAGCGCGAACGCGACTGCGGACTCGGGTTCTTTCCCCAGGGAGCGAGCGACCTTCTGGAGAGGACGGGGACGTCCGTCGCGTACGAGTGGACCTGGTGCGTGCCGGCCTCGTGCAACGCGACGGAGGTCGCGGAATCCGTGGACGCCGCGCTGGATCCTCTCCGGGTCCCGGGAAGGGTCGACCTGCGAGTGCGGCTGTCTCGGGACTCCTGTCGCACCGCGGTGACCGACGCGGCCTCCTGGAGTCCGGCCGACTGGGCCTACGCGTAAGGGAACGCTTAATCGATCGACGTCTCCCGTAAACATCCGACTCGCCGCCGTTCTCCGTTCGCAGGTCCGTCTTGCTGGTCTTTTGCGTGGTCGTCGTCGGGAGCACGGCTTACGATCTCGCCGCCCGGGACGACAGGGAGGGAAAAGGTAAGAAAAGGAAGCCTCGACCCTCGCCATCCCCGTTCCTCGTAGGTGTCGTGGACGGCCTGGCGAGCGATCCGCAGCGGGGTCGATGTCGACGGCCGCGACCCCGAGCGACCCCGAGCGACCCTCCAACGGTTAATTGCAGGACCGAGGCACTCGCTCGTCACCGCCTTCTCGGTCTACTCGAACGGCAAACGGTTACTGAGGACCGAAAGACCGGACGACTCGATCGCGTGTCTGGACGGCATACGCTTCCTCGGCATGTGCTGGATCGTCCTCGGACATACCTACTACGTCGAGGCGATGGACGCCAAGCTGGATCTCGTGGCCGTGCCAAAGGTAAGCGAAGAGGCGGGTCCCCCCCGGCGACCGATCCTGAACGAGAGACCTCGTCGGTGGAAACAGATGCACGAGAACTGGGCCAATCTCCCGATATTGAACGGCAACGTCGCCACCGATGCGTTCTTCCTGCTCGGCGGAACCCTGCTGGCCCGCGGGGCGCTTTCCAGGAAGCGGAGGCACCCCGAGGACAAGTTGGACATTCGGGGACTGTACGCGCACCGTTACGTAAGGTGAGTTTCGGTTCGGTTTTCGAGTAGTCGTAGTCCGCGTAGCCCCTAACGAAAGCGACGCCTGCGCAGGCTCACCCCGGCGTACGCCATGACGATCGGGCTGTACGCTACCCTCTTCGACAAGATCGGCTCCGGGCCGAGGTGGCGTCGATGGGTGGGAACCGAGCGGGACAACTGCCGCGACAATTGGTGGGCCAATCTGCTTTACGTCAACAACTACGTTAACGTCGACTCGATCGTACGTGCCCTCTGGCCGGGCCGAGGCGGACGGGCGAATGAACGTGGAATGAACGTCGAATGATTCCAGTGCCTCTCGCAGTCCTGGTACTTGGCGGTCGACATGCAGCTCCTCTGGATCTCGCCCGTCTTCCTCTGGCCCATGCTCGAGCGCGGAAGGAGAGCTCTGTTCTACTCGATCCTCGGCGCGGGGATCTTCGCCTCCGCCCTCGCGCCCTTCCTGGTCACCTACTTCCACGGCTTGACCGGCACCATGCTCTACTACAAGGAGTGAGTGTCGCCCCCTCCCCGCGGCTGTAGCTCATCTTGCTCTTTCCGCAGCCAACTCGAGGTCGCGAGGGTCTACCTGCTCGTCTACACGAGGGTCTACGCGAGGGCGGGTCCGTACGTCATCGGTCTCGGCCTCGGCTACCTGTTGCACCGGACCCGGCCCGTCGGCGGCCAATCGGTCAGGATGTCTCCGGTGAGTGGATCGGGATACCCGGGCGTTGCCGGCCGCATCGTAAGAGGCGCTCCGTTTGCAGGTCTGGGTCTGGGTCGGCTGGATCGCGTCCGTCTCGGCGGGGCTCTCCGCGGTCCTCGGGCCTCGAGGGATGTACTTCGCGGACCACCCTTACGACAGCCTGGAGGCCAGCTTTTACGCGGGTCTGCACCGGCAAGCCTTCGCGCTCTCGGTCTCGTGGATAGTCTTCGCGTGCGTGCACGGACACGCGGGTAAGTGGTCGCGGTTGGCCGGGCCGGGTCGTTCGCTCAGGCGACAGGAGTCTTTTCCCCAGGTCCCGTCGGCAGCTTCCTCTCGTGGACGGGGTGGTCCCCGCTCGGTCGGCTCACCTACTCCGTCTACCTGACGCACTACGTCGTCATCCTCTACGGCGCGGGAGTCGCGCGCACCGCCGGAGTCCTCTCGACCTTCAACGTGGTAAGTGCGAAGGGCGTAGGGCGTTGCTCCCGCTCGGAGGGTTTGCCTTGTAAGCGAACAAGCGGTTGCAGGTACACCGGTTCTTTGGTAACTTGGCCCTGTCGCTGATCCTTTCCGTGGGGACGTACCTCTTCTTCGAAGTGCCCTTCGTCGTGCTGGGCGATGCGTTTGGGAGGCGGAAACCGGACACGAGGATTCCAGGGCCGGGATCCTGCGACCTCGGCTGCGGAGGATCGGTTAACCGAGGTTTTTCTGCCGATGAGAATTCACCTAGCGCGAGAAGAAAGGACGAGAGCGTTGTCGCCGACGGCGCGACCCAGCCCGTGGACCTCGAAGCGGTTTCGATCGCTCCGGAGACCCGAGTCGCTTGACTCGGCTGTCCGGGCGCTTTCCCTATCGTCAACGATCGCCTATCCCGACTCGCTTGCTCGTCCGGTCGGTCCCGACCCGACCCCCTCCCAGAGCCGTTAAGACAAATCGAGAGCGGGCGCCGCAAAGTGCGCCGGTACGGGCCAAAGACGCTTTCGAGGGAGCGTAACCCGACTCCCGGTCGGGAGCGTTTCCTCGGCCTTCCTTCGACTCTCCAAGGGGAAGGTCGGGTCGAGTCCGGGTCGAGTCCGGGTCGAGTCCCGGTAGAGTCCGGGTCGAGTCCGGGTCGGCAGCGGCCAAGTCGACCGTAACAATGGTCCGTCTGTTTGATCCGTGGAAGTAATCGACACCCGGCTCCCGGAGGGAGCTCGAGGATCGATCGAGAGGCGCTCGGAGCGGCGTCGAGCGGGAGATACGTCCCTGTAAAAACGTCGCGCGTAATTAAGTAATGCAGGCGCGAACGTCGGAGTCGGGCGAATCCATTTAGGGCGTCGCAAGGGTCGTAATGCCCGCAACGGATCCCCGGGGAGTCGGCGACTCGCGTGGGAAACGCGCGTTTTGGCGCTTTCTCCCCGCATCGAGGCGAGCCGTTATCAACGCAAAAAGGAGCCTCTCCCGGGCTCCCGGGCTCCCGGGCTCCCGGGCTCTCGGGCACCGGACGAGTCGAGCCACGGATAAGCGTGAAATATGAAGAGAGATCGCCGTCTCGAGTGGTCGCACGCTTTGGGAAGGAATAGCCTCGGCGGGGAGAGTCGATAAGTCTCGGGCGTCCTCGCGACTCTCCCGAGAAGAACCGGCGCCCACGCTCGTTTTCTCCGGATAGCGGACGACGTCTAAATCCGGTTTAACGTTTGTATAAAAGCACCATTAATACTCGGTAACGCAATAAACTAAATTTAGTTGCGGCCTGGCGTGGCTGGCGCGGCGTACGCGGTATGATTCGATATCTCGGTGAACGCCACATGGCCCGTCCTCCGCTCGATACGGACGCCGACCGGCGCCCGGGGGCTCCGGGGGGAACCGAACCGCCTCCTCTGGATTTTCGGTATCACCGCGTACCCCGGAACGCGTAACCGGCGCGTGCGCCCGCGCGGGCTCTGCGACGCATCGCCGAACAGCTACCAAGGATAGTTTGTTTATTTACTTTGACGACACGTGGTATCTCTCTCGTCTCTTCGCGTCGGTTTCCGCCTCCGGCCGCGCTCCCTCTTCGCCCCGCCGAGAAGCGGCCCTGGTCCTCGGGCTCTCGAGTTCGAGGCCGTTCGCTGCGGCCCTTGGCAGCTTCCGCGCCGCCCGAGATAATCGGGATTTCGAGAGGGCTCTGGATCGCATCGCGTCCCTCCGCTCCGCGGCCTCGCGGTCGTCGCTCGAACGGGGTCGTTATCCCTCGGAAAGACATTTGAACAGCCGACGCGGTAAGTGGTCGGCGCTTCTCCCTTTGACAGACCCGGTAGCCCTCTCCGGGCCCTCGGGTGTCCTCGGCGGTCCTCGGCCGTCCGCGGAGATCGAACGGGGGCGTGGCCCGAGGGACTGCCGGGTCGGGCACCCCCGGCCCGACCTCCCATTGGAAGGGGCGGTCCCCGGCTCGGTCCCGCCCCCGAGCTACGCCGGCCCGGCGCCGCCGGCGGCCGGGCCGCGCAGTCCCGAGCGGGCGATCGCGACGGTCGGTCGATCCGAGGCGCGCGACTTCTCGCATCGGTGCTCGCTTCCTCCGGTCGGCCGGAGACGTCCGCGCCGTGCGACGCGACTCGTCGAGATGCTCAGCGGCTACGAGTCCCAGGCCGACTACTATCCCCAGTGGCATCAGCCCTACGGTTACGCCGCGCAGCTTCCGTACGCCGAGCGCCGCCCTCGCGGTTCGGCCGGCTCGGTTGGCACGGTCTTCCTCGACGGCCCGCCGTTCCCTGGTCGGGACGAGCGCGAGGCCTTCTGGCCGACGGAGCCGGCCCTCGTCTCCGGCGACAGCTCCGGGGCGGACTCGTCGCTGGAGGAGGCGGCCGCGGCGACCCCGGCGACCCCGCGATGCGTCTTCGACCGGCGCTACGCCCCGCCGCCTCTCCTCTGTATCCGCCCGGACGACCCGGCGCGGCCGCTCGGCGACGTCGCCGCGGGCGACTCGCTCCAGGGGACGACTCTGCCCGTCAAGCCCAAGAAGCGCAACACGGCCAACAAGAAGGAGCGCAGGCGGACGCAGAGCATCAACAATGCCTTTGCCGACCTTCGAGACTGCATCCCGAACGTGCCGGCCGACACCAAGCTGTCCAAGATCAAGACCCTCCGGCTGGCGGCCTCCTACATCGGCTACCTGATGGCCGTTCTAGAGAGCGACGAGACCGCCGACGCGCCGCCGCGGGCCTTCAGAGCCGAGTTCCTGCCCGGCGCCGCCGGCCATGCTCGCAGAGGTCACAGGGCCCCCTCCGCCAAGGTTGGTGTCGGTCGCGGGCGACGCGCCGCTTGTCGTTGGAAGGGAAAGAGAAAAACGTGTCCATATCTGTTACAGCACGAGGCGGGTCCTCCGACGCCCGACGACACCGCGAAAGGAAAGGGCCGCACTGGGTGGCCGCAGCACATGTGGGCGCTCGAACTTAAGCAAGAACCGTCCAATCAAGCTCAAATGCAGTGAGGATTTCGCCCTTTCGCCCCTTTCGCCCCTTTCGCCCCTTTCGCCCGCGACCTGGCGGATCGGGTTCAAAGTCCCGATCGAGATCTCTCCCGAGAACGATCGTAGCGTGTAAATAATGTCGCGTGCATATCGACCTCCGGGTATATCTTTGTAAATAGCCGAGTACCGGTCGACCGTTCCCGCGTTTCCGCGCACCTCTAGATCCCGGAAGCCCGACGTCGGGCACGCGAGGCCTCCTTGGTTCGCGCCAGCTGGGTGCCGCCTCGCTTTTGGAGGAACCGTGTATCCCAGCAAGCAACCCCGGGGCCTCGTGTGCCCTCTCCCGCGTTCTTCTTTACTCTGTATCTTTTTTCCGTTTCCTCGATTCGACCTTGTAATTTAAGTGAAATAAATGGAGTATGCCGAGTCGACGGTCTCCGTAAACGCGACATCGGAGTGGTACTCGATGTTAAAGAACTGGGACTTGCAAGTTGTCTCCGTGTCTCTCTTTAGAATTGAAAAATAAAGTTTCCAACTGCCTCAAACGGTTCCGTAGACTCGGCTCGAAAGTGCTTCCTTCGGACGATGGTTCGGCGTCGGATTACGTGGCGCCGGGTTCGTCGTCAAACGGCGGCAAGCGTTTTCGCGAGCCCGTCGGCGGGCGCGGCGGGCGCGGCGGACGGTCGGAAGTCGAAGAGAGAGACTTCCTCGGGACGCGGTGGCACCGGCGGTCACATAACTCACCCGGCGCCGGCCCCGTATCGGAGTCGAGTTACCGAGTGGCGTACAAGTGCGCCCTCCCTCGGCGCGGAAGCCAGGCGGTCGGCCGAGGGCCGCGAGGGATCGGGCCGAGATCCAAGGACGGTCCTCTCGCGGCCGCGCACCTTTCCCGCCGAATCGCGATGGCGGCTCTTTGGCGGCGGCAAGGGGAGGGAAAGAAGATGGCCGCGGGGCGGAGTTCGGCGGCGCGAATGGAATCCGCCGATCCTCGAGCCGTCCGGCCACTCGGGAAGAAGCGCGAGTCCGAGTTCGCGTTCCGCGTTCTTCGATCGGATGACTCGAAAAAGCGGCGCGCGTCCCCGCGATAACGGCAAAGGCGTGGAACCCATTAGGGCGACTACCGTCGGCCGTAACTCGATTACGGTTACGGGCGCAGCGCGGCGGAACCCCCGCAATATGTCGGCGCGCTTCTCAGTGCCGCGCCACTCGAAGAGATTAAAGGGGAGGGCGTTTTCGGCTCGTTAACGGATCCGGGGGTCGTTTTTGTAACTCGAATTGAGGAAAAATGCGCAAAGTAGGCAATTCAAGCGATTTTGCAACGTTCAAACGAAAGGATGACATTCAATCGGATACTTTACGACGTGGACACTCGCGCTGAAAACGTTTCCCGCCGTCCCGCCGTCCCGCCGTCCCGCCGTCCCGCCGTCCCGCCGTCCCGTCGGTCCAAAGAATTTGGCATTTTCACTCGGAAGATAGGAAATCGACTCTCAGCCCGATTCGGTCGAATCGATCCTTTCCTCGCGATTTCGAGGAAGAAAACTCGGTCCGATCGAGACCCATTCGCGCCGCGACGCCGTCCGGGCGGACTCGCGCACGGGTGTCCGGGAGGCGTCCCGACGCGCGTCTTTATACCGGGCCGGGCTCAGGCCGGGCTCGGGACGCGACGGCGTCGCTCCCTCCAAATTGAATCGAGGGTAATTGACAAGTTAACTCCGCGATCGAGGGGGTCGGAGTCGGCGACGCGGAAAACCTCCGGCTCCGTTAATTTATTAGAGGCGCGACGTGGGGCGGCTCAGGGAATTCCATGGACGCCCTCCGGAAGGCGCGGGAGGGAAAGTAGGGCTCGTTTCCATTCCGAGTCCGGTCATTACTCGGCTGTTCCCCGCTGGCGACTTCCGTCGGACGTGGGTGGACCGACTCCTCGAGCCGGCAGTCGGCTCGCTCCGTCTCCGTCTCCGTCTCCGTCTCCGTCGCCCTCTCCCACGGGGCAAATTGAGACAAACGAGCGTGTTTTTTCGCACCGCGGCCGGGTGCCCCCGGGTGCCCCCAGGTGCTCTCGGGTGCTCGCGCGTGCGTCGGGCGCGAAAGGGCCGACCGAGACGTCGCTATAAAACCGCGGTTCTCGTTCGAGGCGGCCGTCACTCGCCAGCAGCCGACAAAGAGACGAAGGTGCACCGAGAGGAGATGATCGGCCACGTTAAATTCCTCGGGGGCCTCGGCCTGTTGGCGCTCTCGGCAACCCTCGTCCTGGGACAGCGCGGTAAGCCCGACCCCGCGGCAAGCCTTTCGTCGCGATCGGCCACGGAGGAACTCGTTGCAGATTCCAAGGAGGACTCGGGAGGGCCGCGCATCTCGGAGGAGGACGTCGGCGCCATCGGCGCCATCGTCGACGCCATCCGGGAGGAGGAGGAGGAGGCGGCCGGGGTGGGCCCGTGGAGTCTGCTCGCCGCTCGGCCAGGTAAGCGGCGCGCAAAGGGCGCGGCAGCGCCGCCGCCGATTGACCCTCTTCTTCCGTTCGAAGGGAAGCGAGACCCGATGCAGGTCTTCACCCCGAGACTGGGCCGCGGCGACGCGACGGTCGACCGGGCCCCCGAGGTGGAGGAGTCGACCGAGTTCGAGAGGATGCCGCTGGCCGTGGGAGGGCCGCGATCGGCCGGTGACCGCGACGACGTCGAGCGGCGCGTCCCGACCTTCTCTCCGCGGCTCGGTCGTAGCCGTTCCACGAGGATGGGCCACCGGTTGCGTTACCTCCTGCGGAGACCGTGAGATGCCCCGTTCCCGGATCGCGTCCGACCGGCTCCGACTGCTCCCGCCTCTTTGTCCGCCAACGCACGTAGACGAGTCGATTGCTCGGATCGCGTAAATGCATTCGCCTTGCGGTCTCTCTGAATGAAAATCATGCTGTAGTTTGTGTCAAATACAATCACTCCTTTACACCGTTCGCCATTCTATCCATGACTCTTCCTTCGTATAGCTTTATTTTCCCTTATTTTCCCTTTCATGGACCCGTGAAAAAGGGTTCAAACCTTGTATCTGCCATCGTGATTGCGAGAGCCCCCACCAGAAATGTGTTGCGTCGCCACTGAAGGGGTAACATGTGACAAGCACTTTTACACTCTCTACTACATCGTACCAAAGACCGTTTACTTCATACATTTCACTGTAATAATTGATTTCATTTAAGCAAGAAATAATGTAATTTATAAAGGTTTTGTATACCCCGCGCAAAATGACGTAGCTCACTAGCGCTACAGTGATTTGCTCTGGAACTACTGGAATAATTTTGAGGAGGGAGTAGAGGAGTCGACACCTATAAGTATCTCTTGCCTATGTCATTGACCAGGTTCAACAAGTAGTGAGAGTATTTAACAAATCGAAAACCCACATTTTGTGGCACATTACATATTCTCGTGACTGTACGATGTTATCCGTGCAATTGATATACGAGTGGAGAAACTCGGTGGATTCTAGTATTTACCAATGTAAACGTTAGAAAGCTGACATGACCGATTGATTCTGTAAAGGACAAAGTAAGTAATGCCGCTGCTGAGGTAATTATCTTACCCGGTGGTATTCCGCAACTCCTATGAGGCAAATATTTAATCAGAAATTTCTTCCAGAACCTATGGGCAAATAAGACATGCTTGATGCTTGGATGTATTCGATAATGGAAATAGATTACTTTGAGAAAAAGGCAGTCGACGACCGATCCTCTCGCGAATCTAATAAAAAAAGGAGAAAAGAAAATAATTGCGTCAAATAGAGATGCTTTGCACCGGATGGTCCGTGTTCCGTTTGAATTCTTTGTGCACTAAGATAGATGTAACTTATGTTACATTTTGTTTATATTTAAAAGAAAAACAAGTGATTACCGCAAATGCAACTATGAAGGTTCTAAATGTTGCCGAGAAGAACGATGCCGCCAAAAATATCTCGCTCCATTTATCCAAAGGAAATAGTTCTCGAGTAAATTGATTTCTGTTTCTTATGTACAGGATAGATTTGATAATGTGTCAATAATTAACACTATTTTTTTCTTTTTAGAGAGAAGGTTTATCCAAGTTCAATAAAATATACGAATTCAATTTACAACTATGGAATCAAAATTGTAAGATGATTATGACGTCGGTCTCTGGACACCTTCTGGGCTACGAATTTGTGGGATCCTATCGGAGATGGGAAGGTTGTCATCCGCTGAGTCTGTTCGATGCTCTTGTAGTGAAGCAGTGTATTCAGAATTATGCGGATATTAAAAAGACATTGGAACGAGAAGTGCGAAACTGCCAAGCACTTGTCCTATGGACGGATTGCGACAGGGAAGGGGAGAACATTGGGTTTGAAATTATTCAAGTTTGTCGAGCTATTAAACCTGGTATCAAAATTTACAGGTAAAATATATGCGGTGTTATAACCTAGAATGCTATGAGTAATCGTACTCTAGATATTTAATTTTATGATTACAGAGCAAAGTTTTCCGAGATTACACAATGTTCGATGGAACGGGCTATTAGAAATCTCGAACAACCGAATAAGGCCATCAGCGATGCGGTGGATGTGCGCAGTGAACTAGACCTAAGAATAGGTTAAGAAGTTCGTAACTACGAAACCTGCCGACGTGTCCCGTTCATTTTTCGTTACGTTCATTTCTGCCCCAGGTGCTGCATTTACAAGATTTCAAACGTTAAGACTGCAAAAGGTCTTCCCTCGAACCCTTTCGGATATGCTCATCAGTTACGGCAGCTGTCAGTTTCCGACGTTAGGCTTTGTAGTGGAACGATTCCTGGCGATTGAAAGATTTAAGCCAGAGCCTTACTGGAGACTCAAAGTGACGGATATGCGGAATGACATCTTGGTTGAATTCAGATGGGATAGAAATAGGCTCTTCGAAGAATTGCCGTGTCAGATTTTGTTGGACCGATGCTTGGAGAATCCTAACGCTACTGTGGAAAAAGTGACGAGTAAGCCTAAGAGCAAGTGGAGACCGTTACCGCTGGATACTATAGTAAGTTCGTCTGTAAACCTTTCGACATCCTTGCATTCTTGAATCTTGATAACATCTTGATGAACGTGGCGGTATTAATTTAATATTATTAAGATACCAGTTCTAGATAATTCCTTACTGTAAGCTAATCGTACCTCAGGAATTGGAAAAACAAGGCTCTCGGAAACTTCAATTAAATGCCAAGGAGACCATGCAGATCGCAGAGAGGCTTTACACTCAAGGTCTCATCAGTTACCCTCGTACCGAGACAAATATATTTCCAAAGGAACTTAACCTGGTTCCTTTGGTCAGCGATCAAACCAACAACCCAGTCTGGGGAGATTTTGCGCGACGATTGCTTGCCGATGGACCTACGCCCAGGCAGGGGAAAAAGAGCGACCAGGCTCACCCCCCGATCCATCCGACAAAATATTCCGATACGCTTCAAGGTTTGCAAGGATATCTTTCGTGGTCGTCTTCCTTTGAGCGATTGTTCTAAATACTTTTATATCAATTTCTCTCCAGGACACGAAGCTCGAGTGTACGAATTTGTAACGAGACACTTTCTTGCTTGCCTGTCAAAGAACGCGGAAGGTGAAGAAACATTGGTAGAGATTGACATCGCGGCAGAAAAGTTTGCCGCGAATGGATTGCGGATTATAGCAAAAAATTATTTGGAAGTTTACGTTTACGAAAAGTGGAGTGATAAAGTGATTCCTGTTTACGAACGTGGCCAGGTGTTCGGGCCTACCGGCATTGAAATGGTTCGGTCGGAGACAACGCCACCTAACCTTTTAACCGAAGCTGATTTAATTGCCTTGATGGATAAACATGGGATTGGAACCGATGCGACCCATGCCGAGCACATTGAAACTATCAAATCGAGACAGTATGTAGGTCTAGCCGATGGATCGCACTTTGTACCGGGAAACCTTGGCATCGGATTGGTAACGGGTTACGATAGAATGGGCTTTCAAATGTCAAAGCCTAACCTGCGAGCTGAATTAGAGAGTGATCTGAAACTGTAAGTAGACTTTCTATCGCCTAGAACATTAATCCTTTGCCCGTTAGATAAGTAAGGTCGTTTTTCATTTATTCGCTTGTTTTAGAATATGCGAAGGGAAGAAGGACCCACAGGTTGTCTTGCTTAACCAGATATCCAAGTATCGAGAGGTATTCAAGATTGCTCTAGAACGAGCCAATTTAATTGACGGAGCTATTGCCGAGTACATCGAAGAGAGACCAAAAGATGCCGAAGAATTGCCAGCCACTGTGCCACCGGAGGATATTGTTGTTTTCTCGTGTCCCAAATGTGGTTCGAATATGGTGCTGAAAGACAGATCGCTCGATGGAAGGAAATACATCGGTTGTATGGCATATCCAGATTGCAGCAACAGTATCTGGCTCCCTTCGACCATCGAACGAGTTCAAGTGCTCGATAGAGTCTGCCAGCAAGTTAGTGAAACTTGTTTAACGTCTCGAAAATTTTGTCGACTCGTCTCCATTTAGAGGTTATGCCTTCCAGTGTCCTGGTAACCTGCCGATACTGAGGTTTAAGCTAAAACGCGGCGCACTACCCCTCTTTGGCATCGAGCACGAGACATGTATAGGAGGTTGTGACGAAGAATTCAATCAAGTGATGGAAATACGTGTCGATAATGTTAGAAGAGTCCAGGGAACCAACGATACCGGCTACACAAGTTTTCATAGATCCTCCGTAAGGAGTTCCGACACCTCTCAGAGGAATAATACTCCTTCTGGTCGCACCGATTCGATTCCCGGCACGCATCAAAGGCAAAACTTCCCTCCTCCTAGACCCAGCGCGCCATCTGTGCTACCACGAGGTAAAGGTGGGGCAAAGTCTAACGATAATTGGGACAATCCTTCGACTAGTGTTCATCAGCAGAGACCAAGTTTCATTTCTCGTAATCCAAGTGCAAGCAATGATGGAAACGGTGGCAGTGGATCCAGCCAAATTTCTGGAACTTCTCGTAGCAACTATGGCAATGACTCGGACACCGGAGATCGGATCTGGGGAACCAATGACGGTAACTCTGTGTTTGTCTGTCACTGTCACGAAAACGCAAAGCTTTTGACCGTTATAAAGGAGGGAAGAAATAAAGGTGAATGACAGAAATTGGTAAAGTGTGTGTGTGTGTGTGTGTGTTTTTCGAGTTAGGAATTCCTCACTCCAGGAAAAGTAAATCGAACGTCAAAATGATCTTTTCAATTTAAAGGGAAGCAGTTCTACAAATGTGCAAAGCCACAAGGCCAGGGCTGTGACTTCTTCATGTGGGACCCGAACAATATGGAGAACGAAGGCGAAGGTGCGAATTCACGAGAAGCCAGTAGTAACGGTCGCCAAAATCGAGGAAACTGGATCAACGCTATGATATCTAATGATCCCGCTGTGACTGCTCCTAACGTGATCAATTGTCTCTGCGGTCTGCCTGCAAAGCAGTGCGTCTTTTTTCGTATATTATTACCCACCCTAACTGGATTCTATATTCTTAATGTTTACATATACATACTTTCATCCGGCCATGACGAGACGTTAGAAATGTCACTTTCCGTCAATTAGGCTGACCGTTCGCAAGGAAGGGCCAAACAAGGGACGACAATTCTACAAGTGCCAGCAAGATATTTGTAAATTCTTCGATTGGGGTAACGAGGCTGGGTCCGAGTTTCCGGAAGGACAAATTCGAGCACCCAGCGCACGAGGACGAGGACGAGGACGAGGAAGAGACGGTGATGGGAATATCGGAGGTAAAAGGAAATGTGGCATTTGTGGTGTCGAAGGTGAGAAATTTCTTCTCGTATATTTTTCCTATCTTATCTTTTGCTACTTTCCATTTAAACGTTCGATCGATATTAAATCATTTCCAGGGCATACGAGGAGGACGTGCCCGCAGAAGACTATGGATTAATTTCAAATTGTATATGCCTTGGGAGAACATTCCGTGAGAATCTAGCAATGGACAATCCTCTAAGCATACCGGAGAAGCTAATCTTCACGGGCAATTAATTTCGATGATTATTCTTTATTCCTTTCAATTATTAAGCCCTTCCACCCAAAGTAAAATCTCCTTATTTATATTTCAAATGTTCAATACATTTCCTGTAACATTATTCACTTTCCTAACTGTTAAGTAAAACACGGAAATTGTGAGGGAAAAAAAAAACGATATTTACAATCGATCAGTGTTTTACATTTAGAACAAGTCTGTTCATTAATTTATTTTTATCGTACTTTGGAATAGAAGAAATTGCAAAGAAAGCTCTCAAGATCGAAGTAATCGTTACAGTCTGTTTTGCCCGTCACAGGTCAGTTCAGCCCACTTAGTTATTAAGCATTCCTTGGATAATCCAATTGTACTTTATTATCGTTCACGTCCTACGTGACATCTCGTTTATCATAGTTTGATTCGTTCGACCGTCTATCTTGTATCTGGGACTCCGCAGTAGTACGTGAAAGCTGTAAAGTTAACGTCTAGATCCGATCATAAATTTATTAGTAATCGGAGATCAGCTTGCTTGTAATTTACATTTCTTTTCCGAAAGTCATCAAAAGCAAATGTACCTATCTTCACGAGTACCGTTTAAATAGTTGAAACAAGTATTTACGTACCATGTCCAACAGTACCTCCAACTTTAATTTTAGCAAATTATTTTCTTCCCGAAGTTTTTTCATTTCTATGTGTAGCCTTTCATTCTCCTTAAATGTTTCAGCTGCTTTTCCTGATTCTGTCGTACGAAATGAAATAACCACATTAATAATTTTGATTCAGAAGATGACATTTCACGGTACCGTAAATACAAACTACATTCTTTCCGTGAATATCGCAGATACAAAGTGGAGAGTATACGTGTATATTGTATTCTATCTTTTAACGTAACGCCTTGCACTTTACAAGTTATGGAACAACCGACACATGTCTCCATAGCAGAGCCAACAAAGTGCTAAGGGTTAATACGTAAGAATTTTTCATCGATTCGTGATACACCATAGCTTAACAATACCTGTAATCTTTTCCCTTTTTAATAAACTAGAACAAATGTATTGTATCGTCATCAACGATCTTGCGAACATCACCTGGGATCCACTGTCCATCTTCAAACACTGCCTTCTGATTTCCAAGACAAATTCTGACAGGACCAACCTGGGAACCCAACTCTTTTTCAATTCTCTGTGGGCTGGAGTTGCTGTTTACCAAAGATATGGAGACCTTTCTGGTCGGTGTCTTCTTAGGAGAAAATTTATTCGAGAACAAAGGCATTTTGTGGCATCAAGAAATTCTTATGAATCGAAATTACAATAGGCATTGCTATTGTACTACATAGTTAACGTCTAACGTGTGAGAAACATTTTCTAAACATTTCAAAAAAGGCTATTTCTATCTTGAAATATTTCCAAACACCCATGAAAGAGTTACTACATTCCCATGGATAGAGTAACGAAGACGGACAACCGGCGGAGACGGAGTAGCGATCGTACGGCCGAGGGCGGTAAGTCAGAGACCGGAGGGGGAAGGTTGAGTAAAGCCAGGAATTTTTTTTTTTTTTAATAGAAAATAAGGTCAAATTAAACCAATTTCTCCGTAACTCGGAAACTACACACCGCAAGAGAAAACGGTAAAGGAAGTTTCGATTCCAAACGACATCCGCCGTCGATCCCCCCGGGTCCCAATTTCCGGTACCTGAACGGACAGATTCGGTTCAGGTAGGGGGCGTTCGCGATCGGCGCGATGGACAGGGGACAGGATTTCGCGACGAAACTTCCTTTACCGTTCTTTTCTATGACCCGTGGTTCCGGAGATACAGCGGAAATAAGAATGCTGCGCTCTGATTGGTCGGTTCTTTGGAGGGGCGTAACTTGGAAACTACGTGGCGTAGGAGAAAACGGAAAAGGAAGTTTCGCTTCTAAACGATGTCCGCCGTCGATCCTCCTGGGTCCCAACGTCCTGTACCTGAACGGACGGGTAACATCCTAACCCGTGGTAACTTGTTCTAATCAGGTTAGGATAGCGTTGGTAGGAGAGGCGTGGGAGAGGAGGAAAAAGGGCGGGGGCAAACAATTTGTTCCGCGCGGGCGCCTATGGATGCCCGTGCGAGGTCCTGTCCGCGTGG